>NC_087125.1:13550991-13863567 GCF_030705265.1 Helicoverpa armigera | reverse complement strand
TATAGAATGCGTCTTGTACAAAATGAAAATCTTGGGAGTTGTAATTAGGTAATTACATAGGTCCTACTTAGCAAGTATATAAACACCCTTCAAGAATAGAGTTTATAGCCAATATACATTTGTCCCAATTAATACGCGCAAAGTCTTTATGACAAATTGAATCTATTTATAAGGTTGAACTTATACAAGGCAAGGCTCTTTCAAGAGCAATTTAATAAACAAACAATTGAAAACTTCATTGGATTGATGGGTCTTCATCATCTAATCTGCATTTATAAAAATTATATGAGCCATCAAGATAAAACCGAACCGGCAAAACACACGAAGATATCTGGTTAAATCGTTAACAGCCGAGTAAAGGGCGCGGCAGTTAAAGCCAAATATTCGTAATTGAGGTTGCGATAAAATTGATCAAAGGTAAGAAGGGCTTGTAGAAATTAGGTTTATACACAAAGTTACGACTGAAATGGCACGTGAAGCGGTGCGCTGGCGCCGGACACGCCTGTCAACGGGGACAGGGTTCTTAAACTATTACAATAACAAAAATAAGTTAGGTATAGTGTAAAATAATAGAGCTAACATGGATAGCAATATTTTGATGATTTGGAGGTCTTGTCCAGGATTACAGCACTTAGAAAGTGGACCTCAACGTAGTTGCGAAAAACATTCGAAATTTGATGTCTCGCACTTTAAGAAAGCTCGGGCCGTTAACATTGATGAATGTTTGGTAGATAAGTGCGTGTCTCCTCTATCTCATTAAATGGGTAATGAACATAAGGCATAGGATAGAACTCTTTACCAACTAAAATACAGTCCACAAACATCAAAACAATGTTACAATATTTTCAAGTAGAGGCCTTTAACCGCTCAAGCTCATCATAACATGAAAAAATTAAATTGAAGAAATTGTTGACCAAAATATCTCAATTGATACGTACCTATTAATATAAAAGATCAAAGAAACTTGCGCGCTACAATGTCGCTATAGTATATAAATTGTAAATTTAAAAAACCCCGACCAAAAAAGTACGCAATAATTATGACAAAAGGTTAAAACGCTAAACCCTATAAAAGCAAAAATAACTTTTAACACTACGTAAACTAAATTTTGTCGTCAGGGGACCGCTCTAATTCATTACTTTAGATACGTGGTTTTTAAACGAATGTTGTAATTAGGTAGGTATCTTTTGATTTATGTAAGTATTTTTGAAGGTAAAAAGCGGTCCCCGACACGTCAAAATTTAGTTTACGTAGTGTTAAAAGTTATTTTGCTTTTATAGGGTTTAGCGTTTTAACCTTTTGTCATAATTATTGCGTACTTTTGGGTCGGGGTTTTTTAAATTTACAATTTAATTTTATTTCACGCTTTTGAAGGAGCTCCTTAATTTTTCCTTCTTTCATTTAATTTATTTTATCTTAAGAAGGGTTCGCTATATGCGATCTCGGCTAAAGGAAGCTGTTTAACAATCCTCATGACAAACTGGCTCTGGGAGAATTGCACAGATTGAGAAACAATAAAGATTAACCTTTGGACATTCTAGATTTTCAGCAAAAATATAAATCGGTTTATCCGTTTCATTCCGGCATTCAGGGTCTCATCCGCCACATCCCATTTCCAGCATCAGGTTCTCGTCAATCAGAAACATGAAGAGAACTCGTCAAGACAAATTCAACGAGCCCAAACTCGATGGGTTTACTAAAAGGCAGTTCAGGGTTACGTCTCCTTCATGCCTAACAGCAGACCAGCTCAGTGGTTCCAAAAGACATTAGTGTTTCAAATTTCAGATCCCACATATACTTGCAAGTAAACTGAGCGTGTAACATTCCTATCACATCTAGCAAACGAGCTGATGACCTTTTGAACCTGAACCGATTTCCACCAAACATAGCTAAGAACACTCCCGACTGACATACCTTTTAAACAAAAAAAACCGCATTACAATCGGATCATCCGTTTGGGAGCTACGATGCCACATACACACACACACACACACACACACAGACACGTCAAACTTATAACACCCCGTCGTTTTTGCGTCGGGGGTTAAAAACATGAAGTTGGTAAATAATTGATGAATTCGGTTAAACTAATTTGAAACCCCTTCACTATTAAATTTTAAAATACATCTTTCGTTTTTACAGATATTCTCAAATACATCTAATATTAGTAAGAATCTTCAGCTAGAAAACAAACAGAAAAACGACCAAACCAATATTGAACAACAGCTGTGGAATCACAACAAACCATAACTGTAAGTACCACACAAACACAACGCACTTACTTTGGTCACATCACTAGCGTCCGAATCCCCGCACATCAAGAGTCCATTGAACATCATGATCGATACTGGTACATCACTATGTTATCGACAACGTAATGACGTGCGCGAGCGCAGCCGGCCGCGCGAATGGATGCGCGCGACGGTGCACGCGACTATAATTAGATCGTCGTAAATAGTCATTTTGAAGGGACGCTGGCCCACTTGTGTTCTTTATTCTCTTAGCGAGTGTTAGGTGACTTTGTTTGTGTAAACAAATATTATTCATCCAAGGGCCGGATTTGGCATTCTAGTAGGTACACCCCTTCATCAATCTAATTGCTATTGAAACTACTTATGAATCATTCTTACAAATGAAGATCCAATAATAAAAATAGTAATAGGAGCCAGAATGTCAGTTCTTTCCTTACCAGGAGTGGGTTGGCTATTCCTTAGAGAGCTCAAAACTCAAAACCGTTGCAAGAAACTAGCAGTCAAAGAGAATGACACAAAAAGAACACCCTATGTATGTGCAGGTAGTTCATTAGTTAAAACCGCGACGCATGTTGTGTTTCGGTTTCCGCCGGCGACGTCCGGCCGTTTCGTCACAACACCAGATAAACATAGACAACATAATGTGTCAAATTGGGATTTCTTCACCACATTCGAGATTCAGAAATTCTGTTGGCATCTTGTATTTCAAGAATGATACAAATTCAAAGAATTTTGTAATTTACCAAATTTCTTCCTACTCCTACGTAACAGTGAACTTTCAGAATGTATATAGAGGTAGGTTCAGATGAATAAATGTATGTAGTAGCGTATAAACCGATTGATATCTAACACCCACAACCTAGAACATATTGTGGGATATTTAAATACTTATTTCTATCTTCAACCGTTACCACTATTTAACTTGAAAAATTGCACCCGAAAGGTGTAGAACTCCTGCCTTCCTTGCAGTTAGATATTGATTTATTTGAACCAAGTAATTATTGCTGAAATACATACTTTCATGACCTTGCGGCTACATTGATTCCCAGAGGATTTCTTTTTCGACCTAAAACAAATTATTTAACATTTAACTATAATCAAAATAAAGTTGCAGTTGGCAAAAACAGATTAACACACGAAATATACTTACGAACATCCCCCACAACATGACGGCTCGTCCTTAACCTGAAGAAGACATAAAATTATTTTATTGGCTAATAAACATGGAATACATTTCAAATATATTCTTGGAGGATATTGAACTTTTATTTCGGCCTAGACATACGTTCTGCGTTTCAGATCTACTTATCAGTCGTTACTGTTGCTAGATTGCAGTAATCTTTCTGGAGTTCATTTACTAATTGAATCTCTAGCAAAGAGTTGGAATAGTACCTGCCATTTTGAATCTGAGCGAAAGACTTGCTCATCTGTGAATCAGTTATCTTATTCCTAAGAGAAGGGCCAACTCAAAACAGCATACATAAAATTAATGGTTATTTATCTCACCTTCGAGCAGTCGCAGCAGTTCTCGCTGGTGTAGTGACCCTGAAACCAGGTCGCTACTATAAACCCGTCCGCGACTCGTAAACCGACCGCGTCAACTTCGGCACCGTGTTACAAGATATATTTAGATAGAAATAAAGTATACAGCGACTCGTTATGGGGTTGTATTACAGAAGACTAGATATAAAATTAAATTTATGTTGAAATGTGTGTTGGGACGAATGATGATGAATGTGTGGTGTTACAAGAATGGATAAAGTGAGGAATGATTACATTAGAGGAAGTCTGAAAGTAGCGCCAGTTACAGAAAAGATGAGAAGTAGAAGATTGTCATGGTATGGACATGTAATGAGGAGGGATGATACGCATGCAACAAAGTGTGTGCTAAGTATGAATGTAGATGGATGGAGAGGAAGAGGAAGACCTAAGAAAAGATGGATGGATTGCCTGAAAGATGATATGAATAGGAAGGGAGTGAGTGTCAGTATGACGAGTGACAGGGGAAAATGGAAGAAAATGACATATTGCGCCGACCCAAGTAATATTTGGGAACAGGGCAAGAGAAAAGTGTGTTGGGACGAATTGAATATGGGGTTGAATCGCTGCAGCGTCAGGTAGAAAATTTCGTTTGAGCCTTATGATTCTACTTTTGCTTCTGCCCGCGACTTCGTACGCGGATCCTGTCCCTTATGCCAGCGACTGCGGGGTCAGCAAAATTAAAGATCTGGATCGTCTGATGTTGAATTTAAAGGTTGACGGAAAACAACAGAATACGCAAAATCATTCGAAACGTTCCATATATTTAACTTTTGTACGTCAACGGCAAAAGCACAGCAGACTTAACAAAACGCTAAGAACTAAAGCGCAATAGGCGTGACCATAGGGATAAAAGTAGTGATTCTAATAAGTCCGCATTTAAGTGGTTTTCTGAACGGACCCTTAAATAACAAAGTAGTGGTGACCTAGTGTTTAGAGAACCAATCTCTCAAGTATGAGTGTGTGACTGCGATTCCAGGTCTGGCAAGTACTTGCCAATGCAACTTTTCTTAGTTCGTATGTACTTTCTAAGAATATTTTGGCCACCAATTACCGGTTTTGGAGGAGCTGTCATTTCTAGTGTGTCCCTGTCATTGAACATCCTTGGCAGTCGTTATGGGCAGTCAGAAGCCAGTAAGTGTGCCAGTTTACCAAGATGTATTGGGTTGAGCGGGTAACTGGGTTGTGGAGGTCAGATAGGCAGTCGTTTCTTGTAAAACACTGGTACTCTGGACCTTAACGTAGTTCAATTGAATTATAGCCTATATGTTGCCCCGACTTTATACCGATACAATAAAGAAAAATCATTGAAATCCGTCCAGTAGTTCCGAAGATTAGCGTGTACAAACAAACAGACATACAGACATACAGACATACAGACAATTTTTTTTTTTTGGTTTGTGCTCCATTACTGTTTCTAAACCCAACCCACTTATTATTTTTTAATATATTCAATGTACAGACACAGTTTTTACAGATTTATTATATGTAATAGAATAGATATAAAGGACATTAAATTCCAAATGAGGGCTAAAATGTTTGCCAGTGTACAGTTAAGTAGATGAAATGCGTCTTACCTAGGACTAGAGGCACCACTGTTCCTAGCTCCTTCATTGAAATACAACTGTTCAACACATGTTGAATCTGGCGTATCTCGGACAGTATCCGAACGCACCGCAGCACAGCCTTCTTCTTGGAGTCTCGGTCTCGTTTACATTCCTTGGTCTCCTTAGCGAGGAGCTCCTGGGAGACCCTTACAGGAACAGCCGGAACTGGTAGAGGCTCGTGGGGACAAGTTCTTGGATTCAGTGCATAGCTTGAAGGTAGGGTAGAGATCGCCTACCGACGCGTCTGATGCCAGGATCGGCGCTGATGTGGACTGCGAGCAAAACATATCATGAGTCAGATTTTAGACACAATTTGGGATGAGATGACATCAGATAAAAAGTAATGGAAGAGGAAGACACACTACTGCGTCCCGAATAATATCGACGTAAGGGCAGGAGGATGATGAGTATGCTGATCTGTTGAGGATGAGTCACCCGGTTGGGTGGTTTAATTTTCTGTAGCTCTTAATCAATTTAGGAGCACTACTCCAAAACGGATAAATAACGAGGCAATCATAACAAACAATTAGCTTCACATAATTACTGGTGGAGATCAAAGGGATAAAACAAAAACAAGTGGAACGCACTCTCTCAACGGACATTCGGTATAGATGTCGCGCAGGTGCCGAGCGGCACAACGCTCACGTTGGGAGTCGATGTCCGCGCGTTGAACGAACAGAGCGCCTGGGTAACATACGACACAAAGTAACAAAAATAAACGCACTAATGCACATATAAATAAAAATAATGATTACAAAATTGGAGATTGAAGAAAAACATATGATTCGCATGATAATTGCTTATCAAACTCTATAAATATGATGAGTGGATAGAATGAACATCGTTAGTTGGTCCAAACACAGGATACTTAAACAAATCAATTTGGTGGCTGTTAGGAATAATTGAAATGATCAAAGTATCTTACCTTGATATATCGCTTCGTATTTGACAGTTACGGCACTTATTCGGGGATAATAAGTAATAACAATAAATAAACATCACAGACATTCCTTAGACGCGACGAAAGGAACAGTCGTGGAAAATTACTTTCATCATGCAGTTAAAACACATTTTAATCGGCCCAGGCCTCCATCTGGTTTAATATCTAGCTCTATTCAGTTCTATGTTCCTTTAATTCAAAATAAAATTTATATAAATGATTATTCAGTAAACAAAGTACCTGTATTTTACGCCTGTTTTTAAAATCATTTTTTCTGTGAAAACTTTTCTTAATAACATTAATTCTTAGTTTAGCCTGCGAAACCAACTGGAATTTATGAATGACAGGTTTCTTGAAGTATTCAGTATATATTTTGACATTTGCACTACTTAATTAATTAGGCAGCTACCATAAGTTCTGTAGCCTCAAATGAAGATATTCCCATATGAAAATCGAGACGTTGCATAATTTCGATTCAAAGTCACCCATAAAACTACAACATACATAGTTTAATAATATCATAAAGGTATAAAATGTCTAGTCAACATTGATGGACTCGTCGTTAGAGGTTGACGGGCGAGCGGCATCGTAAAGTATTGCAGCGACGCATCGCGCAGCGGCACGTCGCGCTTGCGCGCGGCTGTGCGCGCACGCACGCGATCGTCACCGAGTCGTACGACACGGCCGACGCGTGCGGGCACTCGCCGTCGCCACTTACGTAGTCCTTGGACTTGAGGCTTGTGATCTCCGTTGTGTCTTTTAGCTGTGGAATATTGCTGATGCTGTACCGGTCTGAGGCAAAATTTTGGAACGTTAAACAAATAAAGAGGCAATAAATGTAACAACAGCGGATCAGGGGTAGGTCTGATTCATGACCCTGAGGCCAGGTTCAGGACCTAAGAGGACCAATAATTGAAATGGTTAAACACGATGTTTTTATGTTTTGTTATAAGTATAAGATAATTTTATTCCGAAAATTCTAGCTCGCTACGCTCGCGAGTAAATGACTATGTCTGTACTGTATTTCTGATTGTTTTATTATTGTTATTGACGCACCGAATCAACGAACACAAATGGCACTCGCTCTAATCACGGTTCCTTTTTTTGTACGTAATTCCCAGTCTGATTTGTGAGTCTTCGAACAAATAATTTAAAAAGTTCGCGCTCGCTGCGCTCGCGGCTACTTGTTGCTTTACAACAGTGGTTCTTAACCGGTGGTCCGCCAACCATGGTGGTCCTGTAGGCATTCCAAATGGTCCGCGGCTTTGCTTCTCGACGTTGCTATATATGTTATCTAACTTTATTTTTATGACTTATCTATGCGCGCGGGTTTTCGCAACTTACGTAATTTTGGTTTTGAGTCCAAAAATAATTAAAATTTCGCGCTCCTTCGCTGTATTCAGACACTATATTTGTTTTGCATTTGACAGCAATCAAAGTTAAGTACGTATGCGCTAAATTTTACGTAATATTTGGTTTTTAAGTCCCATAAAATTACGCGCTCGCTTCGCTCGCGCATTTGGAAACTTCACGTAGGCATACGTTTATCGTTCTTTGCATTTGCTTACCTAGAACTGCCGACATGCGTTTTACTTTAGTAATTGCTGAGACCAAAAATTCATAAATTAGTAAAGGAATGCAGTCACAAAAATATCATTAAACTACTAATAAAAGAAATGAGTGCTAATTATAAAGTATCCTTGTATTCTTTATCAAGGAACTCTCAATTTAGGTAAACCGATGAGGTGGTCCCCGGCAAGACGAACTTTAGTTAAAGTGGTTCCTCATGTGAAAAAAAAAGGTTAAGAACCACTGCTTTACAATGTACTTAATCAGGTGCTTCTGTGTCGTAGACTTAAAATTCTTACGCTCGCTTTGCTCTCGCAATATTATCTACCTTGCCAGATAGCTTCATAAGTCAAAATATAGCAAAAATATATTAATGGAGTCCTCAAAAAACAAAACAGTTTGCGCTGACTGCTTGTTACTTTTAGCCTTTTAAAACTATGAACTTTTTGTGTCCAAAATTAAAAAATTGCTAATTTTACAATTACGTTGTCCTGTCTCCACTTTCATAACTTAAATCTGGCCAACAGTTTGGAGCCCACAATGATTTGGAAACATTTTTAAAAGTCCTTTAACTACCAAAAAGTGACTTTCGTTCGAACGTTCTTATTTATATCCTTGTAAAGGACTTCAGATCAATATGTACTACTCAAAATCTTTCAATAGATACATAGGTAGCCTTGGGTGCATGATTGCACCAAAGCGCTACATGAGCTAGAGACGGCCCTGATCTCATGAACACCCTTACCAATAGTAAGACAGTTGAAATTTTCAAAGAAAATATTTTACGTCGCCGTCCCGTCCCGCCGCGCCACGCCCGCTGTGCAGAGACCATTATACAGCAAAGCGTTTTCATCTGCACTTAGTCCTCGGACTGAAAAAATTTTCGCTCGCTTCGCTCGCGCTTTCAATTCGCAACTGTGATCCGAAATCGCGTTCACTCGAAAAGCTCGGACCATTTTCTACATAAATACACTTTTTAACTTTAGTCCTCGACCTAACAAAATTTTAGTCAACTTCGCTCGCGCTTTTTATTTCGCACGTGTGTGGCAGGTATATATCGCGCAGCGCGCTCACTCGGGCCATTTTCTACATGAAAACACGCGATCGTAACATTCGTAAAAATTTCGAGCTCGCTACAATCGCGCTTATTGTATTTACTTTTAATATGAAAGAAGTATACGCTACAATATAATATTTTTGGTGACCGACTGCTGACCCCCTGCGCCAATTGGAACGTTTAAAAATAAAGGGAATTATAGAGACTCTCTTGGACCCTAAAGACTATTCGCAACTTCAGCCAGAAATATTATAATAAGAAGGCAAATAATAAGAAATGTATACTAATTTTGCTAAGACCATTAATCTATTAAAGTAGTTCGTTGACTGACAGAATCCTAATGAGAGGTACACGCACTCGAATGAAGACCTAGATAAAGCAGTCACGTTACTTGTGTCTTTATCTGTTCCCAATAAATTTGAGTAGTTTTAATGACGAACATTGTCTTCCACCGTACCTTCGCCTTGGCCTGCTTGAGCTGGCGCCGCATCTCGCGAATGATCTCGTCCTTGAACTGCGCGCGCATGTTGGCGGCGCGGCACTGCTCGTCGAGCGCTGCGCACGCGCCGCATCGAGTGCATCTCCTCCGACAGGTTCACGTTCACCTTGCGCAGAGCGCGGATGCTGTCGCCACTCGACTGCTGGGAAAATGTGCTACATCAGACAAATATTGGTTAAAGGGAGATTTTTTAACGTTTTAGCTACATTACATGTCTTGGAGAGATGTCCTGGTTTTAGGCCTATTCAGAGTCCCTCTCTAGTGTCCTGATAGAAGTTAACACGAAACCTGTACAACATATCTTAGAACCACGCAGATGCCTTTATTCCTCACTTTTCTATTTTGCAAAGTAATCTAGTAAAATTATGTACCATACACCTATAGTAATTTCTGACTGTCTAACGCGTATAAGATATGACTTTATTGACACCAAAACAGAAGAATAACTTATCTAAGTGACAACAACAGTAATGCTGAGTGAAGGAGTTGGTCTACGTTACCTTGAGGTTGCTCTCCATCTTCTGAACTCGTTCCTGATACTTGAGCGTCTCGTCGCGCAGCAGCTCGCTGAAATCCTTGACGGGCTCCCATTCGCCACACTGGGGCCGCACACCAAATCAACACGTACATACAAAAGGGTGCCTTACATTACCATGAATTGAGTGAAGTAAATATGTCAAAAATTCAAGATGCTCCGTTGACTTGTCAACGAAAATCCGTTCACCATAATACTTTAGAAACCTGTGTAACTTTCATAGCATGGGACAGTATTTTGGCTGCCAGGTCAACATAGAATAATTCAGAACATCCGAAAACTAATTAGCATCTCGAATCTTAATGACAGTTTTAAACCAGGAAGGCTAAGCTCTACAAAAGTATCATGTGTTTGGACCGCAGCAACAGAATTCCTAACACTTATACTACAAACTATTAAGTCTATGTATACTATTGCGATGGGCATACCTCTCTCCCCGTGCAACACATGCCTGCCATCACCTCTGCATCTTTCTTGGCCACCTCACTACGGACAAATTACCTGTATTATCTACAGAAACATTTAACAAGATCAACTTTCCTGAAATCTGTGCCTGATCACGTTTTCCATATTTTGTCTTATTGTTCCCTAAAACTCTAGGCTAACTTTGCACCTGTACACAATGATACTATGTTAATGGGCCAGGCGCTATCACACCACGGCCCATTTACTTAGGAAATGGAAAAACGAAGTATTTTTGTATCGTCACGTCAGCCGGATTTCATCTGTCTCGCGTTCAAAATCTATCGCAGGATGTCGTTCCGGGATTAGGTACCTACATGTTCGAATACGTTTATTGTATTTTTAACTAAGTAGTTCTTGTTTACATATATTATGGGTTTTGGTTGTTTCTATGACGAATTATGATCCATTATCTATTATTAATAACTAGCTTCTGCCCGCGACTTCGTACGCGGATCCTGTCCCTTATGCCAGCGACTACGGGGTCAGCAAAATCAAAGATCTGAATCGTCTGATATTGAATTTTAAGGGCCCGTTGACTTGAAAACAACGGAATACGTATTGCCATTAGAAACGTTCCATATATTTAATTTTTGTACTTCAACGGCTAAAGCACAGCAGACTAAACAAAACGCTGGGAACTGAACCGCAATAGACGCGACCATAGGGATAAAAGTAGTGATTCTAATTAGTCCACATTTAAGTTGTGTGTGGCAAAAATATTACACGTATTATTACGTTAAAAAACATTAAATGTTTCTGAGATGACAAAGTCGTGATGACTTAGTGGAATTCGTGGTGGTTTAGTGGGTAGAGAACCAATCTCTCAAGTATGAGCGTACGTCTTTGATTCCAGGTCTGGCAAGTACCTGCCAATGCAACTTTTCTAAGTTCGTATGTACTTTCTACGTATATTTTGGATACCAATGACCGTTATTTAGAGGGCATGTTAAACTGTAGGTTCCGGCTGTCATTAAACATTTTTGGCAGTCGTTATGGGTAGTCAGAAGCCAGTAAGTCTGACCAGTTTTACCAAGGGGTGTTGGGTTGAGCGGGTAACCGGGTTGTGGAGGTCAGATAGGCAGTCGCTCCTTGTAAAACACTGGTACTCAGTTGCATCATGACTGGAAGTCGACTCTAACATAATTGGGACAAAGGCTCTTAAGATAATAACGACAATAATAATGAGATCATCGTCATCATCATCGCAGGACATCTGAGGCTGATGACGGGGAGTAGCTACCCCGCGGGGCTATATACTAGTTCTCCAGGGAGAGTATACTGTCCCCCATCTCCGGCCGGTCGGAGTGAACCATGACGGGGGTAGGTCTCACGCCTCTGGCTTGGCTTGGCCGTCCAGAGTGGAGTCGCTAGAGCAGGGTTAGTAGCCCTGCTCGGAGGATAGGTGCCTCGTGGCAAGTAATTTTCATCCACAGTTAGCAATGGTATAGCACAGAACCGGGGATTGTCTTTTTTTTAACGACGTCCACCGGGGATTGTCCTTGGGTTCATTTCTATAGTGTATAAAGGGATAATCGTCGGTTTTGTGCCACAATTTCATTAAAGTTGTCTCAAAAGGGCTTCAGCGTGTTGGCTTCGGCCCCACGTTTGCCTCCCAAAAATTCGGAACTCTGAGTCCCGAGGTCTGGAAGAGACATACAAAATAATAATGAGATATAACGCAACAAATTCGGAGAGTGGGGGCTCGTGACGAAACGTCTAGGTATGTAAAATTTGTACTAAGCAGTGACTTAACACAAAATTCTTTAATTATATTATTAATATTTTAGGGTTATCTAAAAGACGGACTAATTACTTTTTTTTTGATTCACCATACCTATTTCATAACATTCATTTCTATACATTTCAAGTGTAGTATTACTCTTGAAGTTCTACATCAGGTGTTCCAGATCTTCGATGTATATACGTCAATAGAGAGTGCTTATCAGATTGAACAACTTTTGCTAAAACGTCACACCTCTATATGCTATAGTCTAGCTGGGCCCCTGGAGTTCCACATCAGGTATTTTAGATCTTCAATTTGTATAAGTCAATAGAAAGTGCTTATCAGATTGAACAACTTTTGCTAAAACGTCACACCTCTATATGCTATAGTCTAGCTGGGCCCCTGGAGTTCCACATCAGGTGTTTTAGATCTTCAATTTGTATAAGTCGTTAGAAAGTGCTTATCAAATTGAACAACTTTTGCTAAAACGTCATATCTGTATATGGTACAGAGAAGCTGGGCTCTTGGGGTTCCACATCAGGTGTTCCAGATCTTAAAATTTATTATCTCAGCTGAAAGTGCTCATCACATGAAACAATTTTGCCATGGCACCATTTTTCTATCTCTTATGGTTTTGTTGGTCTGTTAGTGTTCTGCATCAGGTCTTCAAGTTTTGAAGATAAATTATAGCCTATATGTTGACCAGGCTTAATACTGATACAACAAAGAAAAAATCATTGAAATCCGTAAAGTAGTTCCGAAGATTAGCGTGTACAAACAAACAGACATACAGACATACAGACATACAGACAAACAGACAGAATTTTTTTTTTGGATTTGTGCTCCATTACTGTTTCTAAACCCCACCCAATTATTTTTTAATATATTCAATGTACAGACACAGTTTTTTTACAGATTTATTATATGTATAGATATTTATCTCCTACTGTTTTCACGGAAACTACCTACTTATTTCCAGCAATTAAATCAAATAGTTATCCATTTTCAAGCAGAGGAGTCCAGATTTTTTGGCACCTGAACTAGCTACTCAAAAGTTGAAGAGTTTTTTTTCTTGAATGTGCTAATTTCAGTGTTATCTGGGAAGATTAGAAAAATTATTCCAATGTTCGATAACCCTTCCTCGACTCACTTGTCGAGGCTGTAAGCCAGGTAGCCAAATTTCTTTCCGGGCGCATGATCGATATAGTTCCTGCTACTATGGGATGTGGGTGAAACCGCTGGCGGAAGCGAGCGGTTTAATAACTAAAATAAAGAACTGTAACGTATTGTGTAAAACACTTACGGCGTATGATACTTGCAGCTGGACATCTCCTTCCTGAGGTTCATGATCGTCTGTTCATATGTCTGGGCGTCTTTGTTCAACTGTCTTATTTCTCTGTTAAACAGTATACAAATACGTACATAGATAAATGATGAATAAATATAGGTGCAGCGTAAACAAGAAAAACACCAGAATATGGACACTAATGGGTACAATTATTCTTGACGACATAAAAAAAAATAGTTTACTGTTTTTGTCTAATCTAAGCATAGGTAATCTACAAAACATAAAGCATATCTACCTAAGCACTACGTTTGCTTTAACTTCTGAGCAATACTATCCGTCAGTTGCACAAAGATCAATTAAAATTAAAGCTTCATTAAATCATTGCACTTACTATATTGTTGGCAAAGAGTCAGCCATAGATTTAAAGAAGTGCAGCTGACGGTATATTGCTAAAGTTGCCTGTTGTTCTTTTTTTTTCGAAAAAAAGGCTAAGGACTTTCCCAAAAACCTTCGATCAGTCATTAGAAGATGATTGATCGATCTGAAGAGCAAGGATATTCCAGAAAAAAGTCTGACTATAGTAAACAGGTACTGATTTCCATTACATTATTTACGTCATAGTATATAAGTTACCTGTCTTTTGCAATGTTTTCCTTTTGTAAGGCCTCGTTTAATAATTTCAGTTCCGATACTTTTCCGCATACTATGTTCTTCGAACTTCTCTGTAGACATTATACTTTTACTAAGTAATAGACATAGACACATTTGAGTAGGGATGCACTTACACTACTAGGTATTCTAAAGGTCAACAATCTTGATAGGAATTTTACCCAAAAACAAGCTAAACATAAACCATTGGTTGAAATAACGGCTTAATTGATCAGGCAATTGTTACCAGGTATATGTTAGGTAAGGTGAAAGGTGTTTATGATAATTTAAGCCAGTTTTTTAAATAAAATGTCATATCAAGATTGCTTGTGTTTATTTAGTCTCTCGTTTTCAGGGTACGTGTGTTAGGACTAAAATCGCAAATCATTCTCCTTTCAAAGTACCTTTTATGTAGGTAAGCAGTAAACAAGACGAAGTACCTACAAATAAAAATAATAACACAGGCATGAAGTGTGTAAAACAATATAATATTGTATATAATCAAATAAAATTCAAAAATCAATATAGACGTAGTAAGTAGTAGATAGTTCTATCCGACTTTGTAGAGGCGACTGTTTTTATATCTGCTCGTGTCATGTTTCAAGTTGTTCCCCCGTGGCTTGCCCGTGTCTCCCTGTTCCAGCTCTCTCTTCGGACGCCTGTTATACAAAAATATAGGATTCAAATACTAATAGTTATAAACACTAAAATCATAAGCACTAACTTAACTATAACCCAGACACACCTTAACTTATTGGGTATATTTAATCTGTTATCAGCATACTAAAAAGCTTTTCGTTTCTTAACCATCGAAAGTCAAATAAACCAAAGCTACAAAACTGCCTCTTTCAGCAGCCAGTAACAAACGAATGGCTACACCACTTTACAACAATAAACAGTACTCACCATTCAACGGATCCAAATATATCAGACTCTGTGACCTCAAAGAAGTGAATGCCATCTAGCGTGCAATAGTCGAACTCGCGCAGTCGCCGCAGCACCTCCACCAGCCCGCGCAGGTCCGAGTCCTTGCGCGCCAGGCGCCGGCGCAGCGCCGCGCACTCCGCGCGGACCTCGGACACCACCTGACGGGACAGACGGATATACACTGTGGGCCAAATAACTGGACGACACTGAGGCCAGGGTTTCCAAAGTAATCGTCAGTGAAAAGTGTTATCGTGCGTATTTGAAACTGAAATTAGACTGAATAGCAGAATTTTAGAAGGCGTAAATTACAGCCTCCAAACAAGTTTTGGTACACCCCTTCCCATGTGAGGTTTTGAAATTTATAATTTCGCACGATAACATTTTCTCGCTGACCATACTGTGCGGAGACGTTTGGAAACCCTAACTTCAGAAAAGTCCAGTTATTTTGAACGCAGTGTACACATGCGCCAGATGACACATTGTATAGTATTTTAGGAATGAGATCCACATTCAACATCACCAGGAAAGCAGGGTCTGACATCAGGTGGTGTTCGAGTGCCTACGAGGTTCAATAACGATATAATGCACCATAGAATTGTGCCACGAGTACCTAAACCTCCAACATATGGCAGAAACTGCTTTTCCCATTAATACCAACAAAAATCCTCTCCATAAAAGTTATTTGAATATTCCCGACCACGGCCTCGCGTTTGAATACATCATCGCATCGGCATCGCAAAACCAAGAACCATTATAACTTGTCCCGAGAAAGACACTGTACAAGAGTGGCGGTTTGACTCCGATCACGTTTACATTCATACAAACCACACGTTTCGTCTTAGAGTGGAGGTTGTCTTACCTCGCTGTTCCTGCGGCGTTCGACCAACAACTTAGTGGTGGCCTCTGTCTCTAGCTCCTCGACAGCACGCGCCAGCAACGTGTTCTGTCCCACCAGGTCCCCCACCCACGCGCGAAGCACCTCCACTTGCATCTGTCCAGGGAATGTAACATGCACGAGTCATTCCATGTGATTTTTGGCTCAATAATTAATGTGCAATCTCATTAATAAAAATGGTGAACCGCCTAGAAGCATCTAAGATTTTACGATAAGTCTTCTGAAATGCGATGCCCTAGTAAATCAAGATACCATATTGGTACCATTATATGTTGTAGGAAGACCATCATACACACATCACACCTGTCTCAAATATAGCTAAAACAATTAAATTATTTATGATAATGCTACGAAACTAAAAACATTTCAAGACAACAAATTTTTGTAGAAAAGCCCCTACTAAAGCCCTATTCTATGTCAAGAACATAAATCTGATGTGACGTATAAATGTAATATGTTTCAGATACCTTTCTCCTTTTCGAAAAGAGACTACATAATATCACATTTGATACAATAATGTTTCACAGACCTGTAGCTTGGTAGGGCCCGAAGCCTTCTCGATGTGTTCCATCTTCTCCTCGTAGAGCCGCTGTATGTCCTTGAGGATCTCAAGCGTGGGTCCCCCCTTGCAGACGCACAGCCCTGTGTCGCGCTCCGCTAGTTCACAATCCACCACGTTCTGATCCATTGGGAGTAATTTCTTGCTAAAGATATTGTTGCATTGTAAAAAAAGGTGCGAAATTCAGCCTGCGTCACTTTGATAGGTTTTGATATTTTTTTTTTGTTGTGAGGTTTTCTGGCTGGCAGATGAAGAGGTATGCGACCTTTTTGTTCGATAATTTTTATATGGCCTCTTTTGCCCCGTGAATATACTCATCTATGGTGGCATTGTAACGAATTAATTTCAATGAAATATAATATCTCGTTATCGGCTCATGTTATGACTCATCTAGAAGACAAGCGGATTTGACTTTTTAAAAACTCAAAAGTAATTACGATGTGGAGTTAACGTTGAATTTGTTATATTCAGTTTTGAAAAGACGTTACGATGCGCTTCGACTCTGCACTAGTATAAATTGAACCTAACATTTATAGACGAGTGGAAAGTGCGGCGCTTACGCCAAGCCGACGGTATCTGCGATAAAAAACAAGTTATGGAAAGGAAGAGATAATAAAACGACAAGTACTATACAAGTGTGTATATTTGGATTATATTAATTTGGCTAATTCTTTGTACCTAGTGTATATTCACAGTAAGCTTCTATATTTAGTGTTTCACACGACATTTACATACATTCATACATAGGTATACATACTTAGAGCCAGAAAACACTTACCGAAGCGGCATTCTATGCCAAAGGGAATATCAACATAGCTTACATTGAAATAGAGTTCAATAGACTTGCGTACTTGACCTTACTTCGTGACTTGCGAAGTGGGCAACACTTGCTTAATTTGTATTGATTATTTAAAATGTTGTCTTATAAACAGCCTTGGAAAACTGAGAGCTGGCCCAAAGTATTTTAAAGATCTATTTCTTTATCAAGGAAAAATGCTTTATTTAACAAACATAGAAATTTTATTTGAAGAAAAGAACTTTGAACGTACAAGGATAAAAATATTAAAAGTTACTTTCAAAATAAAACATTGTATAAATAAAAATGTTCTACTTAAAATCTAAAAGTTTTCTTTACAACCACTTTTCTTCTCTTCATCGTTTGTATTTACAAAAATGTTCAAGAATACCCCAAAATCATACAATGTATTTAAAAATGCAACATTTTATATGTCTCGCTATAGAAAATATTTTAATGGCCAGTGTAGTTGTACAACCATCTCTCTATGGCTTCAATATTAAATTTATTTTACAAGCTTATGATCATAGTCATGCCAGTTTATGACAATACAATCACATATAAAAGGCTTTAAGGCTCATAGATCAACACATAATAACTACAAAATAACTGTACAAAAACCGATAATATTAACAATAATATTCGTCTAAAGTCAGCACTGCGTGCTTTAATCTCATTCGCTCATGATATGTCTATCATCACCACATCATCATCATCATCTCAGGCTTTAGACTTTCAGTCCTTACCGTTCACAAACCACAAAATGACACAACACTCTGCACCACAGCTTATAATTAAAAGCATCATTAAATGTCATACAAGTTAGCGTTGGTTACATAAGTACACACATACAGCGTTTGTGTGCCATAACAATCAGAAATACGAAGATATTTCTCGAAGATAAACATTCACAAAAGTCAACAATTAACATCAACACGTATAAAATATACAGATTAGTGTAAACTACGCTTAATTACTAAGTGAGTAGACATCACTACTTTTACGCTTAAATCCCATCGGAAATAGTACATCAGTATTATACACAGATCTCCCAACAACTGAACCAACTTCAACATAATTTTAGCATATTAAAAATTCTGTATAATACAATGACAACTTATCACAAAACCTTTAACTTAAAATCTAAGAAGGAACTCAATAAATAAAGCGAGTTTCTGCACGATTTTAACATAAAATAACCTACAAAAGCTCTTTCAATAATTTTAAATAACCCTTACTATTAAGCAGCGACACCTATACTTTCTAGTTTCGTTATATTCTGTACATTGATTCAAAAAGGTGCTTTATATCGACTGTTTTAAGGTCTAAATTCGCTATTGGTCTAACATTACTAGTGGAGGGGATTGAATAAGTCTTCAGTGTACCCCCATATTTCTACTTCTACTTGTCTATTGTTTGTGGTGACGAGGATAGTATAGCTATAGGTAGATAGTATGTATATCAGTTATGTGCAGTCGCTATAACTACGAACAATAAGCTCACTCATCTCGACCCGCTGACTAGCTTTATTCAGCGTCATCATCTGGAATAGGGAAATAACACATTTTTACAATCTGTATGAAAAAATGTTGCCAAGGAAGAATGGAATAAGCCTTTATTAAAAGTTTATACTTTATGTGCTTTCTAAGTCACATTTCAGTTAGTTAACCTTCTAAGTTAGATGTATTATTAATAAAAATTTTTTTGTATAACAAAATTTTTGACGTTGAGTCAACGTTACACTATAGGGCAATAATAAATCTGGTCATTTGAATAATCATAATCATTCAGCAATGCCACCATATACATTTCCCAGGCAATATGACTAGGTCACAGTTCAGTAGAGGATCTTGAGCTGTTCGTAGGTGAGGAAGAAGATGATGTTCCAAGGTCCCATGCGCAGCCATGTCGGCACGAAGCCCTTGTATAGTGCCAGGAAACCCTCGTTGCGGACCGTCTGCCAGAGAATAAGGTAGAAGATTCAGAGCTCGGCCAAAGGATTGAGATAAAAATATGGATCAAGAAAAAGTTAAAAATATTTTTAAGACTGTATGAAAATGTAAAATTTGTTGTATGTAAAAATATGTCTACTCTAGATACTTGTTGGAAACTCCATTACTGGGGGAAAATAAATTGTTTGATTTTGGATAAAGTTACTTGATTTGGTCTATGCATTTTAGCTTTTAAATTATAGCAGAATAGTGAGTTATAAATATAACGGAAATAGTAATGAGCACGTACCTGTAGGAAGCAGTCTATCGTGCCTTTGTATATCGTCTCAGTAGACTTGACCACCTGACCTTTCAATTTTTTTTGGTTCATTAGCCGCGTCTGAAACAGATAAACGTCAACTGTAAATAACAGCAATCCACACTAGATCAATGAATGATCTAATATTTAATACACTCAAAACCTCCATATAAGGGAACTGTAACTTCAAAGAAGTTGATGTTTAATGATATGCGACATATTTTAGTGGGGAACATGTCCCACTATCAACTACATTTGGGCAAGTAAGATACGTTAATGGTGCATTCCCTTCCCGACTTCCCGATAACTCTTTAAAAGCTCTCAATTCAAAAAATACTACATACCCGTATAACATCAAGCGGCGTGCTAGCCACAGCACTCCCTAGACTGGCGATGAGGCTGGACGCAAAGTGATTAAGAGGCGAGTCGCCGAGCGCGGGCGTGAGGCGCTTCTTGCAGGCGTCGTAGGCGGGCAGCTCCACGGCCGCGATGACGCCGGCGCGCTGCGACGTGGCGCCCACGCCGCGCCACAGCCCGCGCACCCCCTCCAGCCGGTAGATCTCGCCGAAGCAGCGGACCAGACCGCGCTTCTCGTCGCCTGACCGAGAATGTTTGGGTATTAAGCTAACTGTGCCATCCAGAGCTAAGTCCATTCATGGTTGCTGTTCTCCAAGGAAATCAGCTAACTACGCAGGACATATTGTAGGGCACTACCGTATGCGCAGGGTGGCAAGACCGGAGAAAGATCAACAGCTTAAGGCTATGTTGTATCTTTTGGGAAGAAAATATCTACTTCGACTGCCGTAATAAAACGCATTATTTCTGCTTCTTCCTTCAAACACATTTAGAGGCTATTAAAAAAATATTCATAACGCCTTTTTATGTTTGTTGTTTTAGTCTTAATTATTTTTGTCTTTTACCATCATCCTCAACTCACCTGCATCCTAACTTTAAGCACATCAGTGGGGTTTGCTATGGCACTGGACAGGCCTCCTGCGAAGGCCGCGCAGAAGGTGTTGGTGGGGAGGTGCTCGATGGAGCCACCATCAGCGCGGTTCGCCGCGATCCAGGACTTCAGCGAGTAGTATGTGCCGAACTTTATCGTGCCGTAGGTCGCTTGTCGGAGGACAGCTGGCCAGATGCTGAGGAAAAAGAGCCATAAGTATTTTTCCCCCTTTTAATTTCTACTGCAATAAGTGGTTGTTTTTGTTGTGAAACATCGTATCATTTTTGATATTTTTGACCGCAAAGTGAGTGGGTCGTAATTCTGGGTATACGTTTTCCTCATAACTATGTAAAATATTCTAAAGTAAAACATGAATAAGATAGGTACACCGAAGAAATATTTGTATGCTGTTAAAAATAAGTAGGTACAGCCTTTTACGTAGGTTTGATGAGCAGAAAAACTTTGGCAACGAACATTTAATTGAACAAAACGACATAAAAAATAGTAATTAGCAATAAAAACTGGAATTCTTGTGAACTTACTCTCCTCACACACTTGAGCGCTCGCCAAGTTTATGCTCGTCATATTGTCTCAGATTCATGTCTTCTAGATAACATTATTTATAAATGTCCTACTTTGAAGTAACCTTAATTATTATGATGATATGCATCGTAAGTTAAAAATAACATATCATTTTGTTAATGTCCTAATACTACGTGCACGTAGCAACTGTGATAGGTAAACCCTAGTTTTGATAATAATTCATCTTCATTGTTTGTACGAAACAGGGCAAAACCCGCGATATCGCGAACATCGTCGAAATTAATAGTTTCCCTTAAGTAGGTCTTTGGTATTCGCAAATATAAACGACATAGATAGCGGTACAAGGGCACGATACAATGCCTGATAGCGCGGAATTTGCATATCAACAACATACGATTGATATAAAAAATCAGGCAATTTCCACGCTCACCATTATCTTGATTAATTAACACAATGAGACACAAAGTATAAGAAGACATTCAAAATAAATATAGTATTTTTTCCCTAAACTAAAGGACGTTAGCTCAATGACTTATAGTGACATCTTGGCACCGAATTAACATAAGAAAATTAAGTAGGTATTTGTTATTCCTATCTTAGTAAGACTAACGTAAATAACGCACACAAGCGCACGACCCACGCATTAACGCCATGTTTACACATGGGGTGGTAGATAAAGAAATGCCACAAAAACAATGGCATAGGCAGCTTATCGAATGATTTAATATATTGCGTACTGTAGAGGTTTTGCACTCGATTTTGCACGCATAACGATTAACAAAAGCGATTGTGCGCTTGAGTCGTGTGGCGCGTTTATCAATGATCACTATCGATATTCGATATATGCAACGGGGGTCTCTAGTACGAACTGGTATATATCAGAATATCTATTTGCAGCAATCCAAACAATGATATTGTTACAATCAGTATTGATCGATTTTGCGTATGATATAAGGCAGTGCATATAAGTTTTCAGTCTCTTTTCATTAATTAATTGTAGACTGACCTACCGAACTGCCAAGGGTTATCAAAGACCAAATTAAGAATATTCTCATAATCATATGTATTAATCCGAATGATGAATACAATCAAGAAATATTGCTGATTGTTGTCATAAGTTGTTTTCCAGCTGATGCAAGTACATTATTTTGCTGAGACTCACCCTTATCAATACAATTGGTCAATAAATGTGTTCAATTAATTATTGCACATAAGATAGACACAATCATCAGATCACACAAACAATAACAACAATATGATGAAAACAAAACAGTTTATTGCCTTATTTTCTCCTTTCATATTAACAACCAGCTGTTTTCCCTTTGTTTCACTTGTCTTGTAGGAACTACTGTGTGGATTAAATATGGCCTATGTTACTAAGGGATTAAGGTTACTTGCCAACACTGCAACAATTTTTCACTTTGGTACAGTAGTTTGGAGCCCTCAGGGTACTATAGACTATAGATTTTACCTGAAGCTTTAAAGAGTAAACAACTAAAGAAATTGTTTTCTCCAACTGCTTTTAAAAGCTGTACATCTTAACGTAGCTAAATTCTAAAACTCACCCGCAGTACAATGCCTTGATCCCCTCCTGCTGGGAAGTCTTGACGAAGCAGTCGACCATGCCCGTGTATCGGAGCTCCACATGGCGAGGGTCTATCTTCTGACCCTGGATCTGCAGACGAGTCTTTGTTGTGTCTATTGGGAATGTACCTGAAATTAAACAAAGTCTGTTTTAATTAAAATGCATACAGCAAAGTTAGGTAGTTACAAGATTTAGAATGTTAACTGTTTTGTTCAGTAATGCCATCTTGAATAGAGGAAAATCTGGTCAAGTAAAAGAAAATTAAATAAGAAATGGCACTGGATTTGCAGTAAATAATTAAATCATATTGCTATGGACAAAAATCCTTAATTTTTACACATATTCTCCTTGCAAGACTTTGAATACTTTACTTAATTGGCATTTTATGAGTGTTTATCGAAACTCTAAAATAAGAAGATAAATTCTTGTTGTTTTCTTATCATTCAAACAGTATATTATGGGGCAAATAAGTGTGTTGACTTTATTAATTTTATGGTCAGAAGTTAAAAATGATAAGACAATTCAAGCATTGTAAAAGATAAATAATTGTCAATTAGTTATTGATTAGTATCAAAATAGTTATTGCTTTCTGTAATAAGCATTCTAAAATAAAAGACGCAAATGCTTATCACAGTTAAATGAAAAATAGGTTATTTTCTTACTGGAATAACAGATTCTAAGAAGAATTATTTCATCCATTCAGTATACAATTCGGGGAAAACTTTGATTATTTAAAAAATATATGATTTCAGTGCATTTTTATTACATCAACGAAGATGCTCTAGCTGTAGGAGACTATAATATATTTATATATTAGAAACACGGTGTATAAATCCCAAGTGATATAACGTTTTAAGGTTATGTTCAAATAGTAATAAATTATGAGTTCCCTTACCAAATTCGGCGACGATCGACGCAAGGCCGCCGTAAATAAACGGTCTCCAGTCACTATCTCCCATCACACATGAAGAAATCCAAGAAATTCAAATGTTTACGTCGGGAACCGGTGATTCCCTATCCCAGTCGCTTTAATTCACAGATATGTTGCCGTTGAAATGCGAAAATTTCACACGAACGCTCTAAAACTTAAGTAACGTATTTCGCACGGAACTATCGCATGTTAAGATAAGTTATAGAAAAATAATAAAATAATTTATTTTCGATAACGAAGAACCGCACACCTTCCGGCCTTGGGCGCACGTCACCACAGATAACGAAAATCCACAGAAAGCAGAAGGGCGACGTTTCAAAGACTCCGTTACACACAGACTCCAATTCCTACCATCGTAGGCAGACTAAAAAATATAAAATATGGATAACGGAAAATTTCCAAAGAAAGCATTGCATCTTATTCGGGGATGTTCGGGGACGCGGAACTTTACCGCTCATCTCATCTTCCCTTACTCAGTGGCAGTCAGTGGTTCTTTTTCATTTGAATTCATTTTCTCCCACGAGCCCCCTGCCACACAGACTATTGGACGTGATTATCAGCCCTGACTTGGTACCTCTTGGTAACTCAAAAAAAGACAGTAAAGCTTATTAAACAAGCTGCGCACTGTTGATTCCATATTGATACTATTTTACAACTTGAATTAATCCCAATATGCTACCATTTTATGATAGCAAATAAATAATAAAGAATTGGCGATTCTGAACGCGCGCGCCGTCATCACGGTATGTTAATGTCAAAAATCGTGTCTTTCTCTCTCGTTTCTTCACGCGTGCTAGCTGCTTGCTTGCTGTCTCGCTTTTCCAAAGCTGTCAAAATCCCTAAGCAAGCAGAGATTATCACATTCATTCAATAATTTTAATTGATGACACTTAATTTAATGAGTGTGTTTCTTTTAGAATTAATAAAATGTGCCCTAATTGACCTGAACCCAGAAAAAACGAGGAACGACTATATCCTATACAGACAGCTTGAAAGATATAGCCGGAGGGTCGTGAAATCTGGACTGCTCAGAACGGACACCGCAGAGGTAAATAAATTATTATTTTCCTTAAATTTCCTTTATTTTTGTCGCAATCAACTCTAAAACTCAATTCACATATGTAAGGGCGTTACCTGCCACTTTACACGAGCTTTAATTTAGTACACCTATCCATCACTGTACTTTAGTAAACAGTAAGCAGGAAGGAAATTTTAGCCTAAATATTCAGTTGTCAACATTATCAAACAGGTAGGTACTCTTGTTTCCGGAGCGGGGAAACTATTGAAATTACTAAGTATTACTACTAAGGAATTTCGGGAGACAAATTAAAAGCGTGTTACCGATTCTGAGGTACTTTTAATTGTTGAAAAAACTAATCTACTGTCTGACCCATCTCGGCGCGACATCTCCGGTGGGGCGACTTATCTACCTAAGTTCTTAAAATTATAGTCAGCACATTATACATGTGTGCGTACAGACTTAATCTAGGGCCGAAGGCTGGGTGGTCACCATAGCTCCTCCGACCTTAAGAGGAAAATTATCGGGAGAATCGATTTTAGATTGGTTCCGATAATTTTTCTTGAAACACGTGTATTTCAGCAATTTGAGCCGAACAACATAAACGGAAAATACAAAATACTTAAAATAACTAAACCTAAGGTCACGTACACCAAGGACGCACTGAAGCTACTGTCCCTTTATCAAAACACTTTCGATCACTTCACTATGTTTTAACGAATACGCCATATATTTCACTTCGTCTAGATTTATGCCCTTCATATCAAGTGCACGTGTACTGGATAGCTGTGCGTTAGTGCGTAACTGAGGTAAGGCGATGATTGGTACTCTTTTCACCACATCGGACTCTATGAAGATACGATGATTAATGTGTATGCCATGAATCTCCACCTCACAGGGTTCTTCGATGGTCATCAGGTAAGTACCAAATACCAATTGTCTACTGGTCTCATCCTTGCATCGTTCTGTTAGTGTGGTCTTCTCTTCACTATACAGGATCCAGTTGTTGTTAGCGACTTGTTGGACTCTGACCTGTTCGATTTCTATTGGATGTTGTTTGCAAAGGGTAAGGTCGTTTTCGAAATTCATAAGCTGTTCGACACAGGTAAGTTCATAGAAGGGGATCCTGTTGTCTGCAGTGCAGAGGAAGCGAGCACCGGCAGAGAATGGTCTACACGGTATTGCGATTGGTGAGTATCTATTTTCTTTCGCCAATAGGTAAGGGTATTTGGGGAAAATAGCTAGGGTCTTATTTTCGGTGTCATGGAAAATTGGTAGGGAGTAAATCTTATAATAGTTATAAGTAACATTATCGGTAAGTGGTATCTCCATTATAAACGTTATTTGATTACTTTTAATAAATGATTTAACACATATAATCTCTTCTATTTTAACAAGTTCGCTTCGGGAGGATATATTAAGCTTTCATATTCGGATATTAATTTAAGATGATATAAAAGTTCTGAAGAATTAACAATTGATTGATGTAAAATAGAGACTCTGCTTAATGCAAGTGCAGTTTCGATTTCACTTAATCTAATAAATATAGTACGAAAGTTACTCATGAAAACATTGAACAACCCAGTTAAGTACGTCAGAAAAATCCAACTATTTTGCTGAGCAGTTAAATCTTTAATTAATGTTTCAATTTTAGTTAACCTGTTATGGAAGTTAATTGTATTCTGTTCAATAGTTTCAGTGGCATTAATAAAACTGTCAAACATTTTAGAGACCAATGTTAACCTTTTAGATATAGTGATTTGACCTTGATTCAATTTAGAAATGAGATTATCATACTTCAACGCATCATCATGATCCAAATTACCGGTAACAATTTTATAATAGAGCCCAGTGGATTAATGAGTCCTCGTTTAGATCGTTTGGATGGTATAAGCTGTTGGTATTTTTCTACAGTTAAATCACGTATGGAATCTGTATGCATTTTAATAGTCATAATTTCTTGTGAGTATGATGCATTCCAATCAATTAAATTACAAAGCGCTTGATAGTTGGTAGAGATGTAGTTAAGGTCAGTATAAATTTGATCTAGGCTGATGATCTTTACAATAGTCCACTGATCAGTTTGGAAATATGCATGACCTTGTTTCACCGGTAAAACTCCTGGATTACCTTCAAGATTTTGCAGATGAAGGGCCAGCGACAGCATCGTGACTGTCATCAATAATATGCCGCACCTGTGGAGGACGTTTTATATTTTTAATAGGAATTTTGGTATCCCTTTCTCCTATTTTTATAGGTAAAATATTTTTATCTGCTTTGCCTGTTACTACAGCTTTTATATATCGGGGCTTATCCTTACTTTTACGCTTATTTATGTCTTTACCGAAAACAATTTCTCCTTTTTTAAACTTTATTTCACCTTCACCACCCTTACTCTCTCTATTCTTTTCTTTAATATTAACCATTTTGTCTGCTAAGTGTTCGTATAATGTTTTATTCTTTTGCATGATCTTTTACTAATTTTTGGAAATAACGTTTTTCTAATTCTATGCTAAACGGACTGCTTGAGTCGGTATGTCCGAAGACAACTTCAAATGGTGCAAGTTCAGTGACTGAGTGAATAGTGTGATTGTATGCCAGAACAGAATAAGTCATAACCGAAGCCGCATCAGTACATTGTTTTTCGTATTTGGCCAGTCTGTAAATTTCTATTATAGTGGAGTGGAACCTCTCAATAAGACCCATTGAATTGGGGTTATTAGGGGTTCCAATGTGGAAATCAATTTTATGTAAATTCAAAAATTCCTTAATTAGTTCATTATTAAATTCGGTTCCGGGGTCTGAGCTTATTCTTCTGGGTGTACCGTAATACGAAAAATATTTCATCAGTGCTCTAGTTACTTCGGGAGTTGATTTTCCTGAGTTTCGATTGCCTGACCTAATTTGCTAAATGCGTCAATTATAGTTAAATAAGTTTTACCTTCTATACTAAAAAGATCTATAAATAGCTCTTGAAAAGGCGCGTCTTGGGTTTGTGTTAGTTGTAATATAGGTTTGATGGGTTTCCTATCATATTTCATTCTACGGCACCCATCGCAACTGTTTATGACGGCTGTTACAGTTTCCTGCATTCTATTCCAATAATAATTTCTACGGAGCCTAACTAGCGTTTCTTTTATGCCTCTATGACAGGTCTTTCCTTCATGGTGTTTAAGTATAAGTGCCTTTTGCTCTCCTTCATCTTCTACAAAATAACTCTTTCTGTACATTCAAATAGGTTAATAGTTCCCTTTCTGAATAGTTCAATTATTATATTGCTAAATAGTTTCCGATGTTCATTCTCCTCAAAATAAATGAAATATTTTAATTTTGGCTGTATGTATTCCTTTAAAAAGTCCTTTACTAATTGCGGATTATCTTTTGGCAGGAAAACTTCTAATATCTTTTGTTTGTCACGTGACAGGTTCTTAACATGCATTTGATTTTTAAACCATGAAAATATTAAGATTTGATTCGGCTTGGTGTCGATCGCCTCATGTAAAATAGGTATACCGGTTGATTCTAATTCTACAGCGGAATGAACGGTTTCGTTCGACTTACTGGACACTGATCGTATTGGATACTCATTTGTATCGTAGTGAACTTCTCTAATATTGTCGGAAAAATCTATAGGACTACAGGTCATAGTTCGACTAGAATCAGATATCGTTACTGTTGATGAACCTTTACTATCTGCACATTCATTTAGATTTTTATCTTCCTTCTCATCAATATTAACTGCTAGAGACTGATTTTCGTCGTCTGTGAGTAAGGCATTGATTTTTATTCTGGACAGAGCGTCTGCATTTGTATTTTGTTTGCCGTTTTGTGAATTAAATCAAAGTCGTAATCTTGCAAACGTAACCGCCAACGTGTGAGTTTGCTACTAGGGTCTTTAAGAGATTGGAGCCAAGTTAAGGGACGGTGGTCAGTATATATATAGAATTTTCTACCGTACAGATAGGGCCTAAAATGCTTTACTGCCCACACTATAGCGAGCAGTTCACGTTCGATGGTACTATAACGTGATTCTGTATCACTGAGGGTACGACTAGCATACGCAATGGGCTTGTCACTGCCAATCTGTCCTTGTGACAGCACAGCGCCTAGAGCGACATTGGATGCGTCGGTCGTCAGTATAAATGTTTTGTCATAGTCAGGGTATTGTAACAGTGGGGCATGTGTCAGGAGTTCCTTGCATTTGTTAAATGCGTCTATGTATTTCTGGTCAATAACAATTTTGTTGCGCTTTTTTAAGCAGGCTGTCAATGGTTGAGTAATTTTTGCAAAATCTTTTATAAAACGTCTGTAGTAACCTACAAGTCCAAGAAAGCTCTTAATCTCTGTCGTTGTCTTTGGTAACGGGTAATTCAATACAGCGTTTATTTTGTCGTCATTAGGCTTTAGCCCGTCTTTAGTTATAGTGTGTCCAAGGTAGAGCACTTCTTTGCGTAAAAATTCAGATTTGTCTAATTGAATTTTCATGTTAGTTGTTCTAAGTCGGTCAAATACAATTCTTAATTTATTTATCATTTCGTCAAGGCTATTTCCGTAAATTATTATGTCATCCAAGTATACCATGCAGTGGAGTCCTTGCAGACCACGCAAAATATTATCCATGGTCCGTTGGAAGGTAGCAGGAGCGGTTTTAAGTCCAAACGGCATTCTGAGAAACTCAAAATGGCCATTTTGCGTCGAAAAAGCTGTCTTCTGTCTATCCTTCTCTTCTACTTCTATTTGGTGGTAGCCGCTTGCTAGATCCAATGTGGTGAAGTACACACTCTTTCCTAGTTTGTCGAAAAGGTCATTAATATTAGGTAGGGGGTATTTGTCGTCTATGGTTATGTCATTCAGTCGTCTGTAGTCTATTACCATCCTGTATTTAATTTCACCAGACGCATCCTTCTTTTTAGGGACAAGGTGAACTGGAGCACTCCAAGGGAATGAGATTCTTGTATAACATTTTCATGAAGTAATTTTTCTACCTGATTATTTATTTCGTTTTGGATGAAAGGTGCCTGTCTATAGGGTTTAATGTATATAGGATCTTCATTTTTGGTACGTATGTGATGTTTAACCTGATTAGTAAACGTAAGGGGGATTTGGTCACAGTAGAATATGTCCTTATATTCCCTACAAAGTGCATAAATTTTCTCACGTTCTTCGCCATTGGTATGATCGAGTCTTAATTTATCTAAATTTTCTTCAAGTAATTTGTCAATTTCTAGAGGAGTATTGGTCGTAGTAAAATTAATGTTGTATTCTGTATTTTCATATGGCGTTACTGTGAAAGGTTGGCAAATAGTCAGTTGTTTTGGGCAATCTGAAGTGTTTTGAATTACTGTAAATGCGTATCCACTATCACAGTTTACTAAAGCACTAGGCATTCGTAGTCCATTTCGAAATTCTTGGTAGTCAAGAATAGCGTCACCTGAATATTGATCTACTGGCAATTTAAATCGTTGTTCTGAACGTGGCTGTACAGTAATTTTATAATTTAAATTATTATTGATTATTGGAATACAAGTGGAATTCGTTTTTAAGATTCGTTCTTTTAGATCAATAATTGCACCTAATTGCTGTAAAAGGTCGTTACCTATAAGCCCGTCATACCGTGGATCTACTTCGTATACATAGAACTTATGCCAATCGTCACTAACAAAGGTAGGTAGAAGAGGAATTTCTATTACTTCATTATGTCTACTAGTAGCATGAGTACTAACCACCTGAAAATTTTCATTACGTATATAGTCGTAAAAATACTCATATGCTTTTGTAGGACCAATGAACGATCTCATACTACCAGTATCTATCATCATTTTGCGTCTATCTCTTCTACATAAATATACGGTAGCTCTAAATTAGAGTCAAAATTTAATTCTAAGATTTCTTGTCCGTCGAGGCACTCTCCTGAAAATCCAGTGCCTGAATTTCATTTTCTGATTGTAATTCATAGTCAACATGAGTCTCGTCATGATAATTAATTTCATTTGAGTCACCATAATAGTCATCGTCATAGTTAGAGTAATAGTTATTGTAATAAGGCTCATAGTCGTCAGCAGACAATTCATTTAAATTGAAACCTTGTGGTACATTCGATTTAGGTTGGGCTGTTCGCATAGACACATCAGTAGTTTGCGTTTGAGGTTTTAGTATTTGTGGGGTATTAGAATTATTGGGGGATTTGTAACCAAACTGCTGAGGTTGCAACGGTTTATAGCCAAACTGTGGCGGTGGCCTGTATCCTAATTGTTGGGGTGGCCTGTACCCAAATGGTTGAGGTGGCCTATACCCGAATTGTTGAGGTGGCCTGTACCCGAATTGTTGGGGTGGCCTGTACCCAAATTGTTGAGATTGGGGTAAGTACCCAGGCTTGGGGCGTGATGTTAATGCATTTGGTAATTGACCTTGGGGCTGATTGAATTTATTCTGTGGAATACCGAAATTAAATTTAGGTGTGGTAATATTATTTGGCAATAAAGGTTTGTATCCGCTGGCGTCATTACCAATTTTGATCCGAAACTGCTAGATTGACCGTAAATGCGATTCCTAGTATTATACTGCTCTAAGAAATTAACTTCCTCAAGTACTATACTCAAGGCCGCTTCTAAACTAGAGGGTGCCTTAAGCCTTACAATACGAACCATATTCTCTGGGAGATTGTATAAGAACACATTCAAGGCCGTATTGTTATAAATAATTGTCTTTGCACTCTTCAAATCAGTATCCTCAATCATGTTGACCTTGGACATCAATAATGATCGAACACTTTGGATTCTATTACAAAATTCTAAATAACTTTCACCGGATTTAATTTTAAGGATTCTAATTCGATATTAATGCACGCTTCGCTACGCGGGTCTCCAAAATGTTGAATAAGTAGATCTTTAAAAGCAGACCATGTCACAATATCTTCACGTTCTGATAAGAGCGCTGCGGCGTCATCTCTCAATCGACTAGTTAAAACATTATAAACGTAAAGATTTTGTTCGTGGCTACCCTTATATCGGTCAAGGACATACTGACACTTTCGCAAATAAAGATTTAACTGTCTTTATCACCATTATACAAAGGTATTAATTGAATAATTTCTTTGGGTATTTGTTCAATAGTCACTGAAGTCATCATGTTCACAGAGTAGAGAACGGAACAGATAAAACAATTCGTGAGAGTACAATTGACTATGCTATGAAACACACAAGATAACACAATTCAAACATAACACACGTAAATCAGAAAATAATTAGACGCAAAATGTATGTAATAGTTTAGGTAATAAAATTAAAAATATTAATGTATAAAATATATATTTTTTTATATTAGGTGTAGAATTACATACACTTTACTTATTACTTTTAATAAAACACATTTATAAAAATATCAATGCAAAGAATACACTTGAGATAACAATTAATTGGCGTCTCTGAAAGTTTAACTACTCTATGTCGGTTCTATTTATAGAACACAATGAGATAAGCCAATAATCTAAATGAACACGTTATAATGAGAGAGGTTTAATCTCAAAATAATGTAGGTATTAAGTATTGGGGGATAGAGGAACATGGATTGGCGAAAAAATCACTCACCAGCCAGCTGCTACTCTCATCCTTGGTATTCCTTTGTTTGCCCACACGCACCAAGAGTAATTTATTTGGTTCGTCGGATTTCACTCGTCCTTAAATTCCCACAGCTATCGTGCAGCTCGTCCTCGAGACACGCGACGAATTTAAAACCGCGAAGAATTTAGGAATATAACAGCGAAATCCTACCGGCTGCGCCACTCTTGTTTCCGGAGCGGGGAAACTATTGAAATTACTAAGTATTACTACTAAGGAATTTCGGGAGACAAATTAAAAGCGTGTTACCGATTCTGAGGTACTTTTAATTGTTGAAAAAACTAATCTACTGTCTGACCCATCTCGGCGCGACATCTCCGGTGGGGCGACTTATCTACCTAAGTTCTTAAAATTATAGTCAGCACATTATACATGTGTGCGTACAGACTTAATCTAGGGCCGAAGGCTGGGTGGTCACCATAGCTAGGTATTTTTCGAATGTATCAAAAACATTTTGTCTATGTTGTGTTGCAAGTAGTAAGGTCACTGGATGTTTTATCACATGACTGTGAAAATTCAATGTAAGTGCATCAAAATCATAAAATAAAAGTATTTCTATTTCATGGAATTAGTTAAGCTGGTGCTATTTAAATACTATAAAGTACTTCTATTGGTTTTGTTATCAGATTAGTTGCATTAGTCAGTACACCTACTTCAAACTGCCACAATCAATCTCGCTGAATAAAATTATCAAGCAACCCTTTTCATTGAACTATTTATAATTTCAGGTATTAGCTCAAAATGAATTACAACGCAGAGGCCCCGCAGCAGGAGCGACCCTCAAAAATAGTCAGGTTTGACAAGGGCTATGTGCAAACTGTGCCGGGGATACTCAAACTTGTTCAGTTGGTAAGAAACTTCTATAATAGAAAATCAATTGTGTCTCATGTATTATCTGCGCATTGACATACAATGGGTTAAATTATTTGTATTCTTTGACTATTTATGCATGGTGGCTTTTTTAAACATACATTTCCTTCCTGTTGATACCAAATTTTTTACATAGGATCATCATGATTAAGATTTATTTAGTGTATTTTTCTGTCAGCTTAAAATGTACCTTTTTTCAGGCATGTAATTTCATAGGTTTTATATGCATCAAAATATCCTGGTCATGGGTGTCAGCAATTTTCTACAATATACTGTACTGGGTCGGTATTATAATAACCGCAGGACTTCTCTTCATGTACACGTTCCACTTTGTGGAGAAGTTCGACAGGTGGCCATGGTATAAGCTAGAGTTTGCATACTGCATCCTCATGAGTCTGACGTATATCGGATGTTCAATATTTGCCTCAACTATTGGGGAAAGTGTGGGATATGCCGTTGGGGTAAGTTGGTTCAATATTTTTACTTTTTAAGTCTCAAATTCGCCAAAAACATGACTGTCAGTTTAAGAGAACTTTTTAGTTAGTATGTTTATTTTTAATTTCAATTTTCTAATTACACAGTTGTTTTAGGGGAAACGGACATAGTGAGAATTTGTAATAAACATAAATAGTTGTAAATATGTTTCTTATGAACAAAATACCTTACTTAAGTAATACCTAACTAAACATTAATCAACATTCTTCTATTTCAGTTCTTCGGTCTATGCGCAATCATAGCGTATGGATTTGATGCATACTTGAAGTACAAGGCGTGGAAGAGAGGGCTGCCACCACAGTAATATGTAAGATCTTTTACTAACAACTCCACTAACATATTGACCTGGTTTTCTATACTTAAATAATAATAAATCTTAAATATGAAAGATGCCAGTGTCAAAACCTATTTCAGTCTTTGTTTAAGATTATTCTAGTTTTTCTGTTTAGGATCAAAGTATTGATTGACTATTTCTAAGTTTAGTAACTCTTTTTAGTGAGCAAACCAACATTTATCAAAATTTCATAACACAAATATTTAAGAACTAGTTATGGTTTGAGCACCTATCATGGATTATGGATAGTTTATGTTGTTTTTAACCATTGTAAAGGAAGTTATTCCTAATGAGAGACTTATATAAAGATCTCAATATAATATCCATGAAACATAAGATCCATAGAGAAATCTATAGTCTATCTCTTTGGAAGTTTTATATTGCTTGCTATAGCTTTATAAGTGCCTTCTCTGTGTGCCTATATTTCAATATCTGACTTAAAATCGAATGGATTTAAAACGTAGTTACATTATATCTCCGGAGAGTTATATACAACATACTTAACGTATTTTTATAAAATGTTTTGTGAATTTATCACATACTTACCTTTTGTACATAAGATAACCAAACAATATACTTACAAAATAATATATGCCATGTATATTTTTAAATGTTTTACTAATATACATATAAAAGATAACCCACCATATTTTTTGGATAGTTATAAACCTAATGTTACAATGGGTCCAATATTTTTGGGCATTTAATTTTTAAAGACTTTTATATCTTCAAAAAAATTGAGGTGTATGCGTTTAAAATGCATTAAGATAAGCTTATTATTATAATAATCATTGTTTATGTAAGTGTAGATTAATTGAAGTCACATTTGTTATGATTTTAAGTATTATTTTGTGTATTAAATTTTATTTTTATAAGTTAATCAAAGGACTTTGTACCTGTGTAACCATAGGAATATTTGTTGACAGTTTTCCAGTTAATTTTTCACTTAAACAATGTTAACACATAAACTTATCGTTTATTGATAACCAGTGTTGAGCAATCAAAGATCTGCACTTGAATTCGTTTGAACTTCAGTTTTTACGATTATGTGGACAGATTGCCCTTTTTATGTATTTCACTATAATATTATGATTGATATAAATACTGCTTTATGTGGCATATTAAAACTGGCTTATCGCTTATGAGTCATCGTTGCATTTTAGTGATGGTTGTTATATGAATAAATGTATAGGTACTTTTATAACTAGATTCATCTTTAAAAGATTTTTCAATTTTTAGGGTTCCGTAGCCAAAATGGCAAAAACGGAACCCTTATAGTTTCGTCATGTCCGTCTGTCCGTCTGTCCGTCTGTCCGTCTGTCCGTCTGTCACAGCCGATTTACTCGGAAACTATAAGTACTACAGTGATGAAATTTGATGGGAATATGTGTTGTATGAACCGCTACAAAAATATGACACTAAATAGTAAAAAAAAGAATTGGGGGTGGGGCCCCCCATACATGTAACTGAGGGATGAAATTTTTTTCGATGTACATACCCGTGTGGGTATCAATAGAAAGGTCTTTAAAATGATATAAAGTTTTCTAAAAACATTTTTCTTAAAGTGAACGGTTTTTGAGATATCAGCTCTCAAAGTCGTAAAAAGTATGTCCCCCCCCCTCTATTTTTATAACTACGGGGTATAAAATTCTAAAAAAAATAGAGGTGATGCATGCTAATTAACTCTTTCAACGATTTTTGGTTTGATCAAAGTATCTCTTATAGTTTTTGAGATAGGTTGATTTAACTGTAATTTACGGAACCCTTCGTGCACGAGTCCGACTCGCACTTGGCCGGGTTTTACATAAGTATAAGTTATTCGAACTTTTGGGAGTCTTACCCAGTTTTTGATATAGCCATGAGTTTACGCACAAATCAATGTATTTCCTTTTTTTTTAGCAATTTTGCTTTTATCCTACTGAACAGTTTGTAATTTGTACCGCTACAAAAGCGGCGCTTTTAAAAAACGTGGTGTGGAAAAGCCTCCAGTCTCATCTGTTACTTCCAAAACATAAACAATGTATTTATCGCTATTGCGATATCGATGTTTATCTTTGTTTTTTTGGTGGCTCTTACGCACAATTTTGGACGAAACTCGTTTCTTTTATATGTATTTTATAGACTTTTATATATCTTTCTACAGTACAGTCTGAAAAGATGTAAATAAGCTTGTTACTGGCATTTACGCCCTTTCAGTTGATGTTACTTATTGTTGATCGTGAACTTTGAGGTATTCGAATTACTGTTAACACAATAAAACCACAATTCCTTTATATTTTACTTGTTTTATTTCGTACAACAATGACCATAGAAATATTAACAATAGCCGGTTATACCGGTATCAAAATGGAATATTTTACAAAGTATAGCTGGAACAGTTCATTTAATAAGTAGGTACATATAGTACAAAACTTTATTACATTTTTTTATTGTATTTTGCGGTCGACAAAATAGTTCTTTAGACAATGTTGCCAACTACAGAATTAATCTGGCAACACAGAAGTTTTGCTTTTATTTTTTAAACATTATAATTTGCAATATTCCACCAATAAATGAGCTATGTATAAGTATATATTTTGCCTTATAATAAACAAGTGTTAGAGCATAATTTACAACAGTGAGCATACTCTTAAAATCACGTGGTTAAGATACATTTGACACATAGTGTGAGCAAAGCTTTAGTGGGAATAGCGGACGGACAGTTATATACTTATTTATATAGGTATATATTTAATATATTTCACGATAGGAGTAAGAAATAAGTTTTTTTTATAAATTAGGGTGCGCGAAGAAGTAAAGAAGTTGGTCGCAACATTTAATGCGAAAAAATGCGCAGAAGGTATAATAAAAATGGTAATAGATTTCTTAAAAGTAGATAAAAGTTTGATAACTATTTACAGTAATATGTTTATAAACACGATTAAAATAAGTTAGCGCTTACTACAATATTATCACAAAAATGCTTAAGAATATGTTAGGTATATAATATCATTAAGTATTTAATAATAATTATAAAACAATATCGATTTATTTTTGAACACTATTTAGTCGGTCAAAAATTAATTTTCAAAAGAAATGATTGACTCTAAAAATGTTCAAAAACAAGTAACAAAAATATAAATAAGTACACATTGAGGTATTTGAAGCCCTTGTGCAACACTAACATAAAAATCGCCCGGTTTTCAATGTTATTTTTTTAGTATATTCGCCTCTAGATTGCCCTTGAATAATGAACTTTATCGCTAGTACCATAAGGTACAATTTATCTCATGCAGAGAAAACCAAATGGGTAATTGGTCTTCTGTTCTATGCTTATGTAAGAATTTATATTTTATTGTACAGGCAATAGAGCTTATCAATTGACATCGATTGAAGAACCTTCTGGAGAACCTGTTTAAGACACCCATAAACAAAAATCCAACGTTCCTACCTAACTACCTACTAACATCATAAGTAAATTAACAGACATAGTCAGGTATACTGCGCAACAATGAGTCATAATAAAATACTGTTGTAAAATTCCCTTATCATTTATAAAACGAATAATAATGCACAAATCCTCTCAAATGCATAACATATTCGGGTTACTAGGGCGGGAATCAACGCTTATCTGCCTCACTTTATCAACGTATAGCAGACTTCACTGAAAAACATGATTATTATGAGCTTAGTGAAACCGGGCGGCTAACATAACTTGGTGGGAATTAAATACAATACAATAACTATACTTATAACTAGTCTTTGTAAATAAACTGTGATGCAATCATCTTTCAATCAGTACGTACAATTTTCAACTTTATATCTTAGGCGTTTTAGTTTACTTTGCATTGCAAGAAAACAATGTGCTGGTTTTATTATTTCTACATCTGTGAGACGTTAGCAGCGTTTAGATCTCATGACATATCTAACACGGAATAAAAAAAATATGATCTATTTTGGTACTTTCAATGTTATCGCTAATAAGACCATATTCGATAAACAGGAGATGCAATAATTTGCTATTCTGAAAACCAATTCATCAATGATTTCAGAACAATTTTTTGAAAAAACCTTTTGTAATTTTCGTACAATCATAAAATAATCTCATTTCTGTGCACCATCCATCTTGCATACATCAAAATCCTTCACAACAATATATTCGTGTACTATTCATATACAGTCTCCTTTCATTTTCCTACATCTTACCAGCCAGCTTCAAAGACAAAACCTCATTTCTAGATTACCTCTTTCTGTTCATACTTCTCAGTGTTAGGGCAGCGCTGGTGGCGTGGTGACGTGCGTCTGCTTGGCTTGCACTCTGTGCCCTGGGCCAACTCCCCGGCTTTCAAGGCCTGGTATTTGAGGAAGGCGTCTCCTCCGTATAGCACCATTGCTAGGTAGCCGAAGAACTGGAAAGAGATTAGATAGACCTTTCAAGGTGATTTTTTAATTCTTACATCCTTATATACTAGCTAGAATACCTATCATCCCACGTAGGACCTATTCCATTAAGGTATGTTTAGCCTAAGACTCTAGGCACGATCCAGCCATATCCTATTCCAGCCTATCCGCAATCTAGGACATAGAAACTTGACGTTTGAACCACTGTACAGAATGCGAAGTGGTTCATTCGATACACTTTAAATATTTTCTAAAAGTCCGCATGGAATACCAATCATGTGCGCCTTGTTGATATTCGTTCACCATCGTCGCCCATTGTATAGAGAAACTTATGTAGGTAGTCTGGTTTATTGAACAAGTCCCACATATAATAAGCGACTGACTTTCCGTAATGGACGCTATAAATGTTTAGGAGTCGTAAACTGAAGCAATAAACACGCATGGCTTCATGTCACGCTTGGGAAACTTAGAGGACCGTGGATGAGAGCAAAGTATGCTAAGGACAGTCTTAAGGAGTGCCTTGCTCTTAACACCTATTTATCTTTTCATCTCTAGAGACGCAGAAATCCAGATTCTTGTGCTCAAGTTCTTTGTAATGCTCCAATAGGCCTGATTGTCAATTTTTCTGCGATCATACATAATACTTTGTGGTGGTCCCGCCACGAGTTGATGATTTCTAACTCCTACGATACCTACCTAATTAATATTGTAAACGGACCGATAACACCATATAACCATACTCATTACTCAGACCACACAGAACGATAAAGACAAAAAAACCAATACAAAACATAACTATTTACCTCATTTCAAGTTAATTAATAGTAAAACAAAACTAACGCAATAGTTAAGCTCATAAACATATTAATAGATATTGAGTAGGTCGGTCACGTACGGCCGCGTTACTACAAAGGCGGCACCTTTTGTTTTCGATGGTATATTGACAGCTGTGCATCTGTGACTACACTACAATACACTCTACTACTATTGTTTGTCGTAGAAAGAACAATTGCACAACAGTTGTGAGTAACATAATAATTTTTTAGCGTCAATATGTCTGGTGCACCCATTTTCTTTAAGAAATCGATAAGGAAGGTCCTTTATCGCTCCCCGAAAATCTCCAAATCGTATCCCTACATGTCTGACCCTTCATCATCATCATCATCATCATCATCATCATCTCAGGCATAGGACGTCCACTGCTGAACATAGGCCTCCCCCTTAGATCTCCACAGATACCTGTTGGAGGCATCCAGCGTCTTCCGTCTGACCCTTCGACTTCCCTTTATTACATTTTAACAGAAGGCCAACTATAGTAACGTCTTAACATAATGATGCAGAAAAAACTTTACCAAAAGGAAACAACTCACCCCAGCAGCGGAATAGGCAGCGGCGCCAAACGCCACGACGATCGTAGACGCGATGAGATACAGGAACACCATCACAATATACGCCACCATCTCGATCTTCAGCCACTTGATGTTGTGGTACTTCTCCACTACGTGGAACAGGTACAGCACCAGCAGGATGCCGGAGAACCAGAGGCCTAGGTGCGCCACTATGTTGAAGTACACCCCTCGGCCGTTTGACCAGAACGCGGAGGATTGGATGCAGATAAACCCGATTAGGTTGAAAAGCTGAAAGAAAAGTACAACATATAGCTACATACTGAAATATAACTATGAGCTATACAATAGAGATGGTTAAAGAATGGTATCCAATTATGATAAGTGCTAATTACCCTATTCCACTTTCCCTACTCAAATTCCCATGAGTCTTCAATAGGAGCTGTGAACCTATTTGTGGAGCATTTGAAAATAAGGCCTTTGCTACCGATAATTATGTAGTTTTCTTTCTATGTGAATTATAAAGTACATGGTAATTGAGCGCCGAACAAACTATTGTATTGCAAACCTGTCATTTACTCTGCTTCGAACACATTATTCGTCCTACAAAACTATTAGATCAAAGACTTCATTCGACACAGTTACGTGTATTACTTTGTAATATTTATAACGTGTATTATAATGGGCTGAGCTTAAAACTCCTGTGGTTGGCAACAAAGAGCTGGTACCACTTGGCATTTTAATTGCAACTCGCTATTATAATTAGGAAGTTGGGCAGCTGCATGTAAAACCTGTCTGCTGATTAGGAGGGAGCTAAGGGCAGTGCACAGACCTTCATAGCAGTAGCTCACTTGTCCCTATTCACCTATGTAATGTGATCTCATCTATGTATTATCTATCGGCGTTTTTGGTGATTCTATAATACTAACATGCAAAAAAGGTACAAAAGCTAAAGGCTCGGCGACGATTGTCAGATATACATTGATGACGACATTCAAGCTAGAGAATGTCACCGATCTGCGTATCGGTAAATCACTCATGATTACTGCAACCCTACTGACTCAATTTCTGACTCTTTTGCGTCCTATCTTCTTCCTATATTGATGTCCTCCTAGCCGATTGTCGGCCACGCGACCATAAGGAGATTAGCCAACTCCTATTTTTTATCGGCCACGGCGGCTGCTCAAGGAGATTAGCCAATTCCTATATTATTAGAAATTCCTTCGTACGTTATCTCGGAGCAAAGCCCGTCCCCTGGCCACCCGCCAGGTGTATCTCGTTATCACAATGGCCTCAGCGATTAGTCAGTGCTAGTAATGCGTAAATAATGACGAACTGACGTAACAAGCCATTATTTGTTTTGTTCGGCGCTAATCACGAGCCATAAAGGTTAAGATGTAGGTAATGCTTGACGAAAGCATTCTACGTTGTAGAATATTGTGAGATTGTGACTACAATTTTAATGATTGTTAATAGATACCTGTACTGTACATGCGCAATAGATTTGCTATATTATCTGAGAGGAAGTTACTTAGTTTATGAGAAGTACAGGCTTCCGCCAGCGGTTTCTGTGGGAACTACTTCACGCAGTCGGAAAAAAGTTACCCGATAGTCTTTCTTGCTATATGGGCTATCTAACACTGAGATTAGCGCATTCAAAGAACTGAACATGGTTTTGTAAGAAGGTGTAGATGAGTAAGCCAATAGTGTTATCTCTTCAAGACGCTGACCGGAAGCATTACTCAAGGTAGATTAGAAGGGAATCACATAAAATGTCCAGATGTCCTGACGATGCCATACTTCAGCGTTAGTCATATTGTTAGTCATCGAGTTACCCAGGAAACTGATATGATCTACAGAAATGATATGATCCTCTTTTGTAATTCGAACCAAACTTCTATAGAACATCCCTTTTTATCCTTAGGAAAGAAACTAGCTTCCGTCCGTACTTCCGTCGAGGGAGAAGTACTTCGAGCACAGCACTTGGGTAGAAATAAAGCCTATATCTTTACTTTACTATTAAACAAATGGACTGTCTAACACTCAAATAATATTTCCAAATCAGCTCAGTAGCTTTTGAGTCAAGCACGTCGTTCAATCAAACCGTGCATCATTATAATGTTAGCAAAGTAATAGTTTAGAATGTACTTACAATAACAATAGCCTTCAGAATCCCGGGGACAGTCTTCAGGTACGAGGGGTCGAAGCGTGTTTCCGTGATGAACACTGTGTTGGTGGAGCCCATGGTCTGCGGCGGAGGCGGCGGCAACTGGTTCGGGTACGCCATGATGAGAGATTATCTGGAATTGGACAATCATTAGGACTGCTATGGTGAGATTCCACCAAAATTGCTTGCGCAATGTCTCTCCGCGAACTGTGGACGAGTCAGCGCGACTCCGCGCGGGTACAGAGTAGAGAAACATTTGCCGTCAAAAACTTCATAGTGGTGCACACCTATGGAATCATGGCTTTAGGCAATGCAAAGGGTTGGGTATGAGTGTAGGAGCAATTTGCATAAATTTTGAGTTAAAGTCAATAAGATTTTCTCAATAGCCTTCTTCTACTTCGATTGATAGTCCCAAATGATGAAGCTTTTTGAGTGTAAAGAGTTACATTCTGAGAACAAAAAAACATACCGGCCGAATTGAGAACCTCCTCCTTTTTGGGAAGTCGGTTAAAAAGTGATTCAAGAACAACACAGTAAGCATATAAAAGGACACACAGTGAAACTGCAGTAGCTGTTAAACACACTTATCGCCTTTATGTCCCTATTTCCTAGCTCAAACAATTCGACCTTGCTTCCAGCCGTTGTAAATCATCTTAGTACACAGCGTTACATTGGAAGTTCCATTGAGTGAAGCCAATTCAATTAGTATGGCTATCAGGAATTACAAGTTCACGTGCTCTTGTTAGTTTATGAATGATTCAGTTATAAGTGAGGTCAATAAATTCCTTAACCTTTGTAGTACAAATCACAGTCATGACTTATTTATAAATTAATTACTAAGTTATGTGTTAATTTGATTATTGAATGACATAATTTTGTATTCAGAGTGTAATTATTCAGATTTCTTTTAAGACTGACAGACATGTGTTTCTGGGGAGTTTGTTGCGCCACTTTTTCTTCCCATCAAAAACACATAGGAAGTGGTGAAGGATGGGCGTTTTTGGGGCTGTCTCATGTAATGTAACGTTCAAAAAGTGCTGTTTTTCAGCCTGCTTTGAATAAATGATTTTTGATTTTGATTTATTATGGGTATAAATACATAGTTTACTACATGTTCGTTCTTTATTCATATAAATTAAACATCATACATGTATTTTATTGAACATATCCAGCTCAACTCATGTCCAGAAATTATATCTTGACACTGTTATTGATAAGAACATAACAGATGATGTGATAACATAATGTATTGAAGGATTTGAAGGCCACAATGGATAAAACTGCCTTGAGATTGAACTTGAAGAGGTTGTTAGCAAAAAGTATGTAATTGATCAATTAAATAGAACAGCAGTAACTAAGTAATCACACTGCTTTTAAACTTTTTTTATTCAGAATCTCATGACTCTGAATAACTCTGAACTTTGAAATTAATTTAGGTAACAGACTAATTGGAATCATACCAGATTTTAGTTTAGAATTTAGTGGTATATTGTAACATGTCTTATTCAATTTTAAATTATAAAATATTGAATAATTATCTCATTTATTTATAGACCTAATTAAATAACTTAGCTGTTTGATATAGCATTATTAACAAAAGGTAAAGAATTTAATTAACTTAATAAAAGTAAACAAGAATGTATCACTTAATATTTACTTAAAACATGATTGCTGTTGATATACTTGATATCCAACTATAAAATATTTATATAGAGACTTACTTGAAGTGACCACGACGAGGACTACTCTCAATGATGTTTGTTGATAAACAGTAAAACACAGTTCACGATATCACGGATAATGAGCACCCCGCATCGCGCAGAGAACTGAGGATGCTCCACACGTAGTCTCCGTGACCCTGACACGATATTACTAACCGATATTGAGCCGTGCACAACACCAATGACTCATATTTTAAATAACGTGATGTCTAAGCAAACCGCAGTGAGACATAACTCCGCGGGAGTTCTGTTATTTGTTTACTCATACGAAACGTCTTACACGTAACGATTACACATAGAATATGTTACATAAACCCGCTTTATTTTGTTTTGTTGGGTATTTAGACTTGAATGTTACTGTTAGGACTGTAACTTGTTATGAGATTTATTCTTTTATAAGAAAATTATGTACGATGAACCGCTAGAGCAATCACCACAAAAATAAAAGTTCTGCCTGACTCCTGTCAATGTCAAATTAATGTCAGTTGACTAGTGTTGTGAACCAACAATTGGAAAACTGTTAGGTAATTCAATGAAAGATATTCCAAAGTGAAATCTTAGTGATAAGATTACACGAAAACTGATTACTATTACACTCAGCGGCACGGAATCTGGCCCAAGCACATTTGGGTCTTATAACCATTATTTAAATGAAAAATCGGAATATTTATTTTAAAATTGTTTAATTTACTCATTTTCCAAAAGAAAATGACTAACAAATAACAGAATTGTGAGGATTTTCATTAAGTTTCATTAAGTTACAAAACAGAGTCCTTTACCGCAATAATCACCGTAAACTTTTAAATTCTACATTTTTAACAAAACAGAAAGTTATCGAATTTTAATAAGGGGTGTTTCTTCCTCTTGATCTGATGACTGCCTGCATACGATCTGGCATGCTCTGGATGATGTTTTTTATCTCCACCTGAGAGATCTCCTCACAGGCAGCTACCTGCGCGGTTTTCAGTTCACTGAGAGTTCGTGGTGGGTTACGATTTGCTCGGACCTGTTTTTTAAGCATGTTCCAGACATGTCCTACAGGATTCATGGCTGGGTTTCTTGCAGGCCAGTCCAATTTTTGAATACCGAACTCGAACAAGTAATCGATTACGCAAAGAGCTGTGTGAGGTCAAGCATTGTCCTGTATTAAACGAAATTCTTCACTTTCTATGAATCCTTGACAGGGTAAAACATGATTTTGAAGGATCTCTTCAATATACCGCACTGTTGTCAGACGACTTTCGACAACCAATAATTCAGTACGGGCTTCTGAACTTATGCCTCGCCACACCAAGATGGACCCACCATGAAAACCGACTGTTTGCTTGGTAGTGGTGGGAAGAAACCATTCTCCGCGCATTCTCCATTCACATTTACGGCCGTCTGGAGCTCTTAAGACGACTCTGCATTCATCGGTCCATAAAATTTTACTCCATTGGTCATGCGTCCAATTTGCATGTTCTCTAACAAACCTAAGTCTGGCTATGCGATGGTGCGGGAGAAGTTCCGGGCCTCGAGTAGGTCTTCGAGCACGCAGATCCCGTTCCTCCATCCTTCTTCTTATTGTGTGCTTACGGACGTTGACTTCTCTTGCTGTTTGCAAAGGCTGGCGTATCTCTAACGCAGTGAGAAACCGATTTTTGATTATTGCACGTACGATAAATCGGTCGTCGTGCGCCGACGAACACCTTACACTGCCACTTTCGGGTCTTCTTGTGTGTAGGCCAGTCTGGTCATACATTTTCTATGCATATTTTTTACATGTACGCGGTGCACTTAAAGTTTCAACCATCTTCCGCTGCGTACGCCCTTGACGTCTTAGCAACACTACTTGAGCAACTTGAGCTGCAGCAAGGGTAATTTTCAGATCAAATTGTGAATAAAAGAGAAACAAAAAATGATCATAATCATTAGCTTTTTTGGAACGTGCTTAGTACTTCGGCAATTTCTATCTGAATTTAAACTTAACTTTCTGCTTTGTGTTCCAACAACGGAATCTGTTTCAAGTGTTATAAAAGTTAAACAGACACACATTTTTCTGTATTTTAATTAACAATTACGAAATTACTGACAATATGTCATATGAAATTAGAATTTACAACGGCTATCTGGGCTGATATCTACTTGTGTTTGTTTGGGCCAAATTCCGTGCCGCTGAGTGTATATTTGACTATAGCTATTAGTGATGATTATGATTATATTAAATAATGACAAAAAGTAATAGGTAGAGGAAAGCAATGCCCATAGAATTATAGCCCTGACTTTTGTATCTGAAATAAAATTCGTAAATAAACATAAATTGATTGAAAGTTAATTTGAACTGCAACAATATGGCACAGCACATCCCTATAATTAATTTTAGGTACGTTAAAAAACTAATTAATGTTACACGAGTTCAAAACGATTGATTGATTGATTTATACTTCAATACATTTGCATTGCGCGTTGTAATAAGAAATCAAAAAACAATAATCCCAGCATACTACATACAAATACTGCAGCTTTTCTTCTAAAATTTTATATTGGCTTAACCAATTTTAAAAAAATATTATGTGACTAGACGAGGTATTGGAACGTGCTCTAGCGTTCCATAGATCTTAAATTAATTTGTAGAGGTAACCTTATGTTTATCTTGCTCTAACTAGTCAGTAATGTGTTTGTACGCCATTTCTTATGCTCATTATATAGCAAAAGTTTTGCTCGATTTGCAACTTTTCGAGTGTCACGTAAATGTCAGTGTCACGATAGTATTACGATTTGGATTTGTTCGCAGTGGTGCTCGTTCGGGTTATCACCTGATATTAATTTACACCTATTATTAATCATTGTTGTTAGTGCCGCAACTTTCCCCAAAAACGTAGTCGTTAAGAAAAAGTGATTGTGGTTAGGTTTACATTTAAGCGAGGTAAGTGAATAATTCAATTAATTTTGTGTTAAATTGTAGTGTTGTGTTTATTTCTGATGTATGTTGCTCAATATTAGCTATTTTAGGTGGTGACAAGCGGCATACGTACTGTGTATAACGTGGTTGATGATAAAAACCGGAGCGAACTTTAGTTTTCAATTTTTCAGTCACAAGTTGTTCACATGCCAGCTATTATAACATTTACTGAAAATTTCCCCGTCAGACTTTTTCAAAACGAAGTACGGAAGTTACTCTCGAAATAACCGCGGAAACTCCCATTTTAGTGGCTGTTTGGAGCTTATCAATAATATTTTTTCACTAGTTTTCCTCCCACCAATATACAGCATGTTTGTTCTTTTACAAGATTTTATCATCACAATCATAATTGAAATTATCTTTCAATATACATAAATTCCATAATCAAGAAAGTGATAATATGAGATTTGTTTTTTTTTTTAGTTATCTTGTGCAAAAGTAAACAACTTTCTCTTTTCAGTATTAACTTGGATATAGACTAGACCTACTGGTTTCACTTTCATGTCCATAATAAGTGTAGCAGTACCTATATGTTTATGCCTCATATTGTTTGAATCATTCCATTTCAAATACCTATGATAGTAAATCTTATAAGTATTTATATATTGTCATATTATTAATTCACATTCTATCTCTGTATGTTACATAATATACATTGCATTTTATGTTAGAAGATACTTTTTAAATTATTGAATGATTTTGTGTATCATGGGATGTCATGTCTGATAAAACACTTTTTATCTAAAATATGCAGTACCAAAATGAGCTATTTCCTAATTTAATGTAGCTGCAATCAGGAACGGACATGCAGAGATAAATTATAACTAAAATGAATAATATTCTAATCAGACAAAACTTTGAAAACAATGAAATAATTTGCTTCTTATCAACATCAAAATACCTTGGGAAAAGCCAGTCATTCATTTAATGATGATAAATGATAGCTTAATCAAATTAATAATAATTGCATGCTCTTGTTACATATTTAGGCATTGTCAGCCTTCTTATTATCCCACTGCTGGACAGGTTTCTTTCACACAGAGAAGGATAACATTCAACAAGGGCTCTTTTTTGTACTTACAATAACATTAGTCAATCATCATCTGCCTGGCCTTTTCCCAACTATGTAGAGGTTGGCTTCCACTCTAACCAGTTGCAGCTGAGTACCAGTGTTTTACAAGGAGCAACTGCCTATCTGACCTCCTCAACCTAGTTACCCAGGCATAATAAATAGATAAAAAAACATTAGTCAATCAATAAAAAAATATCCACATGAATCACTAAATTATCTTGGTAAAAGTGTAACATTTACAATACAGCTCAATAACGGTTTGCATGTCACAGCAGTATAACAGATACAAGTGTTATCAGTAAATGTGAAATATATCATCTATGATTCATACGTTTATCTATGTATTAACAAATAATGCTTTACCAATCTGCTAATTGAAATGTGTATGCAAGGACTATTGTTTATACAAGACTAGCCATTCCCATGTCATTTCTCAGGGTTTAATCTAGAGTATCTGAGAACAAAATTTAATTGTAATTGATTAAGCAGGTAAATCTGTATAAGTTCGTTTGTCATTGAATTAATTTCCTCAAAGTGCCTAAAACAAGATTACAAAAACTATGACTATCTTTTTATCGTATTTACCGCATCTGTGCGCGCCAAGTTGAAAAGAAATAGTTAGTCAATATGTTTACTGTATCAACTATTCGAGTACTAATAAGTTTCTAATACAATCAATCCTATTGGGTATTGATTGATTCATTCAATTAAAGCTGCATAAAATTAATAAATAATGTCTACTGGTACAGGAATACACAGTGCTGACTTACGATTCTTACGACTTACAAACACCCAATCAATCTCTAATTGCAAAAATGACATTCTTATAGAGTTACGGAATATAGTTCACTTAAACCTCAACGTTGTTCGTTTCCAGATAATCAAAGATGGCAGAAGTAGGCTTCCCCGGGCAGCACACGACGACGACGACCGTCACGTCCAGCACAGCCGTCCAGACCAACATACGGTTCGACCCTGCCTATGTCAAGACTGTACCTGGAATATTGAAAATTACTCAAGTTGTAAGTATTTCCAAAACCATGTTTGTGATTGTATAATGCCTTAGAGCAATATGATGAAGATCTCTGGTCTCTTTTCGTAATAGTCCACAATTAATTGTAATCTAAACAAAGCACGACATCACTCTCAAATCATAAGGGCCCTATTGCTGATAATGGCTTTACAGAGATAGGTGTATGACTAGGGAAGACAGAGAAGGTTATACCAAATTAAACCACCTTTAGTAATGAATAACAAATCCTAATGGAATCCAGTAACCACAGACGAAAGACGTGGAAACCCTGAAAGAGTTTTTTCCTCAATTTGTAGTTACTCGATTTCTGCTACCATGTAAACTTTCCAGCAATACAGCATAATCAATACAAGAATACCCACAGTTTACGCGGTTCAAGCACCTGACCTATGTTTTATTCATAAGGTAAAAGGTTAAGTCCTTGCACGAAACTAACTCAATGTCGTGTTATCGCCGATCGTTCTATTGCCGTTAATTATGACGTGGTTAAGGGAGCGTGGCCTTTTTACTTGCTAGCTAAGTGTTAATTGAATCGACACGCCTAGTCCCGATGGGGACAGACAGACAGACAGACGGGCAGGGCATGCTTATTCCCAAAGCAACGGTACCTACCTGTGCCTGAATGTTTTGTATGTGAGTCAACATTAATATAACACAATGACGGCAAAACATAACTTAATGCCGTCATCAGCCGCGACCTCTACCTACATACGCTGAGATTTATGCGTCTTATGCTCATAGAATCTTGTTTTTGTAACTGAATACAAATTGCTAAAGTAAAACAATAGAATTTGAGCAATGCCACAATTTTGTTCGATAACAAACATATTTAAATAACTAGGTAGTATGTACGTTCGAGGAATAATTTTCTATATGATTTAACTATTCAATGATATCAATAAAATGCTAAGGTATTTAAGTAGCAATAAAGGAAAGTGTTTCCCTTTCGTTTCCTTTATTGCGGCTAAACCATTTGTTCCACGTATGTTTACGTCGGAACTTGCGCAGTTCTTTGAATACATTGCGACACCGTTTCTTTGTAAAAACTTGCTTGAATTGTCTGAGCGGTTAGACCTTGGTAATCGGAAGGCCTGTCTAGGTTTAACGTAACTTTTTTCTACAACTAGCGACCAGCTCCAACTTCGCACGGGATATCAGTATTTCCCCTCTATTTAATGTATGTTATTGCACATATAAACTTTCCTTTTTAATCACTCTATCTATTGGAAAAACCGCATGAAAATCGGTCGGGTAATTTTGAAGATTTAAGCCTACAAAAAGGGCACCGGGATAGTAAAAGCGACTTTGTTTCATACTATGTAGTGAAATCTGATTTCGTTTCCAGCTATGCAGTCTCCTAGGCTTCATCTGCATTCAATGCTCATGGTTGAGCAATCGAGGCAAGGGTTCCTTCTTCAGCTGGATCTCCATGATAGCCTTCTGGTTCACCGGCATCTTGCTCGGCCTCTACCTGTTCCACATCTTGGAGAAGTTCTACAAGATACCCTGGCTGAAGATTGAGTTTATCTTCTGTGCGCTGTGGACCTTCTTCTATTTGCTGGCGTCCATTTTGGCGGCGACCGTCCATGATAACCCTCATTCTGCTGCTGCGGTAAGTTTCATGAAGTATTTTTATTTCCTAAAAAATTTATAACAAACCTTTTTCTCCTTTTTCACTCGTCTGCGCCTGATTGAGGACTATAATTTAACTAACCTGTGTACTATAATGTAATATGTCACTATAAGGGCTATCTGGTTGGACGTGAAGACCATATATTTAGTTAAGAAAAACATAGCCAAATTAATATTTCGAACTACCCAAATTAGGGATTTGGGCACGTCCAATGTACCCTAATCTTGCGTAATATATTTAAACCATTTAAAACCATTTAAACCATTTATTTGCTACACATACACTTTACATTTATAGGACAACAAACAGAAGGAGAAAAATGATATGTAGCAGGAGACTCAGCTCAGAATTTAACCTATGACCTTAAAAAACCGTATAAACTTCTAATAAAACTGAAATAACTTTCCCAAATTCCAGTTCTTCGGCTTCGTAGCAATGATCGCGTACCTAATAGACGCGTACCTCAAGTTCGTGGCGGTCCGCGCCGGCGGCCTCGCGCAGGGCACCCGCGTCGTCTCCAAGCAGACTACCTCCACAGTCGAGTCGCCACCGCCTCGCGTCGGGTACTAGGTAAGCCTTACCTCATACCCGATACCTAGTACTGGTAAGGTATGTAGGAGGTACCTAGGGACATGGTAGGGGAACTAGTCCTAATGTTACATGCTGGATAAATGGAATTTAAATCAGACTTTATGTGAATTTTATAATTTGATAAGATAGGGTTGGCCAAACAGTTGATTAAAGTGGTTGCAATCAATCCATTGGAGATATATTTTATTCTCTTATTTAGCCCGATCTAATGGGTGATCAGGTTGGCCACCCTTATCAAAGAGTAATATTTTGTCTATTTGTGAAATCGCTTAGTGTAAAGTAAATTGCTCACACAATCTAAGGAGTCCCCCAATCACGCCTGTGAAAAGTTTTAACGTCAAAAAGACATTGGCACTGTAAATTGCACTAATGTTGCTCGCTTAGTGATAGGAATACGAATTGTTATATTTAAATATATTTGAGAGAATTAATCTTAATGTTTAACTGTTTGTGTGTTGCCAGTATTAAAAAATAAATTGAGTACACGGTTAAAAGTTACAATTTGTGTGTTCTACTCAAATCACTAAGGTGACAATTCAAGCTCAATAATTTGCTCTTCTGGTCTACACGTTAGCTGTTTAAGTTAAATATTAATTAATAAGATTAACCTCGAACAAAATCATGTACTTAACAAATGTTTTTAGTAAGTTTTTTACATTAACTGCCGCCATTGTTAATCATCGAACTAATTTAATTATATATTTTGTTTTATTCTGCAGTATTCAGAGTTTATATCGACACTTATATACTAACTTATTTATTGATCCTCATGTGCTATCATGACCCCATTTAATTGTTTTAATATTTAGTTATGGCAACAAAATGGGGGTGTATAACGGTTTAACCAAAGAATAATGTACCTACAGGGTGTGATGGCTCAAAAGTTGATCTGATTGGAAAGTAATCATGACAGTTCACAAAATATATTCTTGTATTTTAGAAATTGACTGACAAGTCATTATTTTGAGCATGAGTGACATGTAAATTAAAATATTGTAGTTATAGCACTACACGATATTTATATAAATGACAGTTTTTAACTTTATACACCTTCTTAGAGCCTTAACACTGTGCCTTGTGTTCGTCAGCATTTGACAATTTGTATTAAAAAGCTTAGATTTAAAGTATATAATATATATTATAATGTAAGCACTGTATTTTTCTACTTACAGTATTTTTTAAAGCCGATAAACATTTGTAAGACCAATTTTTTTCATTTTTAAGATACATTAAACAATTTCTTTATTATGCAATAACCTTTATCCAGGACAACTTTTTTTCATAATATTGTACAGTTTAATATTTTTTAACTGACTAGGTTAGTTTACATTATAATTAACCACCGCGATAACTGTTAGTTGCCCATTCAGGTACATATGTATACTTTTTGTTGATACATGTTTGCTTTTATTTAGGTAAGATCATTTTGAAAAAAATCTTTTATTAAACAAGAGCCAATTATACAAAAGCAAATGAATTTATACAATTTGTTGGTTAAAATAAATTATCTAGATTATTAATTTGAGTTAATGCAGTTTAAGAAGTTATTAAGAAATACAATTGTAAAATTTTTTAAATGAATTTATTATATGATTTAATATTAAAACTAATGTATTAATTGTTGGTTAAGATTTAAGTTAATGACCACACAAGCACATTTGCAATTTTTAAAAGTATTTTGGAAGTATTTAACATGTAAAATGCCTTATTAATAAGAACTAAGTAGGGTGATAGAATAAGTTAATTTCCTATACAGCTTTCCTATTTTATGTATTTTTTTAAAATTCAAGTGAAGGTGGCTTACAAATTATTTTTCGATGCATTAAACACTAATTTTATTTTGCTTTAATATTTTTACTAATAATTACGGCAGATTTCTATTACTGCAATTTTTGTTCCTATTTTATACAATTTTGTTAAAAAAATGCTGATTTATATAATACTATTTCAACACTATCTATTTATTACTATCGATATTATACTAAATTCCTCTTTTTGCTAACTTTCATGCTGCTCAACGTACCTAGTTTTTTTCTACTTTAACCTTTAACAGCATTTAATATTTTTGAAGTCGAGTTAAAAGGCTGTATTTCTAACCTCTACGCATTTCGGTAACTATTTGTAATTCAATGCTTTTCTACTAAATGTTATATTTTTAGATGTTATTGTATGTATTCACAGTAAAAAGGTGCCTTACAGAATTCCACGTATTTTTCTATATGTATTACTTATCATATCATTCAGCATTATAAACTAAATGATACAATGTAGAAGTGACATTCATTAAAATATTGTTTTGTTTTTGAAAGCTTAGATTTTATTAAATTTGTTTTTATCCATGGTGCTTTTGACTCTTTTTTATGACTTTTCTCTGATATTTTTCTGTTTTTTGAGTGTCTGTGTCACTTCTAATTTATGTCATGCACAATACAATTTTTACACTGTGTATTAAAATTCTTATTTTATTGAAATCTTATCAATGTTACTAAATAAATGTATTTGAAAATTATACGATATTGTATAGAAATTAAAACGTGTTAATTATATTTTTCGTTTTATTTACATGATCTATCTTTAGAATGTCATAATTATTAGATACTAAAGGAAACACGACAATTAATTTAGGTAAATAATTTTATTTTAAATGCAATACAGGCAATATAATATATTAGTGTTAAAATAGTTTAACATTTCTACGATATAACAATAAATACTATAGCTTCACTCGTTTGATATCTTCCATTTTGAAATCGGTCCTGGAACAAAGGAATGTTGAATAGAAATAAGGGCAATTTACCATATTTTAGAAAAGAGTTAGAAAGAAAAGAAAATAATTTATTTTTACGCAAGAAAAAATATATACTTTAGATCGTATTAACGCCACTGAAATACAGATATTTGTTTCTGGTTATTTCGATGGTGTTGTGGGTTTGGTTATTTCGACGGATTCTATAGTGTTTTCGGCCTATTATTACGGTAAGTGAGGGGTAAATATGTAACTTGGCTGTTGTGTGACCTATTGACTAAATTGGAAAATATTAAAGAGAGCAGTGATAGTGGCTTCTTCTACTAGTCACAAGGCCACGGAGCATCTCGACCTTCAATAAATGGATGCTAAGAGATAACGTAGCCACTAGCTAACCTTCTTGCGAGTATGTCCTTCGCGAGTGGTGCGGCCAGTCTCGGCGTGGGCAGCAGCGCGTGCGGCGCCTGCGCGGGCGCCTCCAGCGCGAGCAGCGCGGCGGCCTGCGTCAGCCGGGAGCAGCGCTCACGAGCCCCGCCTGCGCTGCTGCCGGCCCAGGCGGCCAGGCGACGTGCCCGACGCTCTACTGCTAGACCGCCTTCCTGTTAATTACATTAGAAAAAATATTATTTTTGCTGTTCATAAAAACGCACATCTATTTTAGAAGATATCATCATCCTCCGAGCCTTTCCCAAACTATGTTGGGGTCGGCTTCCAGTCTAACCGGATTCAACTGAGTACCAGTGCTTTACAAGAAGCGACTGCCTATCTGACCTCCTCAACCCAGTTGCCCGGGCAACCCGATAACCCTTGGTTAGACTGGTGTCAGACTTACTGGCTTCTGACTACCCGTAACGACTGCCAAGGATGTTCAATGACAGCCGGGACCTACAGTTTAACGTGCCATCCGAAACACAGTCATTGGCGTCTAAGATATACTCAGAAAGTACATACAAACTTAGAAAATTTGCATTGGTACTTGCCTGACCTGGAATCGAACCCGCGCCCTCATACTCGAGAGGTTGGTTCTTTGCCCACTAGGCTACCACGACTTTTTATTTCAGAAGATATAAGAGAGTAAATAAAAATGAATGGAGATACCATAAGGCAGGTAGGTCAATAGATATTTGCCTTTTTCTAGGTCTAATATGTACGGCGGGCATGATCAAACTGACTAGTTACGAGTGAACTAACAAGACGTACGGATACTTTGAGACATCTGCCAACGATTCTTGGTATGCATTATAAAAATGGACGGGTTCCTTGCCCTCCCCCCCCCCAAACACCTGCTTTTTGGCGCGCTACTTTCTTAGAAGATTTTCCGTCATGACATCTCCGTTAATCATTCTATTCTCTTCGACAATCAAGCCCATTATGGTCAAAATCACGTTAAATTGTAACCTTTTTCTATTTAACACATACCCGATCATATCTGTTATGCAGTATAGCCTGCTCAGCCCGTGTGGTGAGGTCGGCGAGCGCGGCCAGCAGCAGCGCGTCCACCGACCGCCCCGACACCTGCGCACGGGCACCTTCGGTAAACTGCTCCAATGCTTGTGGTAGTGCGTCCGCGTCGTCTTCCATCTCATCTGGAAATTATAATATTTTAATCTATATAAATAAAAATGAATTGTTGTTCGTTAGTCTGATTAAAAATCGAGAACGGCTGGGCCGATTGAGCTGATTTTGGTTTTAAAATGTTTGAAGAGGTCCAGGGAAGGTTTGAACGATACGAAGTTCGCGGGATCAGCTAGTTATTAATAAAGGACCATGCCCATCTGTGCCCCAGTAACGCCCAGAGAAAGTATATTACAAGATAGCCTTATTAAATAAAAACTAGAATTATAATGATAATTTGAAGTCTTAAAAAGCACCGGTTAAAAAATAAAAAAATAAGACATTCTTGTTGATATTGCAGTACATGACATCGTTTCAATCATGCTTTATTTATTACGGTCTGGAATCTCGTCTATTGGCCCATGTATATATTCATTTAATGTATACAATATATTAGAATAACTGACATGTTTAGTTTATCTAATAACATACAATTAAGCCATGAATTCATGATGATCATGAAGTTCCTAGTGAAAAACTAATAGCAATGCTGTCTATAAACGATAAAATGTATAAAAAACCAGTGGGAAGTTATCATGTTTAATGTCCAATATCTTTTGAATCGGTGCTTTATATAATATTAAATCTAGATATCTTACATATATGGCTATAAAGCTATCGTATGACATAGAACTGGAATTTGGGCATTGCATGGCGTTGCTGACTTTTGACTCCATACTAATATGGGCATGATCCTTTATGTTAGGTTCAATTTGTGTGAAAATCGATATGGCTAGAAAAAAAATACGTCTAAACTAGAAGCAGATAGAAGGTGAAAGGAGAAAATAAACAGCGCCGACCTCAAATAAAGTTGGAATAAGGACATTTTAATTTTGAAAACATCAAGTCTCTTCCCAGCTTTCAAAAGATCACTTTGGTCTATATAAAACGTGACTTTTTAGACAACAAATAGATCATGTTTTCAAAGTCGGCAAACCATCAAAAAATTAAACCATAATTACCAAAATTCATAAAATAAAGTGAATAAAACTTAGCACATACCAGCATGTGGCGCCGGATCAGCCAGCCTCTGCGCCCAAGCCGCCAACTTCGGCTGCAACGCGGCCACCAGTGCCGACAACGCCAACTCATGCGCAGCCCTGAAGGCGGCCGCCGCCGTGCCCAGCCCGGCCGCGCAGGACGTGAGCTTGGCGAGCTCGGGCGGGCCGCGGGCGAGCGACGAGGCCGCGGCGCAGGCTTCGCTGGCGAGCCGCTCCGACCATTCCGCGCCGGCTTCTGCTTCGTTCATGTGCGCCTGGTAGTGACAACAGATTATATTATTGGCTTTATATCTCTAGCTCGTAAATCAAAATTCAAACACATTGTTACATATTTTTGAGTTGTTAAATAACATTGTAATTTAGTCTGTTATTTATCGTATTTGTACGCTTCAATGCAAGACATAGATGGACTAATATTATAATGACATTGAACCACCTTTTTAAACCTATGTTTACAAATAAAGATTTCATTTTCTGTCAAATGTTGGAGTTATAGTTTTTCTGTCACTCTTACGCTTGGGGTGGATCCAGTTCTTAAAATAGGTTGTGGGTACACTCATCCGATATGGTATATTTTTCTTTCATGTAATCACATTTATTATATTCAGGTACATGAAGGGGTACATAGGGTGAGTACATAAAGGAAGTATGTAAATTAAAATATTAAAAGAGTACATAAGGAAAATTACAAGGGTGTAAATTTTCTAGATATCAAGAATTTGAAGGCATTCAGGAAATAAACTAACCAGGTACAGCATCCTCTGCGCCTCAGCATCAGGATCATCCATGGGCCTCTGTGGCCTTGGCGACGCCAGAGCTAAGGGCTCTATGGGCGGCGCCCGCAGCCAGCGGCGCAGGGCGGCGGCGGCGCCTCGCTCCAGCTGGGAGGACACCTCGTTGAGTACCGCACAGGCTCCGTCTACGCTGCACGACGATACTGCGCGTCTAAGGAAATGAAGATGGTAGATATGTATGTTTAATACACAGAGTTTTATTAATAGTGTAAACTAGAGGAACATTAGAATTTAAATTATTTGATTAATTGACATTGCTATGGGGAACTGCATAAAACCGCCTACACACAGAACAGCATAGCAGAAGATTCAGCTACTGTTACTGCAGCGGATGCTTCAGTAATTGACCTGTCACTGTACATTACTAACAAATCATGTACCTACTATAGCATCCCAGTCACCTACTAACAAACGTGTACTAGACTTCCCAGGAAATACTACGACATTCTCCAATAAATCAGTTTGAAACATAGTATTAATTTATTTTAAGTTTCCTTTGCACAAAAAAAATAAATCTCTGCCATCTGGCCTTCATATTTCTACACTAGAAAACTATACCATAATTCGAAAAAAAAACTTCAATCATTTACACAATTCTAAGTAAAATAATATTTTGTAGATACAACACTCACCTGATAACTTTCCTAGCTATGAAGAACACGTCATCAACTAAGCTGGATGTAGTAACACCGATCTGTGGTGTTGCCATCTTCAGTGCTTTGTTTACGCTCTCCTCCAAGAAATACCTAGAGATTTAGAATAAAACTATAGCATCAGGACTTTTTAAAATATGTACTACCAACTTCACTCTCGGACTTTGGTATTTCTTAGATTGTAATCTCTCTAGTCTTTTTCCAAGATTGTTGTGATCGACTTCCAGTCTAACGGAATGTTTCAGTTTTAGTGTATTTTACCTTTCTAATGCTAAATAGTAAGCGAGTATGTCCTGTGCAGTTCGCATGAGGTCACACTCAGCAATAATCTTCTCCACTGCATCTATGCACGCCTTTTTCTCCGTCTCTTTTAGAGTCGACGCGTCAGCCTGTATTGAGAGTAAATAAACTTTGGTTAAATGGTGAATAACTAAGTTTATTGGGGGTTTCTTTTGCCAATTAATTTACCCAGAAAACATTTAAAAAAAATCTGATGCAATTGTTTGGGTTAGTAGGAAGTGGTTTCAACATTAGCGGTTTGGGGACTGCCTTTTGAAACTTGTGTTAAAAAGTGTTCCGACCTAATTTGATTGCTTCCACACTTCCCAATTCGATGAGTGTTTTTTGTTTTTCCGTCATCACTTCTGGGCCCTACCTCGTCTTTGCAATTATTATTTTTTAATTTTTTACTACATAATCCCTATGTCAAGAGCACATATCAATAGAGATACTAACCTCAGTCTGCCTCCTAATAAAAGAAAAGTACAGCCATATCCTGGAGTGTGTGAGAGCCAGCTCCGCCAGCACCGGCTCCGCGCTCAGCGCCGACCCCACGCCCCGCGCCGGCTCCGACTCCAAGCGACGAGCTGCTACCATCTCCGTGAACACGCGACGTACTCCAGCGCAGACCTACGACATATTATACGATACGATAAGCTTGGCTGCTTTAGGATGGCAAAAATAATAGTTAAAAGTTGGTTAGATACAGAGGAAATTCCATGAATTCTGGACTTAAGACTGTAACTACTAAACGCAAACAGTAGTTTATTGTTTCTTTTGAAGGTAGTCAAGTTTAAAATATTGTAATGAAACAGTGCTTTTGTCAACCCTTGCTCAGAAATAAGTCATCCTCCGAGCCTTTATCCCGGACGATGAAACACACGGAGGACAGAAATAAGTACGATGGATAATAAATGCAATGTTAGTAAAACAAAAACTTCAAAAAAGTCTAAATCCATCGTCAAAGCAGCTACAAAATGACCAACCCCGGATATTTTAGCAACGAATTGTCAAATTGTCGTCCAACTTCAGACTATCCAAGACACAATAATAGCTTGTATAATACTAACATGAGGCTGCAAAGCCCTAAGCGCCCTCGGCAGCTTCCCGGGCGCCGGCGCAGCCATCCGCCGCGCCCGCTGCAGAGCAGCGCCGCCCGCCTCCACCACCCGCGTGACGGCGTCGGCAAATACTGCCGCCTCTGACCGCGCGTCTGTTACTACGCACGCACGACGGATCGCTACGTCTGTCTGATAACAAACGTCATGTCAAATACAAAAATGTATTGGAACTTGTATAATTTTTAGCAAGGCATTTGATAGGGTTTATCGTTCATAACCTACTTCTGAGAAGCTTAGTGTCTCACAAAACTGCATAAATTATTATTAATATGCTATTGTCTAAAATATTACTTTTATCTTTAAACCATAGCATAAATATTGTACATCATAATGAAAAATATCGAAGTGGCAAACGTCAATAGAACTTTCGGTGTCCCACAGGGTACGATTTTGAGCCCACCTTAATTGTAATACCATGCAGATATTGATTTACATTTGATTTTTTGTTGTTTTCTATTTATATTTGTAGGCCGATGCTACGGCGAAACATGCAGAACTTATAACAAATGTTACATCTATGTACCCCGTGTTTCATACAAATAAAGATTCTTATTCTTATTCTTAGTATAAAATTTGTAACTAACTGGTAATTGCTATGAAAGAAAATAGCCCTTAACATTATTTATTATAACTTACTTGTGTGGCCAGATATTTGGCAAGAAGATCGACTCCCTCTTCAGCACGTCCAATCTGTGGGAACAGTTTGAACAGTCGCTCCACACTCTGTTCATCTTCCTTACGAGCTGCCTCTTCAAACCTAAGAAATAACATGACTAACTTAAAGTTCTTTACTTTTACCAACACAGCAAACATTATCTTTTAAAAGGTTTTTTGACTAGGCAATTGATCATCACTACAATTACTCATTTAATTTAAATGGATTTAGGACATACTTTATTTATTAATTTGTTTACAATTTTGGCGCCTGACAATTTTTATGGTATTGTATTGTAAGTTGTGTGCAAAAAACTTGGCATGTGTTAGTACTTGTCTTTACATACTTGCGCACTAGATGTTCATACAGTGTATTAGCCGCTCGGGTCATGGCGTCACGGGGATCTGGTGCCCCTCGAGCTCTGGCTGCTGCTACTGACCCAGGGTCCATACTGAGGAACCGAGATACATGGCCGGCACCTGAAGCATGATCATTTTAGTATTATTGCTAGTAATGTGCCTTTTATGAGCAGGGCAACAAGGTGAGTCTTTTGATTGAAGTAAATAGAATTAGGTTACAGAACTTTTATAGTGTAGGTAGGTATCTATCTATGTCCTTTGTAAAACTCATGTATTATTAAAGACTTTAACCAAAACTTTTGATGGATTACATACATGCTGTATACACAATGACCAAAAGAAAGTAATAGTTTGGTTTTTCTTAACATACCAGTTTCATAATCATGTGCCTTTATAGCAGCCTCAACTCCAGCACTACACAGCTGTAGATCTATTAGGTCATGCACACGCCGCTGACATTCTGCTACACGCGACTGGAAACATATACAAAACAACATATTGAATACTCAATACAAAGGCTACTCTATATATTCACCAGGCTCATAAAGATAGTGGAGTTACTTACCCTTGCCAGGTCTAACTGTCGTACTTTAGCGCTAACATCCCTCGCAAGACCGGCAGTCTTATCCACCATGTCTGCCGCAACTTGAGCATCAGTCTTCACTTCATTTAGCTTCGTGTAAGCCTGGCTCGCTGCACGGAGACGACCCTCTAGGGAGCACGCCCGGGACAGCACTCCAGATAAGGCCTCATCAACCTCCGACTGCGAAACAACTACGTTTACAAGAGGAACCTTCTGCCATCGTCATCAAAACAAATCAACCTTACCTCTTCTTTTTCAATCTCGTTGAGCGCTTTCTGCAAGCCCTCGTCAGTAGATACATCGTACTTCTCTAGAAGAAGACTCAGTGACATTTCCAGCGAGTTCAAGTAATTAGCGAGATCTTCGATTGTCAGCTTATTTTTATTTGGAAACAATTCACAAAATCTGCGGCCTCTGTAGGAGCTGGCAGCAGAACTGTCAAGTGTCATTTATCAACAAATATGTGTCAAATTCAATGTCAGTCAGTAATACACAATGAAGTGTCATGTCAGTTCAGATATTTTCCAACAGCTGTGAATTTATAGTTTTGCTAAAATAACAACTACGTTGTACAAAGTTATCTAAATCAACTCAAAAAATTACCTGGTTGTGGTAAGATATATTTCGTCTGATTAACAGTGTTCTTGACGCTAAAATGAGGGAATAAAAAAGACAAGATATTAGCTTTCCAATTTTTTATTGCGGCAATCGCAAACTTGACAATACATGACGTACATTCGAAACCTTGATTCGGGTTTCCAAATACATTTTATAGATGGTATATTATTTACACAAAATAAAATGTTTTCGTATTTTTTAAATGTAAAACAATGACTAGAATAGAGTTTTGTCAAATTTGCATGGTTCCGTTTCTATTTATGTGTAACGATTTAAAAGAAACAAGTTCTTCAGTGAAGGCCGTATGATAGCCTGTCAGTTATTTTGATCAGACCTTCAAAAATTGACTAGTGGACAAAAGTACGATACCTATGCTGCAACATTAGTAAACATAAAAACTTGTGAAATCGTAAAATCGATGTGCCGTTAACTGTTTTACATTCCTCAGGGCGTTTGATAAGTGTAACACTCCTTAGAGGGCAGGTTTCTTTGTGAGGTCGAATAGGAATCGTCAAAGGTGAGTGCTGAGTGAGGCTGAGGGCATACATTGCATAAATTAGTTGTATTGGCAAACAAGATTGTGGTGTGTGAATCGGGGCTGGATCACGGTAATGCTGAATGGTGTGTTGCAGATTGACTCCGTGTGGGGCTGGGCTTCGCCCCCGCTGCGGTTGCAGCTGGGTAACTCACGCGGACACAAAAGGTGAGTGAACTTTCATATCATTGACAAATAATTGGCACGAATTTTTTTCACATAGTTTGAATAGTTTTTTAATTGATGGCTGTGTTATCATGAAACATGAAGTCATTGTTTTGTCTCTGGGTGGGCTTGTATTGTAAATATGAGACTGGCAACAGCTGATTGTTTATACAGCCTAGTAGCAGCATCTACTAACGTTGGATGTGTTTTTCCTGCTGTGAGAATGAAAAGGATGAATGATTCTAATAATAATCTGTCTCACAGTTTTCTTTTTCACTAAACTAGATTTTTCCTGAATTTTCAGCCACTTAGTGTGTTTGTGTGTGATTCATAGCTTATTACTAAACAACCAATAGAAGGTGATGTATTTCTTTCTTGTGTATTATCATGATTAACTGCTATAAATAAACATAAAATAAGAACATTCATTTTATGGCAATCCATGTAGCAAGAGATGTAGAACTCTCTCTGGAATTGAACTTGGTCCACGCCTTTCCCTTGTTTGATTGGTTGAAATTATAATTTAAAATGACAATTTATCCAGTAATGTGGTCTAAACTTAGAAATGTGTGACAGCTAGAAAAATAGGTCAATAGATGTTTACAAATTTATTTAAATCTTAATTAGGTCACCATACTATCTAAATATATTGACCAGCATACATTACTCCACACTCTTGTTTTCAATACTTGAAATATTTGTCTGAGTGAAAATTGTGCTTTATCATGTTAATACTACAAACATCATTAGTCTTATGATGTCTGTTTAAAACATAATCAACACTAAAATATTTTATAATGCTTGAAACATTCCTCATTGTCTGAAGAAATCTTATAAATACATACTATAATATATGCAAATAAATGTGTAACACCTATTGTGGTGTGTATGAGATTGCTTGGAAAGATATAAATAAAGTGACCCGCAGTCATAAAAGCTCATAATTTATACGCAATCAACCCAGATATTAATGAAACTTTTATATAATGAGAATGTTTTAAAGAAGCGCTGTTACATCAGCGTTGATGTGCGCTACTGACATTACACAAGGTGATTGTGTAAATGTGTGAATGAACGGCATTAACAATTAGTTTCCTAGTGAATAGTCGGCTAGTTAGGAGAGAGCCAGGGAGCCATGTAGCCTTGACTGTAAACTTGTTGAACATTTGTTCCGCATTCTTGTACGTAGGATTGTTTTAATTTAACAAATATTTGGTTTTGCCTGTTGATTTCCAGATAAAATCATTTCCCACATTGTTATTGTAGTTAATGAGGCCATAAAATATGGAAATTATATGTAAATCAAAGTAATTTTTTCAACTAAACTCATAATTAAGTCAAGAGATTTTCTAAATTTTCTCAAATCAACCACTTTATTTATTTTGACGAAATTTTATATCGAAAACATAGGATTATAAAAAAGCTATTATCCCAGCTGGTTGTGATCAAAATCATTTTTTTGGCACTGGTCTTTTATCGCAAAAGACTCAATAAGTGCTATCTGTCGCGTTTTTATTACTGTTTCCATATTACGAGGAATTAGTCAGTGTCTATACTCCCCGCCTATGTGGCGCTCGACAGATGAGCAACTTCGTCAGTGCAAGTGCCCAACAACCCAAGGTTAAAGTGTAGTAAACTCTGTATTTTGGCGGCACATCACGAAAAATAGTTTTGGCTTTCAACTCTGCCAGAATTCTTAGAAACAATTTTTGCACCTATTTCAACTTTTTGAAAACAAATGAGAGTAAAATTTAGTTCTTTCCAGTGTTTACCATTGTGAACTACCTGCCTACGCAATCCGCATCACAATGCACGAGTATTGACTTAAAGCTAGCATGTTGCGAGGTGGTTGACATTTCAGCACCAATTTGACCTACTTACCTAACTTAGGTAACTCCTAGCTTACAAAGTTACAATACATCTCAGTGCTACACTATTTTATGACGTCATTTGTCACGTTCTCCCGTGCGAGTGTCCCTGCCCGCCAATGCGAATCCCACATCAAATGTACGGACTACTATAAATAGTTTCCATTTGCAATAAAATGATAGAACAGGTAGTGACCCATATAATTTCATGGACATAAAGAGTAGGTGAGACCGCGACACATATCTAGGTCGCGAGGCTGCAAGACTATTGTAGTTCAACTATCGAGCATGGACTGTTTATTTATGCTGATGCGATAATAATTGAAGAGTTTCGCTAACTATCTAATTAGATAAACTAGATATTTTTAGGCATGTACACTGTGACTAATGTTTGCGTGGACGGAAGAAGTCGGATGGTTAAAATGATTTATTTGTATGAAGATCTTGCTAAACTAATTCTGATGTATTATAATCGTCCTCCTTAGACATCGATTTCTCAATTACAGTGGTCATGCACGGCTTTCCTCTGAATATTCTATTGGCTTTTCTAATAGTTGGATTGTAGCGTCCACCTGCATTATTTATAGCTGCAGTTTCGATCTGGAATACTTACGTTGATACTGAATTGTAAGCCTTTATTAGCGAAAGCGTCCGAAGAAGGGTTTTCCACATTTAAAACGTCGTTTCGAGTAGCTCAGGAACTAAAGAGACGTCCGTCTGCCAGAGATATTTTTAACAACGTTATTTACAAACAAACGAATGAAGTATTGACCACACAGTTTGTTGTTTAAACACATTATTTTGGAAAGCGAAAGGTATAACCACGACAAAAATACAAGCATTTCTGTTAGCAGCTGTTCTTTTAGAAGGAAATTTATTTTTTTAATGACTATCCACAAACGCATTTATATTTTTGACCAAGAATATGATTACTTTTATTTGTTGAAAGTCTCTGACGTTCAAATTGTATATTTTCAGCGAAACACAAGCTGAATCTCGCGGGCCGCATGCTGCCCTTTGGGCTTTCGGTCCGGCCCGACGCCATATTGTTTGAGGCCCGGAACATGAAGTAATTAACTTAAAACTTAAACTATCAAAATATTTTTAAGTTCAATGTTGTATTATAAGTATTTCTTGATCAAAGGTAAAATTGAGTTCATTTTTCAAAAGCCCACAGTCTACATGGCGAGGCAACTGCAAATGAGCCTTACAAAAGGCTTTTAAAACAATTGATCCCCCGCTTTCCGTGTCTAGTAGATTCCAACTGCTTCAATGTATGTAATTTGAAGGCTATAGGTGCTTATTGTTTTCGCTTACTACCACCGAATCTTCGCACACCTCACAAGGACTGACTTGTGCTGGAGTTCTCACTGCACTGTGTTCGAGGCCGGCAATACAGGAACTGCCAGCAGTCAGGGGCGACAGCTTCAAGCTGTCGAATGCACAGTGAACTGCAGAGCATACACGAACCGCTCGAGCAGTTGCAACTGATTCGGGCGGTCGACAGCTTGAAGCTGTTGCCCCTGACTGCTTCAAGCGGTCCGTGTATTGCCGGCTTAAGTATAAGGGGGGTGTGAAGGTAAAGTTGTGGTGACGGGTGTCCAGGATGGGGGAGGGCGGGTCGCCGGGCGGCGGCGGCGGCGGCGGGGCGCGGCTGTCGCACACGTCGGAGAAACACCCGCGCGCCATCCTCGGCGAGCTGTCGGCGCTGCGCCGTCACCGGGAGCTGTGTGATGTGGTGCTCAATGTCGCTAACAGGAAACTCTTTGCTCACCGGTAGGTTGTAAACCTCTTTTGTACTGATGTGTGAAGGTAAAGAGTCTGTTTGAAGAATACCCTCCTGAAACTATACTAAGGCAGACAGAAGTTTACTTTTACCTCATAAAATCCGAGTCGTATTTTACCGAGAAGTCCTGGCTGCAAAACAAAATAATTCAAACATTTTATATTTGCATTTATAAGCAGTTTGTATGCTGCTCAGTCTGCAAGGATTTAGATATCTTCAGCCTTACTTATAAAAATCATCTAATCATCTTGTAATCATTGTTTTAGCTAATTACTACTTAAAGCTTTAAATAGTGATTAAATTATTTTGACCTATAAACGTTGCTTAAGCATGTCTTAAGTAATGAACAGATAATGACATAAAAACATACTAATTTCTCAACACTACCGGAATGTTGGTAGCTTAAAAAAATATTTGTCATCAAAACGTTGTGTAATGGCAACAATGGCATCCGTAAAATATAAAATTAAAAAGTTGAGTTGTCAATAAACCGGAAATGAAAAATCAGCTGGTAGGAATCCAGCCATTTTGCTAATTAGTGGGTTAAACAAGGGTGTGAGGCTACTTAATTTGACAGCTCATTTAAGACATTGCTAAGAAAATGATTTAGTTCAGCCACGTTTATAAGTAAGATTTTTTCTTAAACACCCCTTAAGTATAACTTATTACAGCCTTACTTATAAAATAATAAGTTATACTTAAGAGATGTTTAAGAAAAAATCTTACTTATAAACGTGGCTGAAATAAATCATTGTCTTAAATGAGCTGTCAAATTAAGTAGCCTCACACCCTTGTTTAACCCGCTAATTATCAAAATGGCTGGATTCTTACCAGCTGATTTTTCATTTCCGGTTTATTGACAGCTCAACTTTTTAATTTTATATTTTACGGATGTCATTGTTGCCATTACACAACGTTTTGATGACAAATATTTTTTTAAGCTACCAACATTCCGGTAGTGTTGAGAAATTAGTATGTTTTTATGTCATTATCTGTTCATTACTTAAGACATGCTTAAGCAACGTTTATAGGTCAAAATAATTTAATCACTACTTAAGGCTTTAAGTAGTAATTACTTAAAACAATGCTTAGAAGATGATTTGTTGATTTTTATAAGTAAGGCTGTTAGTTTATAAGTAAGACTGCTTATCTTTAAAATATTCTTTGTTTAAAGTTGACCTAGTTTTTTCCTACGTTGTTTTTATGATAATTCTTTTATGTTTTGTTTTGAAACTATTTTAATAGTTTCTTGGGAAATACACAGATGTTTATGTTTTTATAAACATCCAAATGTTTAATCACTCTTTTGGATCCTGGCAGTATAAACACTAGAAGCTAAATAATAAAATTGCATTCACTTGCATTCGACAATAAATTGCTAAGACAGTATTCCCAAGCTGCAAACTCTCATTTGCCCCTATCGTAAAGCCCAATAGATTTACATTAAACCTGTGAGTACAAAGGCCGTATAAAGGATTTCGTCTTCTTAATGAGTCAACGGCAATACATGCCCAGTATATTACACTGGACTGTTCGCAATCCAGGGTGATCCTGTCAGCATGCAGCCCGTACTTCCGCGCGATGTTCACGGGCGAGCTGGCCGAGTCGCGCGCCACCGAGGTGACCATCCGCGACGTGGACGAGCAAGCCATGGAGCAGCTCGTCGAGTTCTGCTACACTGCCCACATCGTCGTCGAGGAGAGCAATGTTCAGGTCAGTTGCGGCGCCACAGGATCCTCCAAGAATTTAGGGCATTAGAAGACCACAATTGTCTCTCTTATCCCTTCAAAGTGGTGTTAAGTCATCCAAAAAGTCCCCTAAGTGTTTCGCAATAAATAGTGCCCTTAAATCGTAATCTGAATTCGTTACATGATTGAACTACTTACTTTTGTGTACATATTTACATTTTGAAAACGGTGACACGGAAAGGATTAAACATGCAATCAGACCAAGGTCTTTCGACGCATTTTTGAATGTCAATAAAAGAAAAGAAGGTTAGCTCTGATTGGAAAAATGTTGATTACTCGTATTTGAAGACCCTGACTTTGTAAGTCAGTCTTCAATAACCCTGTTCCCCAGGCGTTGCTCCCGGCAGCATGCCTGCTGCAACTCCAGGAGATCCAGGACGTGTGCTGCGAGTTCCTCAAGCGGCAGCTGGACTGCTCCAACTGCCTCGGCATCCGCGCCTTCGCCGACACACACTCTTGCCGAGAACTGCTCCGGATCGCTGACAAATTCACACAACAGAACTTTCCAGAGGTATGTTATAGTTAAAAATATTAAGCGAAAGTTGAATTAGTTCTCCCCTAAACTGAGCTGTTTTCAAATCCTTTAGGATCTCTGGGTACTACAGAGAGGGCGTCCTTCAGAGCAAAAACGGGTTTTCACAAAGCCCCAATGAACAAGAACTTATCATTTTTAAGACTTTTTTTTTTGCTTTTTCAAGACCTTTTACCATGAAAACTTTTTTCTATGTTCCTGTTTTATCTTTTTTGTTATTTTTTCTGCCGTAACCAATTTCTTCTTAATAGTCCCCTACTAGATTCTATTCGGCTTGTGTTTAAACGCCACCCAAAAAAGTACCTATTTTACTACCAAAAAAATTCTAAACGGTTACCAAAATGGATAAATGGTCACCAAATAACGTTTCCAAAAATATTATTAGATTAAACCATTTTTTCGTCTCATTGACTACTAAAAAAATATATGGACGCCTTTAAAATACACTTTAGACCAAATATTATATATTGTCACTACTTAGATGTTACCAATTATGTAATACCATGACTCCTAATTTGGTCATTTTTGTTAGACTAAAAAAGCTAACGATCGCTAGAATATTTCCCAAATACCAATTAATATACTAGGGTTCCCAAACGTACGTCGCTTATTTATTGTTATATGAATTTGTGTGTAACTCAGTGCGTTTAAAATGTAAGCACGCAACATGCAGCAAGCATGGCTTCTGTCACGGCTCCGGCGCTGCGGGGCTCCGGCGGTCCCATGCGAGCTTATCGTCGCAGCTGGTTTTCACGCTCACCACCGCAGCTTCGGCTTGCTGGCCGGCAGTGCCGGCCAGCCTCAGCCGCGGCGGCGAGCGCTGAAACTACCTGCGCCTCAGCTCGCAGGCCGCCTCGCCCCTCCGCGCCTACGCGGTTTTGAATTGCACTCTAGGGGTAGGGCAGACAAGACTACGTGGAGTCGGTTTTGCAGCGATTCGTTTTCGTCACTAACTTTGATTTTTGGTAGTAATAATAATCTTTTAGTTGGATAGAATTTGGTGACCATTAATCCATTTTGGGAACCAAAAATAATATTTGTGCGAGATTTGCGATTTTTCTGATGTTATTTTATTTTTTTTGGATCATAACATTAGATACTTTAGTGCCCTTTTAATAAAGTCAATTTATTTTTTTTGGAGTTGTTTATTTTATTTGGTGCCTCAGCTTAGAGTCTTAAAAATATTTTTGGTGACCGCCTATATTATACCCATTCTATTCTCCCGTATCTGGTACCCAGGTAATGGAAAGCGAAGAGTTCCTACTGCTGCCGGCGGCGCAGCTGATCGACATCGTGTCGTCGGACGAGCTGAACGTGCGCTCGGAGGAGCAGACCTTCCAGGCTGTCATGTCCTGGGTCAAGTATAATGTGGCTGAAAGGAGACAGCATCTGGCACAGGTGAGGAACTTAGTTTATATAGTAAATGTGGGTGATTCTATTTTTCACAGAAATATTTTTTTGGACCATTCTTCTTTCTAATTTACTCGACTGCGCCAAAAACAAGGTTATTTATTTACAATAAGGGCTGTTTACCTACTCCTTCTTGTTAACTAAAGAAAAAAACGAATCAGTACCTTTTGAAGATATACAATACGATATTTATGTAGATATTTTTATTTTTTATACATTATGTGACCTCTCCCTAGATATTTTCTGTATCATCCAGTAATATATAATAAATAATTAATTTCTGAATAGAGAGACACAGGTTTACTGCATCAAATATCATTAGCCAATGACCAATTAATATGAAGAATAACCCTCATTTCTAGGTCTTACAACACGTGCGGCTGCCACTTCTAAGCCCCAAGTTCCTCGTGGGCACAGTATCCTCAGAGCTGCTGATCCGGTCCGACGACGCCTGCCGCGACCTGCTGGATGAGGCCAAGAACTACCTGCTGCTGCCCCAGGAGAGGCCGCTCATGCAGGGACCTAGGACAAGGCCTAGGAAGCCTACGAGACGAGGTTAGTGAAATTCGGTTTGTAAATGAGAATTTTATAAAGGTACATTTTTAAGTATGTAGTTTTAAAGAACTCCTAATTCCCTTTAATTTATCCCAAATTGTTGGGAGTCAACGAAATAATAAAATATTTATTAATTCTGTATATAATTTATCAATTTATTTTTTAATTTATGCTTTCCATATTGAGACTGCGGCGCCCGAAGCTCATTCTGTACTACTATTTTCGTCATAGTTCTAATTGCAAATCAATTTGACAATTAACACAACTTTGGCACTTTTGATTGCGTTATTATTATTACCGGCTCTAGTATTTACTTTTTTGTTAATTCAATGTCGTGCATTTCCAGGAGAAGTCCTGTTCGCTGTGGGCGGGTGGTGTTCAGGCGACGCCATCGCGTCGGTGGAGCGGTTCGACCCGCAGACGTCGGAGTGGAAGATGGTGGCGCCCATGTCCAAGCGGCGCTGCGGCGTCGGCGTGGCCGTGCTGCACGACCTGCTGTACGCCGTCGGCGGCCATGACGGACAGAGCTATCTCAACAGCATCGAGCGGTATGATCCGCAGACTAATCAGGTCAGTGATACGCAAGCTTTGAGGTTTGAGGATCAAAAAGAGAGTAGGTAGATCATTTTGTGATGCGATAGCTATTGACAAAAATAGTAAGTCGAACGAATTACTTTTTTATTGTTATTTCTACCAGTCTTGATACCCCTAGCCATACATGAAATATGCAGTTCAAAAAGTCTGTAGATGTATTTTAATGGCTAGGAAAAATATTACTTGTGATATGATGGTAGTTAGATGAGTACGGAAATAGAAAACATGATGCGCCGATTAATTTGAGAAATGTACTGTTGCAGTGGTGCGGGTCGGTGGCGCCGACGTCGTCGTGCCGCACGTCTGTCGGCGTGGCCGTGCTGGAGGGCGCCCTGTACGCCGTCGGCGGCCAGGACGGCGTGCAGTGCCTCAACCACGTCGAGCGATACGACCCCAAGGAGAACCGCTGGACCAAGGTGCGTGCTCAACCAGGGCGAGCACACCTGCACTGCCGGCCGGTCCCTAATGTACGTACTCCCCAGGTGGCGCCGATGAACACGCGGCGGCTGGGCGTGGCGGTGGCGGTGCTGGGCGGGCAGCTGTACGCCGTGGGCGGGTCGGACGGCGCGGCGCCGCTGAGCTCGGTGGAGCGGTACTGCCCGCGCAGCAACAAGTGGAGCCAGGCCGCCAGCATGTCCACGCGCCGCAAGCACCTCGGCTGCGCCGTCTTCGACGGACAGATCTACGCCGTCGGCGGCCGCGACGACTGCACCGAGCTCTCCTCTGCCGAGCGGTCAGTCGCACACTCACATAGCTACTGCTCAGCACCAACAAGCGTAGTCAGTCATGCACTCAATACAGTGCTTTACACTTACAGCTACTTCTAAACCTCAACCTCAACCTTTTTATATCATAAACTGTAAATCATTCTGTCACTATCTCGCCGGATGACGGCACTTCAGCATTGCGGTACCACATAATTTACACCCGAATTTTTATGTCCACGTTTGTCTCATCTCAACTAAGACTATCACTTTCTGAAAGTAAAGATTTAATCCCGACGTCCTGCAGAACGACCAACAGAAATCGCACCGAAAAATACTTTAATAAAATTCGCTATATCTCCACAGTTACGAGCCACACACGGACACGTGGTCGCCGGTGGTGGCGATGACATCACGACGCTCGGGCGTCGGCCTGGCCGTCGTCAACGGGCAGCTGTATGCCGTCGGCGGCTTCGACGGCACCGCCTATCTTAAGTCTATAGAGGTAATTGTTAACTGAATTCTATGTAGATTGTGTTTTAAGAGTAAACTAATAGATTGCAAAACAAATATAAACATAGGATTACTTTTCAATCAGTAAATAAGTCTTTCAAAGATGTTTTCAGTTACCCATTCAGATCTATACAACCAAAGGGATTTTATTCCATCTGTTGATAAGTGCGTAGGAAGGATGTTATTTCTCCAAAAAGCTCTTTGTCGATAAACTCCAATGTAATTGACACTATACGTTGTAATGTTGTAGGTGTTTGACCCGGAATCGAACCAATGGCGATTATGTGGCGCGATGAACTACCGGCGGCTCGGCGGCGGCGTCGGCGTCATGCGAGCGCCGCATCATGACAACCATTATATATGGTGCGTATACACATTCACTCTTAACCACACACACACACACGCCCAAAGAGAATTTGAGACAAATAAATGGCGAAAAATTGGGCTTATATCAATTTCAACCGTAACATCAGTATGGCTGGTTCTTCTAACCTACAGACAGACATGTGTTGCTGGGGAGTTTGTTGCGCCACTTCTTCCCAGCAAAAACACATAGGAAGTGGTGAACTTTTAAAGGGGTTTTGGGGCCAGTCTTTTGTAAAAAATGCTCTGCAGCCAATTTTGAATAAGATTTTGACTTTGCCTTTCAAGGAGTAAATATTAATTCGAACGAAGTATTCTCTAAATATAATGTAATTTGTTTCAGGAACCGAAAAGACTCAGTAGTGTGAGGTGGCGGCACCCGCGCTGTAAGATATTCCCCCTCCACCTTATCAGTTAAGTCGTTACTCATTTACTTTATTGTTAATACAAATATACTATAATTGACTATTTATAAATAAATGAAATACAAAGTTTAGAATATTATTAATGCGTTTTATTTCACTGTTTTACAGTATTTTGTTATTATTTCTTAGATATATCGGGTGTGTCGTACCTAATCACATTAAATCCTACCACATATACTTAAAGGTATTCTTTCTATAACGAATTCCAAATTTTAACCAAATCCATCCATTGGTTTAGCCACAGAAATTATTTTTCGTTTTCATAATTTACAAAATCATGTGTAAAGCAGAGATAAAGTACGTAAGTGTCAATGACCCCGGCAAGCGATCAAAATAAAAGAAGAAAGAATATTTGACACGGTAAAATGAAACTTATTGTAATAGCAGTAATTTACATATCCATACGTTCACGTCATGAGTGAAAAGAAAAGAAATAGTTTTGTGTTTCACCGGGATCATTGCTGCCAACCTAACTCTGTAGATATCAAATTTGGCGCTATTTATGTTATAAATGCTGTTTTCTACTCATAAATAATTGTATTAAAATACTGTGATATTTTATTTTACAGAGTTGAATAATGCGTAATTCTTAAATTTTTATTTGATGTTTTAGCCTGTTTAACTTTTTGCTGATTTCCGTGTGAACTGTTTACGTTTAGTGCATCATGGCCGCCGCGCCGGTTTCTTTGATGTTATAAATACTGCGTTTGTGTTGCGCAAGAGATTATTTTTGCAATAGACGTGTATTTGCGAGCGACAGTATTATTGCTTTTTTTTATAAAGGCTTTACGTGTTTTAGTGGACGGTGTATCATGTAGGTATGCGAAAGTGGACTCCATTTTAGTGTTTTGGTTTTGTTTGTGATTTGTTACCAGTGTAAATAAACAATGGCTCGAGTAAATTACACAGCCGCGGAGCACACCGACGTAGTGCTTATTTACGGTGAATGCGGCTCCTACAACACAGGTCAGTGAATTATGCAATGTACCTATTATACTTCTAACTCTCGCACATTTTTATTCTATTTACTTTGTTCGAAAAAAACATTTTTTATTTTTTCTTTGTATCAATCGACATACCTATAGATATTATCCAGTAGGTATATTAACGTATTTAATTTAGTGTGATTGGGTACGACACAATTTGTATGCATAGTGCGGAAATTCAGTATCGATGGATCAGATGGATCAATGTATTTTAATAAACATAAAACATAGGAATTGCTATTTAATAAAAAGCAAAAACAAAATAAATTCGTCGTTTACATTTAGTAGAGACTAATCGGTTGCACATAACAACGTAAAAGACCTATGTACCTTTATAGAGTAATCGTATATAGATCACAAAAATAATCGAATAAATTATCTAAACTATAGTAATCGATTTCACCTAACTCTAAGACGTAATAATCTAATGTGGTGTAGGCGGTGGTGGTGACGTTGCCTTATCCGCATGCTGTTCCTCATTGTCCTCGTCTTCTCCATCCTCTCCATTCTCCTCTCCGTCTCCGTTCTCTTCTCCCTCGTCTCCATTCTCTGTGTCTCCGTTGGTTTCTGCTTCTCCGTTCTCTGTGCTTTGAGTGTGATCTGGTGCCTCTTCTGCATTCTCTTCTTTGCTGGCACGACGTCGCTGGAGAAGAAAGAAGAATTGTGTTATAGAGTTTGTAGGTAGTAAGAAGGGTGCCTCCATAAGCAGTTGTCATATCACTACACATTTTTTTTTCTGCACTACTGATGCCAGATTACTAGTTACCTTCTTCTTCTTCTTGCTCTTGGACTTGGGTTTCCTCTCCGGCTCGCTGTACCCTGGCGGGAAGAATCTCGCGCATTCCTCACTCCCTACTACAGCGTCTGCGCTGACGTGCAGAGGGCCTAGAGTCAAGAGTTCCTCTGGAGGACCATCGGGGAACAGCTCCTCAGGTTCAGCTAGTTCAGGCTCCGCTAGGCCCACTGCTACCATCAGGACTATGGTTTCACAGCTGTGGAATTCATTTAGCCTCTTTATTTTTGTTATTTTCTCAAGTGTAAAGGAAACTTTTTTACGCAATGTTTCTTACAAGGGGAATAGATTTAGCCAATTTACAAAACATTTGGGAGAGACATAGACTGGGACATAGAACTTTTTAGATCTTATTTCATTATACAAGTGTTTCTCCACTGCACCAGTAAGCCATGGTATAACTAGTATTTTCAACTGATACATAAGATACACAAGAAGAATCTTGGATACAATTTCCACTTACTAATCCTTCTCAGGCCTCATCTCATACTGGTCTACAGTCTTGCACAACAGCTTAGGTTCCTCCACGCTAGCATCAGCAAAGAACCCGTAGCGCAGTAGCCGCGCAGCCAGTGGTGGCAGCCCCACCAGGCTCAGCACAGCTCGGCGCTGCCAGGCTCCGAACATTAGGAGTACGTGTGGAGGTGCGCTGGGGGGAGCTGGCTCCACTACTGCGCCTACCATCTGGGGAATTAAGAGATGGAAAATGTAAATTGGCCTGAATCCAGTTTCGCTGCTATAGTTACACTAAACTGCATTTCCCATACTCCACTCTCATTCTATGTTTCAATCCACAAATATATGTATTGTCCCGCGCTCGCAACGGTCTCTCGAAGTTACAAACACTTAACCAAACTCAATTACAAACACTCATTTACCCGGCAAAACTTACACTTAGTTTGTCCTGGAACCTTCTCTCGCCCGAATAACGAAGGCATATAAAAGCTACGTAGATGTGTCTTGTACATTTACCTTTGGGAACAACACATCGAGTACCGCAGCCCTCTCATGCCGGTCCTTCGGCACGTACAGGCCGATAGTGTTGCCATCCCTTAGTTCTGTCGTAGGCAGCTTCTTGCGAGCATCGTCATCTTCTGCCAGGCCATCTCCACAGAGCGCTCGACGAGTTAACTCTGAAAGAAGAGACAGTAAATTGTTTACTAGCTGAATATGCAGGCGTTAGATTTTTAATGAAATAGATGAAAAGCGCAAAAACGGTACTCATTGGTTGTGGGCCTTGGCATTATATTAGGTTTAGTGCATAAGCGTTTGCACAGACACTGATTCTCACCGGTTAATCAATCAATTTGAAGGGTTTGTATGTTTAAAATAGCTTACCAATAATATCCCCCTCTTTATCAGGCATCTTCTTGAACAGCAGCGCTAATGACGGTCGTTCAATAATCGCAGCGGCCGCGTTGGGTTCACCAAGCTCTGGCTCTTCCACAGATAAAATCTTAGCTCCTTCCTTGCCTACTACGATCGGGCACTTGTCTGCTAAAATTACTCCTGAAAATTGCAGACATAAGACGTTATTATTTCTTTCACAATTGCCGCTATTTAGCCAGCTCACTTGTTTTAATAGTTAGCCAGGTGATTTTGAAAGATTTCTTGGACATTTGGGTAGATTTTCTCTATGATATAATTAGGGATTATCTCCTTAAACTCAGTCTTATAAATATCTGTTATGTGCTTACCAAAAGGTTCAATAGTATCAGTGATCTTGCGCAAGTGTTTCTGCGCGTGCGGCAGCATCAGCGCGGGACAGATGTCGTTGAAGTGCATCTCCATGCGTTTAGCTCTTGCTTCCCGTCGCGCGAACCTGGCGGCTTCTATTGCTGCTGCTTCTTTAGCTTTCTTCTCCTCCTCGATCTTCGCTTGAGCGTTTGCCACTTCCTGGAATAATATAACATGTCCTTATAAAATTGGAGTAAAGATACGAGGTATAGTTGTTCATGGTCACGGAGGGTTAAAAAAGGGTTTCTTGTCATCTTACGTTTATTTATTAAACTTTATGCAACAAAACATTACAAGGGCGGACTTAATGCCATAGGCATTCTTTCCAGTCAACTTTACGATTTCCCATGTGTGATTCTTGCAGTTGACTGATTTCTGAAGAGAGATCCTTGCAACTATTTATACTTTCAAAAGTTTGACCAAGTAATATTTTAGAACGTGCTTTTCACCTGTTCTGGAGTGGTGAGTTCATGTGGAGCTCGCTTGGGTCTCTCTAACTCTCCCTTCTTGGCCAGTTCCTCATTCCGCAGTTCTTGCTCTATGGTGCGAGCGATACGAGGCGCGTCGGCGCCGAACACCACGTTCAGGAGTTGTCCAGCCTGGAATAAGAACACCAGAGTAGTTTAATATCATATTCTTTCTGACTGGACTACTAGGAGTTGCCTACCGACTATCTTACTGTGTCAAAGATATCTGAATCTCAATTTAGACATATTTATATTAAAACATCGTTACATTAGTTTCGCATCAATCATTACCTACTTTTCACATTTACCGTGCCTTTGGCGCCAGCTAACTCCTAACCTACATGCATTTAAAACACCATTAAATTCAGGGTGTCTAAAAACTTCGACGATAGCGCGAACTTTTGTAAAACTTTCTTTAATGGCTGTAGATATGTAAATATACATGTCTGGAGTTTTTTAGGCGTTTGGTCGATACTCATACTCGTGGCTCTTCACTTAGAATCGCCGTCCCATATGATAGACATAAAGATACAGATGTTTGTGTATGTACTACAAACGTGTATGTGAAGACGTGTGGTTCGTGCATGGTCGTACAAGGCACGCGTCAGACACTTTCTTTGTTCGAATCTATTTTCAAGAAACAAGGTGTTTTTTTCATTTGTCATTGTGAGGTGAACTGACACTTTCCTATGGGTCACGCAAGAACTTTGGAGTGGGAGTGGTTGGTTCACATCTACCTACATGATATATTCGAAGTAAAAATCGAATTTTAAAGATTTATAACTGCTTTCTTAGAGTTTGGTAATATTCTAAATATCTAATTTTATTTTTGCCAAGAAAAGCCCTAAGCTCAGGATTTGTCTGTATTTATTGCATGCAACAACTTACCGCTATGAACATCCATGTAGGTTCGCTCCGTTTCCTAAATCTCTTCAGACATTCAATGGTGTCCGATTTGGCCTGTAAACATTTTTAAATGCATCAATCAGATTTTGCAATATAGTAGAAACTAGACTAGCTCAGCACTGCCAAAAAGTGCACTGCTAAAAAAAGAGATGAGTTGAATAAAGACAATCGATGTTTATTGAAATGGTTTTTTAGTCTGCTACAAGAATTTACTTATGATAGATGGAGATGGATAGCATACGGAAATGGGTACTTACAGTATTGTAACCTAAGCTGTAGTTTAAATGATAATGCGTACAGTATATAGGTAGGCAAGTATTACCACGGCTAGATGCAGGTTGTCTCCTCCCAGTTCCACCTTGATCTTCTTGAGGTTGCCCACCATGCCGATGCAGGGTCCGCACCACTCCGAGTACACGTCCACCACTACAGCACACAAACAACACATTAAACAAAGAAATATTTACTTTTTGAGAACTTCTGGAATTGCAGGTATCTTATCATTCCTTATCATGTGTGATGCACACTAAAACTTTGACAATAACAAATGAACTTATGTTTTTTTTATTTCACTTATCGGGATCAATCACTGCTCATCCTAATCCTAAGTCAAACGCTCTGGTACTCTTAACTTCAGACCTATTTACCGTCATCAAAAGCTACTCAATTCATAATTACACAACATTAACACTTCACCTAACTTACATATAAAACTAAATAGTTCGCAACTCACCCAACAATCCATCTCTAGTGAGAAACTTGTTCCACTCATCATCCGTATTCAACTCAGCCTGCAACTGGACTTGCGCGGCCTTCTTGCCTGCGCCGGCCGCGGCAGCCGCAGCGGCAGCGTTGGCGACCGCACTCGTTAACGCCATGCACTCGAGTGACGAGTGAGCGCGTGTGTGAAGCGAGTGTGAATGTGGGTGGGGGTAGAGGCGGCATTTGTGAGGTGGCTGATGTTATGGTTGGAGCAAGGAGGTCTATAGCGAAGGTGTAAGGATGAAGTGATGATGCTTCTTGCATGCTTAGAGCTCTGAGCTGCAGAGAGCGTCTCTTGTGCTGTAATGGCAAGCGTGATTAAGCGACGTTTGGTGTTAGGCCATTCTCCAGCTTAAAGGTTTTAATACACATGACTCCCTGATGATTCCCTCGCCACTAGAAGGGTGTTCCTCAAATATGTACCTAAATCATCACAAAACCGCGTTAAATATGATTATGTTAGTCAATTCGAGTGTCTACTCCAAAGGTCCCCTGCCTATACCAGGAGCAACAGATAATATTTCAAATAAATACAAAGCTTGTCGCCTTTCCTCATAGCTCTTTGTTCCTCGCATGTCGAAAGTTGAAAAGTAGCAAACAAAAGTTTTTATAGTTCTGTGCAGATAGGTATCGGTCGCTATGGCCGTAAAGCCGGACGTTTATGTACCAACCTACATGTATCGATTTATTGAAAAATATTATAGGAAGGCTATGTATCTAGAGGCAAGTGTTTTGAAGGTCAAGTCAGAAAAACTTTTTAGGAAATCTGAAGAAAGCACAGATGTAGGTAGGAACTAGGCTGATGGCCATGATGGATTGTTTATTGATGAATTTTACTCTAACTAAAGTAAAGACGTCACGTTCTATTTAACTTTTATTTTACACAAGTTAGCAGTTCCATCTATCAAGGTTTGTCTTTACAGAATTCTGTGTGTAGGTAAGCTCCCTCTTTGTGCTCATCAACCGACTATGTTAACAGCGGCATCTAGTGGCAAGTAGAATCAACCATGTAGTTTATTTCTACCCGCCGCTAGAGGGCACTGTAGAAGCAAGCAAGTCCTTTAGAGCTGCGAAAGTTCGGTGGAAAATGTAGTAGGTGGCGCGTTTGCAACCCTGTTTCTTAAAGAATATTTTTCTACGTAAGTTTGTAATAAGTAACACAGAGTGACATATTTGAGTGAATATAGGTAGGCAGAGAGGTTAAGATGGGCTAGAGTCAATAACCAGTTTTACCGTTTAGTGTTTGAGCAAAATAAATGACAAAAATGAAAAGGAAAAAGGTGCTCCATTTTTCGTATTACCTCAAAAAACATCCGTATTCAATGATATTTTCCCGAGCTAATCAGGAAACGCGACGTAATCAATTACTTGGCAAGTTTAACCGTCAGTGGGTAATGGATTACGGGCCGTAACGGTTCCAATCTGTCACCATCTAGTTAATGCATTAATGCAATCTTTTTACTGAACCGCCTTCTGGCGCTTACTTCGTGTGGAATAAAGAAATATGCCCTCAGAGGTCGTACGACTCAGCCCTTAAAGTGCTGAACGCAAATAAATTGAGGATGCCTGTTTGTTTGAGTTAGTTAGGAACCATTATAAGTACCAGTCGAATATAGTCAAATTAATTTTTAAGAATTCGAGGAGCCTTCCTCATACAACACACATGTTTATTTTTCGTATGTAATACTGATGGCATTACCATTGCAGACCATGGAACACATGGACTTTGGAACCTTTAAACCACAATTATGAACAGGTACCTAGGTCCATTCATAAAGTATAGTTACTTAATTATCACATAATAAACTGTATCAAAAGAAAGATTTTTCATAAGAAAAATTCCATCAGTCCCTTAGCATGTTCCACAGTAATTTCGCGCTCATCATACGATTGAACCCTTTTTACGTTTGGAAAATAAACTTTTGAGTACTTAACCCAAAATAGATTGAAGACAACTGATATGATTTGTATCTCTCATAAAGATAATTTAATCAGACATGAAAACCGAAGGTCTTTGGAGTCAGTGAACAATGCAAGTATCGCATGACGTGGACCCACTCGTAAATAACTGTGGAATGTCACAAGTTTGAGAATTAATTAAATATCTGTTACACTGTCTGATGCATATTCATTTGCAGTATTGTGGTAAGGTTAGGACCTAGATTAGAAGCTCTTCCGGTGTTGTTATTAGATTGCGCTTATCATTTCGTCTTGAAGGAGTATTTATGGCATTCACAATGCATAGTTTTGGTCATTAATGGCATCCAGACTAATTGTCGGCGGTTAAGGATCAGCCAGTTGTATTAAGTACACAAGCTTTTGCGTAGCCATAGGTGACTCTCATAGTCTTGTCCCTGACTCTCATAGTCCGATGGGGCGGCAAACTCACACAGCTGAGAGGATGTATCAATCGTCAACTTCCGGAGTTAAATCGAATTTTCTCATTGAGACTCTTCTTTAAATGGAATACGATCTTGAATTTAGATCCTAGTGTAAATTCCCTCTTCTGCTGAAACTGTTGTAGGTTTCTACACGGACCCACAAAACCAGTTCACATTCAACCCACTGACCCCCAAACCCTTCATTGAGGAACGAAGCACGCCTTCCGCCGTAACCATCACACAAAAATGCAGAAAGAATAAGTAAAATGTCAACTATTTGCGTTTACCTTCCGTCGTAAATCACCCACGGTGGTTCTGTCACAAAATGGAGAACTTGGTTAATTTTATACGGGTCTGATTCATGGTGGAAACACGCGACGGCCACGTGACGGTGTTTGCTGTGGCCCATGAGGTTACTGGGTATATTCCACTTGATTTATTGATGGTGGTGATGAAAGTGCACATATGTAGTATGGTGCTTTTTCATGGGTTATAAATGATACCTCGTGTGGCTATGTGAAGAGTTCTCGTGTGGCAGTTGTCACGCTGTATGGTTGTGAAGGGTTCTTGTATACAGTGGCGTTCGAAAAGTATTTGATGATATTGAGACTGAATTAATGTCGAAAGTTAGTTGAGTCAATTTTGACGAAATCGTACCCGTGACAAATAAATTAGACCTGAATGTTATTACGCAGCCTGACCCCATTGTTTGGAATGAACTTCCATCAGCGTAATGGCTAAGAAATAAACCTGACTACGGTAGCTATCGTTTGTCGACAGAAATAGATTAATTTTAACCGTCTGTAACTTGAGCCGGATTACGTCCAATGAAAGCTTTTATTTAGGTCGGAGATTTTAGTGTTTTAAAAAAATTACAAATAGAAAGAAAGTTGAGAAGAAAAAAATTCATCGATTAAATCGATATTTTATAAATTGAAGTATGGTGAAATATATTAACAAGCCTGGTGTTTCAGAAATACACCAAAGTTATTAACCTATGCAAGCTAAGCACGGTTAAAAGTTAACTTCTTATTTATTTGAATAAGAAGCTTGGTTTAAAATAATCACAAATCAGTACAGTACCTATTCAATAAAGGAACTTCTACGAACACCTGAAAAGTGGTTCGAAACCGTTTTGTTTTCCAGTGGAAACTAGGTTTTTCAGAAAAGAATGGCGAAACATAATAGTTTCATTTCCTTTCAAAGCAACACTTGGTTGCTTTTTCAGGAGTTGCATCAGTTGGAAAAATGGAAATAGTCTGGCAGCTTGAAATAACTAACATAAAACTAACCGCAATATACTGAAATATTCGGGCAAGGGTTTTTAAGTGTACATTATATTATTGCCACTTATTAATTTGAAACATTTTAAAGCGCACGTAAGATTTTAGCTACGCATCGTGTTGGATTTCCTTTATGAAATCGGTGGAACCATGTCCCTTTTCAGCCTTAAAGTTATCATATACCAAAAGCAGATGGCTAGCAGAAAAATTACTTCTGTCCCAGCCTTCTAGATATACCTAAAGCTGCTATAAAGCGGTAAGGGATTTATTTTATATTTCAGGCCAAAGTTAATGAAGAACGGAATGAGCTGAAATATTTACCGACAAGATTAACGGCTAACCCAATGGAAAAATTTACGAAAAACTGGAGGCCTACTGTAGGTGTTACGAAAGCTGGAGAGCTCTGAATTGTATCATTAATTTAAGCTCCTAATAAAAGCCTGAGTTTTGTCTAGATTGATGAGCTGAAGAAAACTTTAGGTACTGTTTATTAAATCCCTGATGGGTGAAACTAAATATTTTTTCAATACTGAGCATAATATCGGCCTATGATTTGCATGAAGCTATGAATTTGACAAAACCACGTTATTTTCTGAATACTGAATAAGCCTAAGACTAAGTAATCTGTGCTGATACTTAGATATAGCTATGTTCCCGGATTTTTGATTAGTTTTCAGCACCAATCTGTCTTGAGTAATACTCATAACTTCAGTAAAGTCTCTTTACAATCTACAACAGGTCTACGATAGGTACAATATCCCATCAAAACATCTTAAATAAAATACGAAGCGGTATCCAAACTTTCAGCCACATGTTCCGAGGTAGCTCCCTACTCCCAGGGGCCCGTTTGTGGGGCTTTGCGTAAGCGGCCCGGGGCCCCACAAAGCTAATGCGAGCCTTAATTATGAACGGAGCCCGGATGCGAGGATACTCAGCCACATTAATATGCTAATATTCTATTTTCAGATGCCATGTTTGGGTTCCGTGTTACAACTGTCTTACAGGACTTGTAGATAACTTAGCAGATATGTACAACTATATCAGGATCTACCTATTGTGTTTCTGTGCTATATTTTTTTGCGAAAGCTTTTTCTATGGGGAAGTCAAGGAATTAAGTCACAATAGTGACTGAAAAAGGTATACCTGGCCTGTTCAATTTGACTTAGGTACTACCATTACAGAGAAGTCACATGCATTATTATTGTTGTTGTAGTTAACATGTCATATAGTGTCGGTGTACTGTATAAACTTGAGCATTGTAAAAAAATATATGCAAGAACATATTCAGAAAAATAATATTATATGTTACCCAAATCATCCCGCTCTCTATGCGTATCGCGCACTCACGCAGCGGTATTCATTTAATATTATCAAAGCTATTCAAAAAGCATAATTTTATCATGTCGGCGCTAATCTTTCCGGAGCGAAGCAGTTATTAATATTACAGTACTTCCTTCGCGGTTTTCCGTGAATTTCCAACGTTGTAGACTTTTATATTTGGCGGGCAATATGTTTTTGATAATGTCGGTCACGTTTTTCCAATTTGGATTTGGGAGACGTTGGCTGTTCCTAAATGAGTTAAAATTTATACTAGTATTAATTTAGTTAGGGAATTGCTTCTTGCATGCTCAATTGGACCTAGTTTTCTAGTTTAGGGAACTTTACTACTAATAGTATTGAAGTTAGTTTCAGTTACCATCGCTTTTGTTAGGTTAGGTTAGTTTTTATTTATTTAAGATTTTTGTGCACACACAATACACATATATGTCTAACTAGCTTCTGCCAGCGGTTTCACCCGCATCCCGTGGAAACCTCTGCACGAACCCGGATAAAAAGTAGCCTATAGCCTTCCTCTATAAATGGGCTATCTAACACTGAAAGAATTTTTCAAATCGGACCAGTAGTTCCTGAGATTAGCGCGTTCAAACAAACAAACAAACTCTTCAGCTTTATAATATTAGTATAGATTGAAATAACGTATGATAAAATGTCTCACATGTTTAAAGCTGAGAAATATTTGCTCCACATTTAAATCATATTTTCATAACAAATATTTCACTGGTATAATACCACCAACTGCAGCAGTATGCAAGTAATGATTAATGAAGATATGCAGGTCAGCTCGGAATGCAATTACTGCAGAGTTGTTGCACACATTCCCAACATAGCCTGATGCTCCAGTTACTGCTAAATTATTGTTTTTAAGCTGTTAACTACGACTTAAAATATGTTGTAAATACTCAGGTTCTAACTGTTTTAATCTGAGGTTATTTCCTTTCCCCGTCAAACCAAAGATAATGTAAGAATAACATAAAGTGTGAAAGTCGATATCTCAAGAAATAATGTTACTTGTTAAATGATATCAGATAGAATATGGGTATGGAAGTGTGGTGTGAGTGTGAAGAGTATGCGCTGACCCCAAATAAATTGGGATAATGGCAGAAGGATGATGAATAAAAAATTACCATGAACTGGAATTCGATAATTTTATACAGTGACAAATAGTCGGCTATGTACTGGTTCTGCAAGCAGCGAAAGCATCCTTGTAAGCCTAAAATCTGAAAGGTTGGTGGTGGTGGAGGGTTCTAGTTCTATATTTTATTAAATAACTGCTGTACTAATAAAGCTTATAAACTAATAAATACATCTTTGCAATAAAAACAAATAAACTAAACAAAGTGGTTAATAGTGCAGGATGTATAAAACTGGATCCAATATTGGTAACACATCAACGTCCAACGCTGTAGAAGTTCAACGAACTAATTAGCAAGCCGTCAATGGACGTGTCAGTGTGACCAACATTGGACCGAATGTTGGGCCAAGATTACTGACGGGCTAGCCTCATGGCGGGAACTTCGCGAACTTTTTACACAAACATTTGTAGGTAAACAAAACTTTGTTAACACTTCAGAAAGGTTTCAAACTTGCAAAAAACTTCACAACATCATGAAGGTTAGTAGAAATCCTAAACAATCCATCATCACTGCAATTTTTAAAGTCTGCAAGACCTCGTAATTTTTTAACCTGTCTTCCCAGTCGCGTTTAACCACAGTGGTACAAATGGTGGTACCACAGTCGGCAATGTGGTGAACCTTGCCGGGTGCCGTCCCGGGCTCCACTGCGCCCCACCGGCAAGCCTCCCCAATTATAAGTTGAGGCACACGCGATCCAAGCTCGCCAGCTATCTACCACATTTACATAAGTAATTTAAACTCGCTTTCAGGTAATTTGAAAATAATTTCGTTGTATAAAGTTTTATGGCAGAATTATTAATGCATTCGCTTCTTATTGTTTGCAGTTTTCAATGTTTGTCTAAGGGCTGATTTTTCAATCATCAGTTAACTTCTATCTGAGGAATAAATATGGCGGTTTGACATATTTTCCATACAAAAGCTGTCAAAACGTTAAAAATATTCCTCAGATAGAAGTTATCTGGCGATTGAAAAATCAGCCCTGAGTCGGTTAGATTTGTGTCTGATAACCTTGCTATTGTTATTGGTTTAAACTTTGTGATCTGATCATCGTTAAAGATGAAAGAAGAAGAAGCTATCGCTATAAAGATCACGACTAGCATTCCAAGCGTGTGAGGTGAGTTTTGGTTTTGCGGAAGTACCGTCCCAGTAACAGCATCAGGATCCTTTAACACAGTAGAGAGGTAGTATTACAATGTTCATCAATAAACATAAAATTGCATTTATGATATGAAATGGATCCGGGATGAGATTCTCCCTTATCCTGTGTCATTGTTATGATCAATTTGCATGTTCTAAGTGTGCATTAAACCACTTACATCAAAAACCTGAAAAATAGCTGAATAATCAGTTCACGAGCAATTAGCTCTCGCTATCCCGCGTGGGGGCAGTGACCCCGCATCACTCTGTCAGGGCCAGAGATTACCCGGCTCCCCAACCCTCGGCGGTGTTGCCAACACACGCCCATTTGGCAGCGCCGCGGTGCTAAATAACTATGACAAATAATAATATAAGTTATTTAACAGTTGCGTTGTTAGTTAAATTTTGTATTGCTGGATTGGATTGTTATATTGTTCTTTTAAAAAATAATAAATTTTAATATAAAAGGAAAATACAACAAGGTTCTATCTTGTATTCTAGTAAATACAACAGCTAGCAGCAGTTTAATTTGGAACTTTATCTTTCATACTACATGCTCAAGTGCCCAAGGACCTAAGATCATCTCTCGATAAGGTGCAACCATAATTTACCATCCTTTCCAAATACACCCCAAAATTTCGCTAGCCGTCACTCCCGTGTCACAGTGTCATATCCTCTGAAGGGGGCGATATTTCACATGCTGGCAACACCGAACATTAATCACCATGCTTAGGCGCTCGCCGCACGTAATGAACTATTGTTACAATCAATAACCCTTGCATGCTGAGTGGGTAGGATTGGGGGTCTTCGATTTATGCAACCGCGCTTTAGTGTTAACTTGGTGACGAAGTTTGGGGACTTTGAATTTAATTGAGTGCTGTGTTGCATTTATGCCTGACTAGCTAGTCGAAGATATATGTACTGGAACTACAATCGTACATGAGATAATTGGATGATCTGACACAGGTCGTGGGTAGGCTGTAGTTCCTTTTGGGAGTACATTTTTAGCAGTAGTCGTCCTGTAGCTGAAATAACGATGATGAAACTTGCACAAACACTCAGAATCCACTTGACTAGGATTTTTCCTGTGTGGGGATCGAATCTGCTCTCTAAGCAGGATATGTAAAAAAATACTTTTATTGTGACATTAATATTTCAGATTGCCGACATATCACTTCAGGCAAACTGTAGCTATTATTAAAGTATTCAACAAGTGACAACATTAGAATTAAATAACTTAGTAACAGACAAATAGTCGCCTTGATTTCCAAGCCACTGGTTTTTGTCTACAAAACAGTACTATATTAGGTTTCCAAAACGGCTACCGAATTAAAAAAAAACCTTGTGGTAAATAGACCAGGGTCATGTAACAAAGACTTGACACGGGAATCGAATCTTGTGCTCTGAACTGGAAATAAAACAACATAGATGTTCCACAGTTTATTTAGTTGTGACAAAATTAAACAAACAATCCTAATTATTTGACATTTTACCTCTTTATTTATGAAATAGGCTAATGAGGATGCATTTTAGTCGCGTGACTAGTAGGTATAGTTCCAATAACTATACTACTCCTAAGATAGCTATTTGATGCCTGTCATATACAAGTGTTTTGTTCAGATTACATTTTTACCATGAACAGTCAACAGTTCTGGTAGCAAAATTGGGACTGGTAAACTTATTTAATCCGAAGTATACTCTTATTTTACTCAGAAAAAATAAACAGTTCAAAAAGACGGATGAAAAACTTTTATAATTGCTTATTAAAATGAACATCGCAAACTTAACATTTATTAAATTGACTGAAACATCTAATCGTATAAGAAAGGGCACGACACTGCTGAATAAGATTAACAAACAGTGTAACTGGTATAAAACCCATTAATTAAATACCTTCTAAGCTAACTCCATAACTTAGTTCAATCACTAACCAAACAAGTTCAGTCTAAGAGATCCGAAAAACGAGTATTACATTAACTACTAAGTTCAATCTAAGTTACATAACTAAACAATATAATTATTACGAAAATGTCACTCATATAAAATATTCTTAAAATTGCATTACAAAATTGGTATGGTATTAATCTTATCAACAGAAATATAATTATTGAATTCCATGCATAATAATAATTTACCAATTGTGTATGATATTTCCATAGTCTTTGCAAATTCCACTTTTTATCAATTCATAATAACATTTTACAATTCATAATATTTTTTAAATAATAAATATGAGGCGGTAAAAACAAATAGATAGTCACTATACTCCGTTAAAGTAGGCACTTGACTAGAGATAAAAATCTTGATAGGACTTTTTATGAAGAATAAATTGTGGAGAAAAAATCATGTAAATACGATAATGACAATGAGTTATTCAAGTGAATACTTATTATACAGCAGTAGTTTATTTGTTTAATATGTATTTGTGTAAAAAGACCTATCAATATTGTTTGCCTTTAGTTAAGTGCCCTCTCAAACGGAGTATAATTCTCTTATTATTTAACCTAACAATATCAGTATTTCTCAATGAACTGTTAAGTACAAAATATACATATGCACGATCTCTGTGAATAACTTAATTAAAGTGTAAAACACATAATACACAGAGACAGTACAAAACGCTCATGTATTTCAGCTTGACATTAAAGAAAATGTACTTTAAAGATATCATTTTTTTTCTGACTCATATCAATTAAGGAAACTACAAGATTAAGTCAATAAAGAGTAGTATAAAATAGAGAATTTTTAATCTAATTTCGCATTAAGAGCGAAATTATCTCTTTCAATAATAATTATAAACCTTTTGAAAAGTACTTTCTGTTTCGAAGGTTTATGAAACCTTTTTGGAATGGATAAGATTATAATCAACGTCCAAACTTACAGATGTATACTGTAGATAATCAGTGGTTATTATATTTTCTATATTATATCATGGTCACTTTGATATGAAAATTGCATGATAATAACCTTTACAGAACTTACTTTTTGTCATGTTAATGCTCTTAAGATCTTGCTTGACCAAACTCAAATAGTTAAGCATAGTTTCTTATTACCTTCAATAAACACCTGTAACTTGACAGCTTAATTTACCCTCACATTGCAGACTAAACAGTCATCCGACATTTACGTACTACCATTCATCTTCATACTCATTTATGAGCCCAAACAAACTATCGGCCTACTAAAAGTTTGCAGTGTGAGGTCTTAATTGCAACAATGCAACTATCGTTTCCTAGGCATTAGAGCTAAATAACATGCAATTCTATTATCCTTTGGTGCCCCATGCCTTTGGTGCGTCGAACATTCGAGAAGTGGCCATAGTCAGGGATATCTCCAATTCTGAAACATTCATTATAAACATGATCAGTGGGTAATGCTTAAAAAGTTAATGACTTGTAATCACGAGAGTTCAATAAAACGATTTGTGCTTGATTTATTTTCTGCAGTTGTCTGTATCGAAATGGGGTTATGTGTGATAAGAGTTAAATAGGGTTCGAATGTCATCTTAAAATAGTTACCTACCTATTGGTTCTATCTGGTGATTTTTAAGAGTTATATGTAAAAGGTCAGTGTACTGGTCAATATTTGTCAGTCTACCCACGTTGTCTGCGTTGTCAACCCACGGTTTTAGGTACTGGTTAAACCTAACTAAGAATAAAGTCGCGATCTTCAAACTAAGCTACGAATTTTCAGTGATATAGGAACAGTAATTCAAGGATTTTTGGTCGCTGCGACCTGAGGGGACTGCTTCCCGCACCCGGATTAATGATATTTAGATTTTTTTAACACGCTTATATTAGCTTCACTTGTATTCTACGGAGGTATGTAAGTAAATCTTGAAATCTTAAGTTGACCCACTTCCCGGTCTTCGATTAGGATGAAATTTTGCTCTGAGTTCTGATGACAATAGATGACTAGTGTTTTTTTAACTATTTTCTAAAATATTTCCTGGGGACCAGTATCGAAATTATGTAAATAACCTTTTTGTGTGACCCTTATTTAAAACGCAATATTAGTAGGTCACCACCAAGTATTGGCAGCACAATAAACATTAAAATTAAAACAATTACGAATGAAAGCCGTTCAGTATTAATATTTGACAATACGCGTTAATAACTGATGCGTAACGGAACGTGTATTGTGGTTCCCGATTGTTCCTATAGAGGGCGCAATCGGTGATGTTTGTCGCGTTAAATATTGTTTGCAATATCGAGTCATGAAGGAACGGCGATATTCCTTAAAGCTACTGAGATATTAACTCTTACTATTAGATTCTTACCAGATTCAGCTTAATTATAGTGATACACAGTTATTACAGCTTGAAGTCGATAAATTTTTTATCGAGAATGGATGTGCGATGTTTAGGTACCTCAAAGATGACATTGATTGAAAGATGTATCAATAATAAAGACTAGTCGAAAAGAAAAAAAAATATTTAGATCACTGACTAATGACTATGCTCACTTCACTAGATTGGGAAACGGACAGGAAGATGCACAATAAGAATAAGTAGTTAGGATTGGAATTTGGGAAATTGAGTTCAACAAACATTGCACCTAGTAGGAGTCATTGGCTTATTCGGATAACATGCCCACGTTGGGAATATCAAAAGGACAAGCATATCTCCTCTGACACTTTCCTTTCCTAGCTCCACGACCACCGGTGGTTGGTTGGCAGCCATTGGCTAAATATGGCATAGTTTAGTATATTTGTTTGTTAATATGATGTAATTATGCCGAATGCGATTGTGGTTGTTCAACCAATCTGATTGCGGCTGTTAGGCTGCCAGTGGGCTGGTAATTGAGTGATGTGTCACGGGTAGCTGGTTGGTTTTGGTAAATTCCGTTGATTAAGGTTGATTTTTGGTTTATTTTATAAATTCACGTGTTTGTTATTATACTGCAATACTGATAGATGCCCTACGTTTGAGGACATGATATTTTTGTGACACAAGTTATTGGTCATTTTATGGTATGGGCATGTAATGAGGAGGGATGATACGCATGCAACAAAGTGTGTGCTAAGTATGAACGTAGATGGATGGAGAGGAAGAGGAAGACCTAAGAAAAGATGGATGGATTGCCTGAAAGATGACATGAATAGGAAGAGAGTGAGTGTCAGAATGACGAGTGACAGGGAAAACTGGAAGAGGATGACATATTGCGCCGACCCCAAATAAAATTGGGAACAGGGCAGGAGGAAGAAGAAGTTATTGGTCATTTTAAAGCTTGAGTTCGCCTAATAAAGGATATGAGTTCTATTTACATAGCATAGCACTGCATTGTGTAAAAGGTCCTCAAAAAGCCAAGATAAAAACATGGCATGCATTTGCAGGTAATGTAAATTTTCCTGAAAATATTTCTTTATAATTTGAAATCCGATACATTGAATCCATTGGCATATGAGCCGCCTCACTTGTCTCACCAAATGGTGCATGACTGACCTGAGTCACGCGCACGCGGCGCCAAGGTAAGCACACGTTATGCAACAGGCAGCCACTCGTGCGCAGGTTTAGCGCAATGGCTGGTGAGCGCTGTTTTAGTTGGTGCTATATGAGGGAGGATATGTGTCGTTTTTTTATATATTTTGATGATGTCATTTGAACATATTTGGCAGTCGTTACGGGTAGTGAGTACTGTAAGTCTGGCAACTAGTCTTACTTAGGGGTATTTGGTTACCCGAGAAAATGGGTTGATAAGGTCAGATAGTCAGACGCTCCTTTTACAACCAGGCTCTTCTTCTCCACTGGGCACTATGGGCACATGCCCAGGGCCCCGCGATCGAATGGGGCCCCCTTCCTGCCAGATTATCAAATGATAACCGATATTTTAGTTATTACCGAAAAACATTAATTTTGAAAAATCTGATGATAATGACCTACTACAATACCTACGCTTATTAGCTTTAGTTTGCCGCATGCGCATAGCTATACCTTGTACAACATAGCTTGAACAAAATATGTGGCTGTATGTATGTTTTAAACTATTCAAAATAAATTAATTCATCAATTTCATTGCACTGGTCATAAAAACATTGGGTAGGTAATAGACCATTGTTTTCAGTTTTTCTAATAAAAATTTACTTTGAAGCAATAAAAACTTAAACTTAAACTTAAGACCTTCGGAAAATGCTTTATGCTAAGCGAGTTACTTTTGTACATTATTTTTTAAATATCCAATTTTTTTATAGTTAATAACTAAATAAAAATAAAGAAGTCGGATCACAATCCATACAAAATTGCCTCACGTCCTATAACAATGTGACGTATCTCAAATAAAAGATAAAAATGTAAAAAAAATATGGCATACTATCTAACTATTTTTTTACAGCTCATACGAAAAAAATGATTTAAAAATTGTTCAGGCGCTGCTATGAAAACATCGTTTACAGGACTTTTTATTTATTTATATCTACTATTACTATTTATATACTATTTGTTTATAGGAATATTTTTTTGTTTGATCTGATGATGGAAACCCTGAGAAATTCAGGGCAACTTTTGAAAATTGTAGGCATGGGTAGGATAAAAACTTAATAATAAGGTGTATGTCTGATAACACTATGCATTAGTGAAAGTTTGGAGCTGACTTGATGATGGAGACGAAAGAACGCGAGGGAACTCGAAAACTAAATGTGTAAACTACCTCGTGTTTGGGCTTATATTATTCGTATTGAATAGACCTTTGCAACAGTGAAGGTTTGGAGCTGACTTGATGATGGAGACCAGAGAAGGTCGAGGGAACTCGTCAACTGAATATATGTAAACTACCTCATATTTGGTCTAATATTGTGAGAATTTTTTCCACTTGTATAATACAACCTGCTCCTTGTCAAAACTGTGTCTTTTCTTTTTAAATATTCTTTGACAGCTGTCATACAAACACATGTACCTAATTATTATGCTAATGACTGATTGTAAACTTGCTTGAGCGGATGTGCATTCGCAATAATCAATTTAGTATGTGTTTAACACAACTTTCTAATGAAGGAATTTGTCTACAGGTAGGTAAGTAGATAGGTGATGTGTTAATACACTGAATCATGAATATTATAAAACTGAAGAGTTTGTTTGTCTGAACGCGCTTCAGGAACTAATGGACCGGTTTGAAAAAAAAATTCAGTGTTATATTTATTGAGGAGAGTTCGTTTTATAAGGGTGCGTGAAGTAGGTGCCAGGTGCAGGTGAAACCGCTGTCAAAAGCTGATAATTTAACAGATATTCAGTAATTATTAACGCTTCTACGTATCCTGTGTACTTTATCTGTAACACTTAAAACTGTAACCAAAACAAAACTAAACCTTAAGCCCATGGCATAAGGCAGGTTTTCTATGTTATAAGAATTGCTGCAGTCGATTGAAATCTGTTTACAAAATGGAGAACTTATATGTAAGTAATTAGCGCATTGTTCGTGGCCTACTAAACAATTATAATCGCGTATTACTGTTGCAGATAAATTGTTTCAAAGTTTTACAAGATAAAATTCCTAATTAATTAAATAGCAAACATTGGTGACGGTCGGTTACTACTGATTTTTCCTTACCCTCATGTACCTGGGTAATTCGGTTACACTGGTAGTCAGACTTTCCAGCTTCTGACCTCCCGTAACGACTTCCAAAAATGTTCAAATGACATCCGGGACCCACCAATTTAAAGCGCCTTCCGAAATACCTGCTGAATTCGTCATTACAATATGGTCTCCCATCCACAGTGCGGATATTATTTACCTAAGTGGGCAACTCTTCCTTAAAAATAACTTATTTAATAGCTTTTGGTAGCTTTAATATTTTTAAGTAATACCTAGCATAGTAATTTGTGAAATCATCAGTATTTCTATTGTACCCGCGACTCGTAAGTACGTGTACGGCTTCGGATTGCGGCGCGATCGGTGCCAGCTCGCGCGCCGGTAATTAGCTTCAACGAGGGGTTGCCAGTTACAGGATGAAGGGTACCCGGATTGGGGAGAAAATTGTGACGTATGTATATAATTTTTAGAGTATCTTAACTCGAAGATAAAAAGTTATTTAATAATTGTGTTTGATACTTCGATTTTTTATAGAAAGTTCAAGTTTTGAACATGACTTACATACTGCCTAAGTGCCATGACTGACGTTATTGGACTTATAAATGAGTCAATATGTATCTTGACATAAAAAAAAACAATAATATGAATTGAGAATCTCCTCCTTTTTGGGAAGTCGGTTAAAAATTAGACTCATCAGTCAGCAGCACCAAGAAACAACCATTCAGGCTCTGAATAAGAAAAGTGTTTATTTATAAATGTTCAATCAATAACTATCGTTAATTTTGTAATTCGGATTTTACTGAAATGGTAAAATTATGTATCATATTAAAGTTAACTACATATTTTGGCCAGTAACCTAAAAACTTAACTCAGGGTCTCGCAAAACTAATTTCCCCATTTTCTGGGAAACCCACAGCATCTGGCAACCCAAGTAGTTACGTACAAACACCGCGATCCTGTCGAATATCGTTTCGCGTGTCTTCTATTCTAGTTTCAAGGCACAAAAAAGTTTCAATTTCGTTTGTTTTTCTAACTGACTTTATGCACGATTTGTACTTTAGTGAGTACATTAAAAACGGGACCCATCGAGTTGGTTTTTTGCGTAATGAGGCGCAAAAGAAATCATGGCGGAATTTGATTGTGACATGTTGATGAATATGTTAACGCTGAAGAAATAATAATGAGGAAGGCATGGTAACTAGCTACAAGTGGTTAGATTGAAAGTCTACATAGTTGGGCTTCTCTACCGCACACTGCAGACTAAAAAGTCGGCCGTAGTTGATCAAAAAAAATCCATCCATCCATTTAAAGTTTTCAGCCAGTCTGATACCAACTAAATACCTGATCTTTACTACCATTCATCTTCATACTGATTTATGAGCCCAAACAAACTATTGGCCGACTAAAAGTTTGTAGTGTCTGGGAGCTCTAAAGGACAGTGATGATGTATAGCATAAAAATGAATTCGCAGCTGATCTTTCAAAGACTTAAAAACAAATAATTGCATTGTAAATAGTTTCAGGCGTTTTGTTGTGAAAGTTACTTTCGCATTTACAATTTACTAACGGTGCTTACTTACTGTTTGTTTTAACAAGATAATTAACTCTTACAATAGATGTTAACACGCTGTTAGTTAAATATTGACGGTTTTTTTCTTCTTTTGTTTTAAGTTTAATGAATGACACAGGAATTGATAAACTTGATTCTAAGTTCAAGGGTAATATAGGTTAATGGTTTTTGTATGTTTAGACTTTGTTAAGTTATGTTATTTTTTTACTTCATTCGTGCCAATTATTACTTAAGTAGTTCGTTTTTTTGTCGTAATAATTAGGTATTATAAAAAGGTTATTCGTTTTTTTTTATAAAGTTGTATGAACGTCTTCTGGTCTATTTGTTTTATAAAATAGCAAACGGTAATAAATTGCGTGCGATTTTTTAAAATATCCGCGATTTTACTATATACATTGATGTACATTAAATTATGCAGATATTGTAGGTATCTTGAACACATGAAATGAAGTCAACATAAATCAAATAATAAATGTGAATAATCTGATAAACTGAAAGTCGACATCAACTATAGGTACCTAATGCGCCCGTCATTTTTAATTATCGTTAGGTTCGATCCCCGTTATATTGCATCAGTTTTTTAGCACAAACTTCTATGAGTCAATCTTCTGTGATTTACAACATCTAGAAAGTTCATATAAAACATCTAGAACTGTTAGTAAGATAGCCATTAGTTTTTGCCATTTAATGTGTTAGACAGACAAAAAAACAACTAGTTTTACCTTACGCAACATTACACAATTTATTTTTAATATGATTTTTTAGTGTCAATAAAAACCTGCATCCTAACTTTGATATTATAATTGCAAAATTAGCTACGTCTGTCCATCTAGATATGAGTTATAGTTTTTGTACTATCAACAACTGGTTTAACGTAGCTACTTACTTAGTTTCTTACAAATACTTTTTGAAAATTAGTTCAGTAGGTATACTGCCAATATGTTGGCCGATGTTTGTAGGGCCCAATATAAAAATAATGCCTAAACTGCCTGGTCGCTTAATTTTCTACTCTCAAGTCCTGGCTACTGTTACAAATTAGTATCAAACCGAGTAGTAAATTCCTTTAGTTTTAAAAGATGCGTCAAATATCCGGTATCTACCCGTCATTACTTAATTTTACACACTATGTTGTTGATATCCCAGACATACAGACACACATATGTATCATTATAATAACATTATTAGTCACGTGCAGATAATAGTGTTTATTTAATAATAAGTTATCATCAGCACTTCAGAATAAGTAGGAACAAGATTTGTTTGATAACGAACAAAGTACATCGATACACATGCTTCGGGAAACATACATTAATATATCATGTTAATATTTAATCTCCGATTATGATATTAGTCATTGAATACACACTTGGGCTACTGATTTGATCAACTTTGAAGAAAAGTGTGTCAAATATCCACTTAGAGTAGGCTTCTTTAATTAGCAAGTCAAAAAAAAAACAGAAACAAAAAAATGAGGCCGCACTGGATGTCCGGCAGATGTGAAACGTCTTAAACCACGCCTTGTGTACGACGTACATGCTCAAAAAGTGAAACTATGAAGTATGTCTTCTAATTAAAACTATGTGATATTTTACATATAAAAGTCGATCACATGGATTAGGCAGAAGAGACGGCACATTTTTGGCGTCAAACCATTATTCTTACAACGCAATCTTCTGTTTACTACACTGCGCGAAACTGATCAGACCATTCTACGATTCATCGATTATTATTACGACGAGAACAGTTAGTAAGTCAGTACATAATTTCAAACGTAACAATTTTAATACTCGGTAAGGCTAAAAATTCTGACAACTACTATTGCCAATGGGCTCGGACTGCCCAGGTAACTGGGTTGAGGAGCTCAGATAGGCTAACACTTCATGTAAAATACAATACTCAGCCGCATCTGGTTAAACCTAGGCGGAACCCAACACAGTTGTGAAAAGGCTAGACAGAAAAAGATAACAGAAAAATAACACCACCAGTTTCATACCTGAGATCATATAATATAATTCCTATCTGGCTGCCGTCGGCCAATCGCGAAGGGCCAGGCCCTCGCCCTCGCTGCGGCGGCGACGTCTCCTCGCAACAACGCCACCACATCGTCGAGGTAGCGGAGCGCCCGCGCCTCCGCCCCCAGCGCGCGCGCAGCCGCCGTGCATCGGCGCGCGCGCACTGATGAGGCCTGGAAAGATAGGACAATGGGTTAATTTTAGGATTTTTTGAGTTGGTGTGATGGGGGAGTGTTACTGGTATCCTAGAACGATATTCGAACACCGGTTTGTAGTAAAAATTCGATTATTTTCTGTCATTTTTTTTAACATTACCGTCATATTACACCTGAGTAGAAAGACCGTTGGAGTTTCTTCTAACAAAACTAGTCTCAGAACCATTTGCTATCATATAATAATACATAGGTACATATATGGAATGGACATTCTAAACTGTCAAAATTAACTTCCGTCTATGTCAATGATAAGATCAAAGCCTGAATTTTATTTCGTTCTAGAATACCAGCTTTAGACCGTTAACCCAAAGGATTTGAAATGTTTTAATGTTGCCATTTCTAATCTCCAAGAATGCAATAATTTCAAAAACCCCACACCAAAAGTGTCGCACATTTTTAAACCGTAAATCTGCATGAAATTGCCCATTAGTTGTGTTTGTTTATAGCTATAAACGATTAACATTTCTAAACATAGTCATAGTCCCAAAAAGGCGTCTTTTCGCACTCTCTCCAACGTTCGTGACTAACCGTCAGACGAATTGCATGAGACATGATATGTAACTGCATCTCGTATTTATACAAGAATCATAATTAAAAGATAGAAAATAAAGCATCATTTGCTTGATGATGAAGACTGTAGGAAATATCACCAACGAAAGCACCGCAGTTTATGAAGACTGACTGTCAGATAAACATGACCAACTTTGGAATCAAACGTCGACCACATCTCTGCAGGGTTTATAATATCTCATCACACCAGCCTGACAAGTCATGTAGCAATCCAAAGGCCGTTGCAGAAATGATTTGTCACTGAAGATTCATCAGGACAAAAAATCTAAAATTGTTTCCGAATTTGACTGATAACTTGTATCGTGACTCATAGTGACGTATTATCCTTTGGGACCAACAACAAAAAAAAACAACTCCCTATGCCGAATTTAAAGTAATTCCAAGACAAGAAGAAGATTTGAAGACCTTGAATTTAAATACTATCAAAGTACTGAAATATGAAAACCAAGAAAATTTTCGGTGAAGTAAATCGAACTTCAAATGAAAGACGAGATCGTATAAAACGACAGATGACAAAAAAATCATAGCAAAGATTTCATAGCAACCAATACAGATACAAATTAAGTGACCTCTAAACAGTAAGATCAAAATACGCCTGAGGATGATTTAATTACAACCATTAACTCTGATCCGGCTGCTAAGTGATCGCATTTCTTAAATATTAAAGTTAAAGCATCCCACTCTGTAAAAACAAAGAGTTAATATGCTTATAACAACATAAGGCAAAATATATGACATGTTAATTATTGTTTAGCGATTTCCTCATAGGCATACTAGATGTTACCACATCACAATGACAGGAAAATTGATAGAAATATGCTCGTGTTGATTGAAGCAAAACATCAAATTATTACAATGATACGATGTTAATGGCAGTCTAATTTAATTGTGATGATGATGATTATGGTCATCTTGACCATGGCCATGACCATGATCAAGAAGGAGGTGGTAATGTGAGTCACAGTTTTAGCCAGTCACGTTTAAAAAGTATGCACATCATCATCTTTCTGACGACAATATGCAGATATACTCATGATACGTAACATAGTTTGACAACTGTAAAAACTGAAGTATCAATTATTAAGATGTATGCATGATGCAATAAAACAAGATTCGTATTTTCACTTGTCAGTGGCAAAATCGTCGACATCGACGGCATAGATTGCCAGAAACAAAAACAGAATAGACTGATTGAAACGACTATCTAAAAGAAATAGTTGTTTTCATTGACATAAGAAGATTGGACAATTATCACACTATTTAAAATCTAAGAAAAGCAAATTTTAATTCATTGCCATAAAATATGGATATTTCGTATAGTTACACAGACACTGATTTGAATATTGTAGCTTAGTCAAACATGTCTGTGCATTATCAAAATAACAAGCAAGTAATTATTATGAATAGTTATCATATGCTTCGAGTTGTTTGTTCACGTACACACTCTTATCATTTGTTATTGTTTGACACTCAAATATTATGAGATTATGCTAATTAGCTTAAATGAGTGCACTTTTTCAGGGTCAGCGTCATTATTGACATTATTTGTTTTCTTTTACTTTTGAGCTTGTAAGATACTTTTTCAGAATTATGAAACTTAGAACCGTGTGGATGGTATATCGTTGAGCTCGCACATACCGGGTGCTAATGTAGTTAGTGAAGCGAATCGTTCCGCATTCATGAAGAGGATTATAACATTATGAAATCGGCCGCACCGCCACTGCTGCTCAACAGTTACTGACAGTTAGAAGTGTCATGTGCATACACACCATGCTACCATGAACACGTTCATCATTTACCCTCGGAATCCTTTGCACGAGAAATATAAGTTCGCTTTGCAAAACTGAATAACTGTAACCAATATTTATAACTTACGTGAAGATATACTTCGGAAAATATTTCCAAAAAACTCACTTTAGCGGAACTTGATGTAGAATCCTAATTAGCGAAGAACACAATTAGATTTACGTGTCACTAACACCAGAGCTATGCGATAGACAGAGACAACGGCCGAAGTGAAAGTAGCACGAAACACAAGATAATGTATTACTTAATGATGCAGTTAACTAGATCGTTTGTTTAACTGCACGCAGATAACGAGCCGGCGATGTGTGCCGAACGACCGAACCAATCAATTTCATTATACCGATGCATCCGGTTGCGATACTTCCACACAACACAGATATGCTTATGAGTCGGCGGCTATTGCACTCGACGGGGCTACTAACTGCTACGAGTTATTGAACGAAAGGAAATTCATATCCTGAGGAGGTGGTGCTACGTGCGAACAGATCGGTTCGGTGCGAAGCGTGCGAGAGTCGCAGGGCGGCAGAACGGTACGAACGCGTCAGGGGTCGCGGCGAGCCAGGCGCCGGGCCAGCACCTGCAGGTCGGCGTGGATGTCGGCCAGCTCGCAGTGCAGGTCGCGCGACTGCGCCAGCAGCGCGTCCAGGCGGCGCGCCGTGGCCGACAGCGCGCACTCCTCCGCCTCGTCCTCCTCCACCGCCAGCGCCAGCCGCGCCAGCCGCTCACGCTCCGCCGCCGCGCGCACCTCGCCGCCACGCCGCACCAGCTCGCGCCGCGCTCCTTCCTCGCGCTCCGCCTCCTCTGCCTCCGCCAGCTCGTCCGCCAGCGACCGCTCCGCCGCTGAGCTCTTTGGTGTCTGACTAGTTTCTTCAGCAACTGTCGCTGTTTCTGGCTCTTTGTCCGATTCTGGAGATTCTGGTGGCCTGTGATGTGGTTCTGGTGTAGACGCGGTGAACAATGGGCTCGGCGACTGCAGAGCTCGCTGTAGGAACCTCCGAGTATCCTCGTCCAGCGGCCTGGTGAGGCCACGACGTGGAATGGGCCGCACAATAGCCTCGAGAGCATCTCGGCCGGGATCCTCGGGGCGCAGTAGCTCCAGGATGCGGGAGCGTGGCGGGGAGATGGCTGAGCACACGTCGTAGCGCGGCGCTAGCTTGTCCTTGTCCCCGGGGGCGAAGGCGCAGAGGTTGTCGTTGAGCAGCCGGTAGCCGCGCAGCGTGCCGTGTCCCTCCGGCGGCAGCGCGGAGGGCTGGCAGTGCGCCGGCTCGGGCTCCACGATCTCGATGTAGTGCGTGGCGCGCGGCTCGTCGCGCGGCGTCTGCGTGAACACGTTCATGTCGCGCTCGGGCGGCGCGCGCGCTCGCACTGCGCCCGCGCCGGCCTCTCGCGCGCGCCCCACCGCGCGAGGACAGCCCGCAAGGACGCGGGACCTGACACGCGGCGCCACTGCACCCCACGCACCACTGATTACATACACCACCACAAAACTATCTACCTACCTGAAATCTTACGCTTCAGATAAAATTTAAAAAAACCCCCGACCCAAAAAAAGTACGCAATAATTATGACAAAAGGTTAAAAACGCTAAACCCTATAAAAAGCAAAAAATAACTTTTAACACTACGTAAACTAAATTTTGTCGTGTCGGGGGACCGCTCTAATTCATTACTTTAGAGGTAGATGCGTGTTTTTTTTTTAACGAATGTTGTAATTAGGTAGGTATCATTTGATTTATTTAAGTATTTATGAAGGTAAAAAGCGGTCCCCCGACACGTCAAAATTTAGTTTACGTAGTGTTAAAAGTTATTTTTGCTTTTATAGGGTTTAGCGTTTTTAACCTTTTGTCATAATTATTGCGTACTTTTTTTGGGTCGGGGGTTTTTTTAAATTTATAATTTAATTTTATTTCATGCTTTTTAAAGGAGCTCCTTAATTTTTCCTTCTTTCATTTAATTTATTTTATCTTAAGATGGGGTCGCTATATGCGATCTCGGCCAAAGGAAGCTGTTTAGGTAATGCTCATGACAAACTGGTTCTGGGAGAATTGCACAGATTGAGAAACAATAAAGATTAACCTTTGGACATTCTACATTTTCAGCAAAAAATATAAATCGGTTTATCCGTTTCATTCCGGGATTCCAGGGTTTCATCCACCACATCCCATTTCCAGCATCAGGTTGTCGTCAATCAGAAACATGAAGAGAACTCGTCAAGACAAATTCAACGAGCCCAAACTCGATGGGTTTACTAAAAGGCAGTTCAGGGTTACGTCTCCTACCTTCGTGCCCTAACAGCAGACCAGCTCAGTGGTTCCAAAAGACATTAGTGTTTCAAATTTCAGATCCCACATATACTTGCAAGTAAACTGAGCGTGTAACATTCCTATCACATCTAGCAAACGAGCTGATGACCTTGAAGACCTGAACCGATTTCCACCAAACATAGCTAAGAACACTCCCGACTGACATACCTTTTAAACAAAAAAAAACGCATTACAATCGGATCATCCGTTTGGGAGCTACGATGCCACATACACACACACACACACACACACACACACACAGACACGTCAAACTTATAACACCCCGTCGTTTTTGCGTCGGGGGTTAAAAAGTATGTCTATAAATAGGCAGCGACTTGGAAATTGTAAAACTGCGCATTCCGTGTCGGGTGCGCTGCGTTTTCTCGAATCACTCGAGTGCTTCTGTTTCGCTTTTGTTACAGTTTATTGAGAACTCGCTGAACGTTCGATGTTCATGAAACGTTATATTTATTCCTTTGAACTCGAGTGTATACGTATTTGCAAAAAAATCTTTGCAAAGGTGTTCTTACTTTCTCAAAAGGAAAGGTTCAATATGGGTTTTAATGGATTTTATAAATAGCTCACTTGGCATGACATTTACTTATAGACATTTGGATAAAGTTAATGTTAGACGATGTTTAAATAATGTAACACAAGTTACACTACATTTTCAAAATTGGTCAAAAGAGCCCTGGCCCCCATGTATCGTAATTTGGTGAAATCAATAGCCGCCCACAGTTATCAATTGGTATGAAGCTTCTATTATTATGTTTAGTTACGCGGACGAACTGGTCGTGGGCACATACCACAAATATTTGTCATTTAAATAAGATTGCGTAACAAACTGGTTCAGTTAATGTTAATGGCATGCTAATTGCGGTTTTTTTACAAGCCAAATATGTTAATGAAGTAATAATAAAGTGCCAAATTCATTCAAAATTATTTAATTATTGAATTTTAATGCAATAATTGTGACCATAACTCAGGATAACGACTGCCTTATTGGTCCAGTTGTCACGAGCTGTTACTATTAACTATTGAACGTGTTGGCAATGAGTTCGATTCCTGGGTGACGGAAAATGTCAGTGGGTTTTTTTTTTACGGGAGTTTTCAATACCAACCTGTTCAAGATTTAGTAATTGCACAACATTTTAATATAATTGTAATTCACTTTGATGCCCGGACGGCAGACCTGACTAACCTTTGAAATAAAATATGCAAGCTATTTCATAGTAATGAAGGTCGTATTTTAAACCAATAGTTTATTTACAAAAACAAAATAGATTAAAAAAGTTATTGAAACTTTAAGACGATTAAGCTAAATTAGGTCACCTATCTCAAATTACCTATTTAACACTCGTGAGACAATATTTATTGAATTTTAATAAAAACAACCGGTTTTGAGTTCTTTTATACAACATTGTATATTATTATGTTCTATTATGTGGGAGGCCACACACAGGACTTATGCGGGCGTGCCGAAACCGGGTTCCCACACTAGAAATAAATGAAACTACTTCTGCCAACAATTATTTACCTACTTCATTGTGAAAGTAACTCTGTATGTTTTCCGGACAGCCTATTTGCCTGAACACTTTCACAGTAATACAGCTGAATCGATGAAGATCTTTGATATGCACGCTTGCAGAAAACTGCAAACCTATCGTCAGTGGCGGCATGTAGCTCTTTCTCTGTACAGATGTTGGGTACGTAAGGTACCTTTGAAATTCTGTGCTGGTTTGTGGTGTTGCACTGCACCCACATCTGCTGTCGTCAGTGTAGCTTTGTTGAAAGTACTTTCTAAATAAACTATAAAACTGGCTCCAATATTTAATTGTGCCATCAACCGTTTCTTCAGTAACAAAATGACCATGAAAACTTCAATATTAAAAGTCCTCGAGAAAATTTTATTCTAGATCTGTGATCCATTCATACGCCAGCTATATGACATGAAGCCGTGCTGGTATGTTACACTCGCGTGCAGCAATCAGAGTGGACGGGACGCCCCACCAACACGTTCTGCTCAATGCTTCGGTAGCCGCGTGCGCACCGTGTGTAATAACTGAAGTTGATTTACTTTGTAGGTACGCTTTGTTGAAAAAATTATATTAATTAGGTGTACAGATAAAGAGTTTGTTGATGAGTAGCTTTACATACTTACGAATTGAAGTCCTTCATGTTACCCCAACGGGGCTCATGAGGGCCAAGGCATGCCGGGGCTGCGGGATTGTTCAAAAGAGTTACCGCGGCCCTGGTACATAAAAGGCACACTAAAATTACAGGATAATATAGGTGGTTTTCCTCATTACGCTGAACTATTTATAATACAAAAATATATCTATTTACTATATGTATGTAGGTGTGCAGGCTGAAAACCGGATGAACTCAGATTCCAATAAATATTCACCGACGTTATTTATTACATTTTATCGATATCGATGCAGCCTTTACCTAGATAAGCTAGGTAGGTATAAATGTCTAGGTAAAATGCTTGTCTGTAAACTATAACAAAGAATATCTTTATTGAAACACGATCAAAATATTTTCCACGAAATTCAGGTTATCATTTCCCCGACATACTTACATACCAAAAAACGGCGCAAAAAGGAAAAGAAAAACCGATTAAGAAAGCAAAACAAACGAAAAAAAGGATACCGCTGTCCTCTGTCCAATCGATCAATCGATTAATTGCGTGAATCAATCAAGATTACGGCGGAAAAAAAGGTTTGAAGATAAAAAGGAATGGAGGCCAGGATCAGCAGAGGTCTCGAATACCAACCGGCCGGTGAAGACGTAGAGGCCGTTGTCAGGTACCCCAGGCCACCGCTGATGATGATAAACAGTCGAATTTCCCGTCTGCTTCTACGCAGACACGTATCTGCGATTGTTTCGGCGATAGCGGCTTATCTGCGATAATTTGAACGTGTAACGATAGTGTTTCGTGATTTTTATTAATTGCTGTCGACGCTTCGACGGGTGGCGGCCGCTTGTGACATACTTTTATACTTTATGTACGACAATATCATAATGAAACATGTTTTTCTTGCAGGCATGGCAAACAGTGCATATCATGTCTGTTTTTCAGGAAGGGAAAGTGTACTAATTATGGGCATGCACCCAGATTATTTTAGCCAATAAAGCCTAGGACGCTATAAATCTAATCAGACGGGGAAAAAATCCGCTAAAACGACGACCACGTCAGGACTATCTTGACAAGTATCAAGAATTAGTGAAACTAATATTAATTTAAACATAAAGTTCTACCTAGGGCGCGAGAGCTGTATATGTACCCGCACATTGCAAAATTTCAGTCGGCCGGTAGTTGTTGGGCTCATAAATCAGTAGGAAGATGAATCAAGTTTTTATTCGGTATTAGACCGACTGCAAACTTTGCGGGGAAAAGCCGAGAACACTCAATTAAATGCAATAGAAATGTACCAACACCACAAAAGCACCCCGTGAATGCGTAAAGCTTTTCACATTGAAACAGAAATAAAACCCTCTACACACGAGCAGGAAATCGTCCGGTGAAATCTCCGCAGGCGTCAAGTGCGCCGATGTGACCATCTCCAATGTTTGCGCTGGCAATTTCCTACCCGACACTCTGTCATGGCTATCGCGATGCCCGGCGAGTGTGGGTACGGCTTTAGATATTTTTAGGAGTATGGATTTCTGGACTTTAGGAAAGTTCTGTTACAAATATTTAAAGCAATTTTCTTCTACATATTCTCTTGGTATATTTTATAATTTCAAAGATTTTTATTTCATATCTATAATAATAGACCTATTACAGGCGATTAAGAAACGTCAAACAAGAAGGGTCTTACTACAAAAACTTTGAACCCTGTTTTACACTTGTCTAATAAAATTTTGGCTGCAAAATGAACCATATGTCAACGTCATAATTTGACATTTTTTTAGACAAGGCATAAACTGACGTTTAAAAGTTTTTGTGGTAAGACGGGAAGTGTTTGCAATATTTTCTAGTTTGACTCCGAGAAAATTATAAAATGCAAGTTGAACTAGGAAGTCATATAAGAAAATTATTATATAAACTACTTACTAAGTTAAGAAATTGAACAAACCAAGTTAAATAATTCAAATAACATAATTTGATACAATGATGTCATTTTCACACTGGTTCTAGACCATTTAAATTGGTGTGAGTAACAAAAAATGTAAAGGCATAAATTAGGCTAAAATCCCACAAAAAATATCCAGTTATTGACTTATAACGGAGCCTTTTTGCGGCCTATATTATCTTAGGTACCAACATTTTTTTAATATTTAGTCATCCCAGGCTACCAGATAGACCGCTCCTAGTTAAGTGGTTTACTATTCTGGAAATTTCGAAACTTTTCGTTTTCATTTAATGTTGAGGTATATCTTGAGTTTATATTTATATTTGCGTTCCTTTTTAAACAATAAATACCTAATTACCTAATAGGGAATTAATGATTACGCATACTTAAAATTATGACGAATATCCCTAAATTATTTCTAGTTCATGCCAGATAAAGGAATGAGTAATGGAACAGTAATTATAATATAATCTTTTGTTATCTTTATATTTACATTTTATTGATTATTATGGAAATATCCTCGAGCCAGGATAAGTCGAGGAGACCATGATAATGGTGGTAGGTGATGATGGTCTGTCATGATGATGCTGTTTCTGACTTCAAATGTCTTGAGTAAGATCCAGGCTAGTTGCAAGAAAGTAGCAATTTGAAACAATGCATTTAACTCCCAAATAACTGGAAAAATGGGAACAGCAACTAGATAAGGCGGGAAGTGATGAAAATATGAATCTTCTGTCTTTTGAACCAATTAATAAGAGTGGGATATCTTAGAGTATTAACTGCTGTGTGCAAGTTTTGGTGGATGGCATTGTACGAGAACATCGTGTTCTTTCTACTGAATATGAACTGTACATGAGCCTAATAGCCTGGTGTAGGTACCTTGCGTGAAGATGGGAAGAGACCAGACAGTGTGACTTTGTCAGTTATTGCTGTGGATGTTGGAAAAGCCCTTGGTGTGCGACATGAGTAGACAGTATAGCATCATTGCATCTGACAAACTATAGGATTGAACGTTGACGTTTTAGCCGTTGATTGCCTACTTTTGATCGTTAGTTTCTAAGTGGATTACCAAAAAGGGTTTCTGGAAGTTGTTGATGTAGGTATTTACAGGAGTGGACATCAGACTTGTTGATGTCATTGAGTTATCGACATTTGCCTCGTGGCCCGAAGTACTTACCTACTGGCTCTAATCCTAAATACCCAGAGTAGATAAGAACTGACATATTAGCAGGCAGGAGTACTCACTGAACATTTTGTAACATTACTTAGAAGCCAATCTTGACACGGTTTCAGGATTCCATATACTCAAAACTTGTCAAAAAGATACCTTTGTGTGGAGGGCTCTTGAGTCAAGAGGCTCTCAGGAGGAGTGTCGGTGGGGGGCGGAGGGGGGGAGGTTAGTCAGTAAGGGTACCCTTCTACCGTCAACTTGACAAGTCGGCGTTGGTCTGAGGACCTGGCACTCGCTGGTTCGAGACTAATACCAACTTTAGGGGGTTCGGTCCCCCTTATCTATACTCGTACATTTCCATTTTTTGAGGTTTTTCAGCATTGCGGTTATCAATTGGGTGGTTACACGAGGAAATTGCGAGCTGATAATGAGTTTATTGCATGAATAATTTTGTCATTATAATTTATTGTACATATCAATCCAAAGGCTATTTAGTATTCTGTGGAAAATATTTTTACCTATATGTTTTAGATTTTTAATGCAGGTTAGGATTAAGATGATGATTTATCAGTACTTCAATCGCTCTTTTTTAAACACTGAGTTTAGGATGAATGCTGCAGAGGCCCACGATGATTTCAACCTAGCAGCATATTCCTGCGCATACTGTCCAGTAACAAAAATGCTATAACCGTCGGCATTTGTAGTTGGCTCAACAGAAGCGCCGCAAAGCGCCCACTTACCAGCAAGCCCATAAATAAATCAGCCAGTTAAGCTGACAGCTATATTTCCTTTCCTCCCATTACAAAAATACGAGCTGTTAATGCCCAAAAGCCGTGTGAGTGTTAGTAAATAGAGTAGTAATGCAGCATTGATTGGTCGCTCATCGGGCTCTTCGTTCATTCACTCGTGAGTCATAGGGCGCGAGAGCCCGCGGGACGCCGTACGATGCCCGACTGCCAGGGGGTTGCCAGGTAAGCATAGGGGGTGGATTTTGGAGTTATACGTTTTTGACTATTGCCTTTGGTAGGGGAAAAGTTCCAAGGGAAATAGAAAAGTATCTGGCGGATTGATAAAAGTAAAAGTCCTGCTATTGTAATTAGGACTCTGGTTGAGTTTATGGGCATTACTATAACTTAAGCATTGCATCTCACAGTATGGTACAGAATGAGTTTTCGAAATTATATTTGCTGTGATTGCCCTCATTTAGGCTGCTTACTCGATAAAAATAAGTACTTTTAGTAAAGGAAGAAATAAATGATAAGACAGTTTCCCTAGCAACAGCACTTTTTACCCTTTGTACCAATTTCCATTTTCCGAGATTTTCACATTTTCCTTTATTTTGTGTTGTAGCAACCCCTTGCCTGGCGAGCGTGCGAGGCGGGGCTCTCGGGAGCGGGGGTGACGCATGCGCGGTGCGCGCGCTGGGTCGATAGGGCGCCGCGGTCAGTCCGCGCCGCGCCGGGCCACTGAGAGCCCGCGCCGCCCCGCCATGAGGGCGCGCGCGCTACTTTTCCTCCTCGTGGTTTATGCTACCTACAGCCATGCTGAGAAGAGCAAATTCTGTGAGTCCTATTACCCTTAACTCTTAAAATAACCACCATTTTACTTGCAACATTATTTCCCGTGTTTTTCCCTTAGCTTGGGGGAGATTGCCGCCGGTTTGTACTTCTTGGGCCAAGTAATAAGTTTCAGCGTCTTACTACTTTCAGGCATCGAATATATTTATGAAAAGCACCAATAGCGGCATGCATGATTTAAGTTAAACTAAGAAGGGGTCTGAAAGCTCACAATCCAATTTTCGCGGCAACTCAGCACTCAAGTAAGTGAGTCGTAACTTACGAAGTCTTAAATCCTTTTAAATGGAATTGGAGCTGAGCCTTTCCTGTCCAAAAAGGGTTGGGGTTAGTTATGTAAAATTACGTTTCTGTTATATTGTCAGGAAATAGGTCACCAAGACAATAGGCTGTAATGTAAAGCGGCGCGCGTCGTCCGCGGCTCTGCCAGTGTGCGTCTAATATAGTAGACGATTCATTACCCCTAGTTGGGGCGTACGACTTTCTTTATATCATACGTATCCTTAACGATATTAGGTCGTTTCGGCGACGTGTCGTTACGTCTAAATTATACTTCATAAATGTGTAATCTGTTTGATATTGTGAGTTGAGGTTTTGTGTTTTGATGGCGCGCTTTATCGATTTTAATTTGGATGCCGCTCTACGTTTTCATTTACAATTATTGTTTGTTGTACGTTCTTTTTTTATTTTTTATTCTAAAGGGACATGTTTGGTTTTCCATACCGTTTAACTTAATTACTAAATACATGCAGGCAATTGTAAAAAGAACACTCGACGGATGTAAATACCAAAAAGAAAAAACGGTTATATAGTACCATTCATTCAACTTATAATTAAAAGGTTTATTTGATAACAAAATCCCACACAATTATGATCCACTTGTTGCAGAAACAGTTTTAATAAAAACAGGTTTAATAGTGACAACACACAACAAGTTACGATAAACATAACATTATCAATCAAAGGTCAACCATTATTATCACAATCAAAAGTCAATCAGCACAATTTAGTACTATTATTAAAAGTATAAACAACATTGTAAAGGTACCACCTCAAAAGGATAAAATAAAACCTTTTTGGCAATAATAGCATTAAGTACACGGTATCTAAGATAAACTTAGAAATAATAAACTAGCTACTGAAGTACTTGTTGATCTTCTGCCAGCCTTCCGAGAGCTTGCTGGCAATTTTGTCAACTGGTCCAGGTCCTCCACAATGCCTAGGCCCTCCTGCCAGTAAGACTGTCTGTCCTGGAGCAAGCTTCATCGTTTTATCTGTCGCCAAATGAGTGGCAATGGCGAAGTTAGACCCAGTAGATGTAGTGGCCACAGTCATCTGATTAGGGACCCCTGGTATAAAAGACGGGTCTACTTCAGTAGGTTCCTTAGCCAAGTTCGAAATGAGGAGCAGGGATCCGACGGAACCCCACCTCAGCACCAACACGGCCCCGTTCTGACGTTTTATCTGAAATATTTCAGCCACAATTAATTATTTTGATTGACAGTTTTTAGGTCTTTATTGTGAAAAGGGTTGAAAGTCCTGGCCCTTTTTGGTAGTACGCTAATGCCTTGTGTTAACCTGAGGTCAATTTATTTTTTGCTGATTTTTACAGCGATCGTATTACTTAGGATAGAATCATTAATATTAAAAGAATATATGCATAAGTAACGGGTGTCGAAGATTTTATCTTTTTATTTGATTTTATTCACATCATTAATACGCTCTAGCCTTATCTTCGAGTCTATTTCAATTTATGTTATGAATGACTTCAAGATAAATACAATAAAATTAAAACTATCAGCACATAGTATCTTACTTAATAAACGTCTGAATGAGTCTGCAAGATGTCGACTAGATGGAACCGGTTTAAAAATATAATTTATGCGCACAAAAAAGATACCACAAGCAAGTCTTATCTAGTAAAGTTACGAGAATATGAATCGGATGCTCTTAATGAATTGCGTTTGCTCATGCTCCATATATTTCTATCACCCCATGAAGAAGAGCATCATCCCGAACGATGGAGAAATACGCCATAATCGCTGCTTATCTGCTCCCGACGGGCAATCGCGGAAACGGCGGATTGTGAATTGCGCCCACGATTGCCTCCACATCATGTGGTAGTGTCACTTTACACACTTCCACTCAATTTTATTGCATTGATATGAATTCAAATTGCTACTATTTTAGTGTCTGTTTTCGGTCCTGGCCCAAGTTACAGAAAGAGATTTTTTACATTTACGGTCCCGCTTCCGAACAGAGATCTCCGGTATCCATTTCACTATGAACATAATATTGTTTTGTTAGTCTAATCCTAAAATTATTTAAGTAATACCTACCTCTACATGAGGTCCAAAAGCTGGTGATTTCCTCAGCGCAGCAGCGATCCTCATAACACCAACATGGCTAAGTTCATTTGAAAACTCTGTCTTAGCATTTGCATATCTAAAGTTCGGAGCTAGTGGTAACCATGGCTCTCCCTTGGTAAACCCAGCTGTTGGAGAATCATCCCATGGGAAGGGAGCGGCCCATGGTACAGGCTGGTTAGGCCAGCAAGTGTTTCCCGAGTTCCACGCTAAGATGGTGTCTGCAGCTGCCAGTTCATCTCCTTGGTAGATGATGGCGGACCCTGGCAGGTTCAGAGCAAGGAGGTTCACAGAGTCCACCATTTCGCTGCCATATCGGGACGCTGTACGACTTTCGTTGGGAGCACTTGTCTGAAAACGAAATTGATTTTAAGCAATCTAATTCAACATTCAAAGATATTATTAAAAGAATGATCCAGTCATTGTCGATCCACTTTAGAGGACACTGGGCGACAATATTCAGCTTTTCTGCCCGAATTCAATTTACTTGTTATTTTCGCGAGTAAATTCTTCAGAGCGGCTAATACGCTATGTCCCTTGGGTAATAAATAAACTTTATCACAGACTGAACCACGGTCAAAGGCATTAAACGGCTGAGGTCTCAGGGTCCCTGGGCAATATGCTCTGTGATCTCGAATCTTTGGAGACCCTTCATAACATGTAATTATCCATTTATTATTTTTGTGCCCTTTGGGAAAGTATTCATAAATTCTAGATAATAAGCAATTTAGGAATTGTTCGAATTTCATACGTAACAGCTAGGTACATAAAAGTTGGAACTGCCTCACTATTACAGACAAACAACATATATTATTATTGTTAGTAATTTGCGACGTTGTACATAAATGCTTGTATACTTGTCACTCACCAATTAGTTTCAATTAAAGTATGACAAACGCGTAGCGAATGTTATTTTTAGGCCTGTCCTGTTATTCCTGACCCCTGACATGTGTTTGTATAAAAATAGACCATATCGTGAACTGTATATTTTGCACAAACTTTGATGACTAGATGGACAATAACTTAGCCAGATATTTTTAATTGCATCGCTCCGCGTAGGTATCTAATCTAACTGTGTTAAATTATGATGCGTTTGTATTTTTACAGATACATTAATGTTGTATCAAAAACACAATTTCTTAACTCTGAAAAAGCCATTTTTAGTACCTACTTTCCATTCCCATACATTCTCAATTATTATTAAAAGTATATTTTCTCAAACTCACTGTCCAAGTAGGCATAGTATCCATGGGTGTGGTGACCACAGAAGCGATGAAGCCCACCACCATCTCGTTAGTAGACCTGGATGGGTACGTCAGAGCTTTGCTGATGATGCTATTGGCTCCTACTCCGCCTTCACCGTAGTACCTGGCAGCCTGCTCTGGCTTCAAAGAGGATTCCACCAGGATAAGTCTAGGAAACAAAATAGAAAGCATGACAGAGGGTATAAAAAACTAAGCTACGTTTAAGCTTACAGCAGCTGTTATGTAGGCTCATAGTAAATCGAAAGATATTATCTTCTCCTTGTACACCGCTAATTAGGCCATATTTCCAAGTTATACTAATGAGATACCTTAGGTACAGGCTAGGTGCAGTACTGTTGCAGTCTATGGCCTATTATTATAGCATATCCTTTGGCCACTTCAAGCTTTAAACTCAATGTATTTTTACACCAGCTATACATATCTAGGATGGTTACAAAAGTGACTCACGGGGTCTCCAAATTGCCAGCACGCGCACAACTCATAGCATCGGCCACCAGTTTCTTAAGCAGCTGTTCTCCACAAGCCAGGTCCCTTGGGAAGTCAGGGTTGAGGAGTACTCCAGCCACTCCTCGCTTGAGCCAGGCGCACTGGGCTGCGGAGAAGGCTGCTGCCACACTCTCGCAGCAGAGGTTTATCACTGCCTCATTGTTCACGTTGCCGAAGAAGGTGTTGCGAGTGGCGTGGTACGTCCATTTTTGTATTCCTAGTTCAGGCTGAGGATTGAGAACACGTCTTATAATTTTGGGAAGTAAATATAGAAGTAGAACAGTATATTATTTCAGTTTGTAAATCACATCATCCTAATTTTCATCAAAAATGAGGACGATCCCCAAAGACTTCAAAATAACTCTTATATGAGTACGGAGAAGCGCCTCTTGCAATAAATAAATGCCCCTCTATCTTTGTAGTTTCGTACCTCCACACGATCTTTGTGCTATGGCTATAACAACAGATTTTTATGTAATTTCACTATTAAATAATACTTACTGGCGGTGGTGAAACAACAGTGCCATCTTTCCACACGATCCTGTGTTCGTATCCCGGGACCCGGTCAGCGCTCGAAGTGAACCACTCAGAAGCCGTGCTGACAGTCTGAAGTGGCAGCGTCACCACCACTTTCAGCTCTATTACATACGTGATAAGGTTGAAATTCTAATGAAGAAGTTGGTCCTGACATTTTAAAAGATTTTTAATTTAAACAGAAGACCTGTTTGTATTTAGGTATAATAGTTATATTTTGATACGCCAATACTGAATTAAGCTGTCTGTCTTAACTGAGATAAATCATGGGATCTAGTTTTCCATACAAATTATCTATCATCGTCTACATTCTAAAACATCCTTACCTAATTTCTTAGCCTTTTCCAGCAGTGCATTGAAATTCTCCATGGTTCCATATCGCTGGTCTATCTCCATGAAGTCCATAGTCCCAGGTTTGGTGCACTCCTTACTCTTCGCGAAGATGGGGGATAGGATGACAGCATCAGCACCCAGAGCTCGGATGTAACTTAGTTGTTTTATGGCGCCTGAAATTATTATGTGGTTGGTGGGCCTAAATGGTTGATTGCAATATAAGTTTTCATAGGCGCTTAATGTGGTTGTAACTAAAAATATATTAGTCACTACATAGTATAAAACAAAATCGCTTCTCTGTCTCTATATCCTATATATATCCTATATCTCTATATCGGATTTTGATGCGTTTTTTTTTTTCATAAATAGAGTGATTGAAGAGGAAGGCTTATCCGCACCCGTGCGAAGCCTAGGTGGGTTGCTGGTTATACCTATAATTATTAATCTTTATCTTCTAAATGTTTTTTGAATAAAAGTATAATCTGATGTTTTTTGCTTCATGTAAAATTATAGTAGCTAGGGTTAGCAGTTAGTTTAGTGTTAACATTTTATCCTATTATGATTCCGACAGCTCAAACGGCACGTACACGAATTTATCAGCATAATCTGTTTACACAATATTATTCCTGTATCCAATTATTTAGGGGTACAGCAGAATATTGATTTCAGTTTGAAAAAACATTTAAATTCATAAATATTTTTTAGAACTAGTTGTATGTAGTAACTCCTATATTTTAGCTAAGTAATTAATTTTAATCCCATGTAGGTATTACACACGTCTAGGTAAATGATTAACTCAATCCAAATGTGTTTAACTCTCACCACTTAGGTCCCCCAAGCCATCGCCGTCTCCATCTCTAAAGCTATCCACCAGCATCCTATAATACACAGCATTGTTCCACCACGGGGAGACCACATCGGCAGCCACCCTGCTCACCACACACGCGAGTACCACCCACAGCATCTCGAACAATAATAATCCCACCATCTCCGCACCACTTCCGACGACCTTGTTCACTAGTGATGCGACTTACCGACCAAATTCATTCCCATTATTTATGTACCCGGTCCAAAAGTTTTCCACCAGGTATTGAAGTTTGGACCAAGTTTTGGTTTGATGGATTAATGGGTTTAAAGTTCAGAGGTGTCAAAGGAATTATTTATGTTGTATATTGATTTGTTACGGTTTTAAGGTGAAGCGGAATTGGGAAGTTGAGAAGTAAATGAAAACTTAAATTAATTTTGGGCTCTTATTGATTAATGAATTCTCGGTATTTGAAACTAATTAATATTATCTTTTATATATTGGTTTTATATTAATTATTTGGTACCTACCTGAATTGCCTCAAACCGGCAGTTACATTTCATGTCAGAAATACGCAAAGTGATGATATACATTCTTATAGGACTATTTTATTATATTCGTTATTGCTTTTTAGATGTTTTACTAGAATAGTTTGTTTGTGTCTTGTAAATATGTAAATATCTATGAAAGTCAATAAACTAAAAATCCAACTAGATAATAGTTTTAACATAAAGCAGTAAATTCAGAGTTAGTGTTCAAATAAATTTATTTCAGTGCACTGAATGGCAAACCCTAGTCGATAAATAGTTACTTAATTAGCATGTGATCTTATTCTACTATGTAGATCATCTCCCAGTATTTTCTCAGGCTTTGAAGATAATAAGATTATATTAGAGGAAGGAAGCAGTTCATAAATAATTAAATGAAATACAACGTATGGAATATAGACTATTTTTAACTATATTATTGGTGTTGCACCAATTAGGAACATACGAATTAAATCCATAACCGATTTGCATATTTTTTATTCGGGATCCCGTTCTAGGGTTCCGGACAGGCACATCACTAGTACTTTATTTACAAAATAATGCATTGTGTCAATAAAAACCGGTAATAGTTACGCAATCTTTATTTGTTTGTTTAAAGTCTGTCAATATCTATAACATTTATAATATGAGCAAATGCTCACGAGACAACAATTTCGCTAATTACGACAATGTTTATTTTTCCTGTTTAACCGACTTCCCAAAAAAGAGGATGCTTGTATTTTTCAATTATAGAATTGGTTGTTATCTCCTTAGTCGTCATCTAAAATTAGGATAAAATTACAGCGACAAAAAATACTGTTTATTATGAATTTTCACATTTAATTTCCAAAGTACGCAGTTTTTTATTCATAGTTCGTTGCAATACGGCTTAACTTATACATACATAGGTATATGAACTTAACTTATACATAAATATATTTTTTATTTATTTTTTATCACGTTGGAGGAGCTCGGAGTACAATCGCTTCACCAGGTACTAAGGTGATGTTATTCAGAGGAACAACGGTTCTGAAACAATAAAAATAAAAGTAAATACATAGGTTTGAATGTCTCATAATATGTGAGGATAAGTGAGTATAAGTGAGGATGACGGGACAGTAATAATTATGAGTCATCATCATCCTCCGAGCCTTTTTCCCAACCATGTTGGGGTCGGCTTCTAGTGTAACCGAATTCAGCTGTATTAATCATGAGTCCTGTTCCTGGGTTTAATTAATTAACACTTTATGTACACAGTAACATAGACAAGAATGATTCGATATCCAGGTGGACAAAGATGTAATTTATTTTTAGTTTTCCTCATCCTTGCTTATCTATTTGTATCTTAATATGCAAAATTATCAAAATGCTAAGTACCCCACCGTACCGCACTTGTACGTAAAAAGTAGATAACGTTGATATAGATTATTACCTAAATTACATAATACGTTTCCGATGCAATTCAAAGAACTGGAATGTTCTTAATTTGTTTTACTTTTACTATCAAGCAATAAATCGGGACCATAAAGATATCTATAAGCTTTTAAGTACTTTGCTAGGTACTAAATTATTACCAAGATAATACCTAGGTTTTATCGCCGGAAATCATTATTTATTTATCATCTCCAATTCGTGATTATCGACATATTCAACATCAACTTTCCTCTTTTTTATTTACATTGATGTAAATTTTGCAAATCACATTTTTTTATAAGATGATTTGCCACTACACTGATTGTTAAAGAAATGCTTAGAACCTTCATCTCATATATCATCAAGTTTTAAAACGGTCGATACATGCTTTTTGTCGTTGACTAAAGAATGGGCATCTATTGAGAAGAGCCTAAAGTAAGCAAGGAAAGACCGCAAGTATATGTTCTAAATGGAAGAATTCACGAGATTGTAACTACATATACCTTAGTCAAATCAAATAACAAAAAGACTTACCCAGGTGTTCTACTACTATGCACGCTAGCAGTATAAACAGTCAAAGGAGCAGACACCAGTGTGATTCCACTGAGGTCCACAGTATCAGTGACAGTGCCCACGTTGAACAGCAGGACATACGTGTCGAAGGTCCTCAGGTAGCGGATGAGGAGCAGGGTGTTGGCAGTCAGAGCTTCTACGTCATACTCGCCGTGGGATAGGGCTGGCTCTTTGCGGAGTCGTGTCAGAGTTTGGTACACCTGAAATGGCAAAAAGTCAGAGAAACTTGCGATAGTGTTTTGGATTTCCTTAGATCATTTTTTGTCAAAGAATTGTCTATATCTTTGTCTGGATTTCTCACCTTATAATGACTAATATCAGCATCCTTTTGAGCTTGTAGATTAATTTCCATATAGTCTTGTGCTACTGGTAGCCAAGGCCTTTCATTGGTCGAAAAACCTGCACTAGTGGAGTTGTTCCAATGGTAAGGCGTTCTGCAAGGATCTCTAGAGAACTCAAGATAGTTGTCAGGATTGCCCTGGTTTAGTGCAGCTACGTCTACTGTATCTTCCCAGCTGACGAAGCCATCCCTCATTCCGATTTCTTCGCCCTGGTATGTGACTGCGACTCCTGGCAGTAACATGTTGAGACTGTTCAATCCGTCTACCATGTCAGTTCTGAATCTGGACGGCATGCGGCTCTGGTCGTGGTTTCCGAACTAGAAGAATATTAGTATGAGATAAATTTTGAGGAAAAATAAGATCTTAGAGCATTTAATTAAATGTAAGGTTACTTACCACCCAGTTGGCAACGTTTCCTTTAGGCATGTAAGTGAGCCAGTGACGAATGACGTACGCGAAGTCTCTGGCGGAAGATCTTGCAGACAGTGTCGTGATGAAGTCGAAGTTGAATGGGAAATGGGCACCAACTCTTCCCTTTTCATCTCCGTAGTATAACATGGTCATGCTGATATTTGCGTATGCTTCCGCTAGTAGTATCCTTGAAATATAGAACATTCAGATGAGTAAGAGTTTCATTCAGTTTTATATAAAAGGAGAGCTTTTGTGAACTTACTTAGTCTCAGAGTTGTTATCTTCAGCCCACTTGTCAACAGCCTCCCTCCAATCATATACAACATCATACAGTTCTATCAGGTCCCTCACATGTATCTGCGTGGTGTACCCGGGCTGGTCTGGTGTCAAGAACATATTCCCAGACAGCGGTTCATTGGGGTAGACTCCAAATTGATCAGGAGGGGTTTCAAACAAATGAGGGATGGCGTCCACTCTGAATCCGTCAGCTCCTTTCTCAATCCAGAAGAGCATGATTTCTATCATCTTGTCCTTGACTGCCTGTTCTCTGAAGTTGAAGTCAGCTTGCTCGATCGCAAACTGGTGGAGGTAATATTGCTGGCGTTTGTCGCTCCATTCCCAGACTGAGCCTCCAAATTGACTGATCTTAGTGCCAAAATTTTCGGATTAACATATTGGTACTTTTTCGATAATGTCTTGTTAAAAGTTTATGAGCTAAACAACTTACCCAGTTAGAAGGTACTTGAGGAGTAGGGTTACCAACTTCGAAGCGAGGGTTTGCCCACACAAAGAAGTCTTCAAATCCTGGTTCCCTATTTTCAGATTTTATGAAGTATTCGGAATATGTACTTGCATGATTAGGCACGTAGTCTAAAAGGACTTTGATCCCTAAGAATAAAAGCAAAGTTCAATCACAATCTGATTTCTTTATCAGGCATCAAAAATAAATATTTAAATGATTAGGTATAATTTGTTGTTTTGTTTTTCTTCGGAGTATTTTTAAGATACTGATTCATATTTTCATAACATTTCAAAACATTGTTAAACAAAAAGTAGTTGCTCTTACCCAACGAATGCGCCTTATTCACCAGCTCAACGAAATCCTCCATGGTGCCATACTCATCGTGGATAGCGAAGAAGTCGCTGATGTCATATCCGAAGTCTATCATAGGAGACTGGAAGATTGGAGACATCCAGAGAGCTCCCACTCCTGCATCAACCAGGTGTTCCAGCTCGCTGGTGATACCTGGTGAAAGAGAATAGTTATGTTAAGAATAGTTATGTTAAGGGTCCAAGGTATTGTTAAACAAATTGTCGCTAGGAGTACCCCAAGGACCTATTTTAGGGCCACCTGCAATGTTAAAGACCTGATACGATATTTATTTTGCGTGTAATGCCTGATAACCCAATTGATTAGGCATAGCATTATAACAGTCTAAGATAATTAACACGGACAGGATTTCTAAATAAAGTAATTAAAACACCTTAAAGGGTATTGTAATTCCAATTTAGACAGATTTAAATAGGTCTGGCTGTCTCGTCTTTCACGAATTTCATCCGTTTTAGGGCTAAGTAGGATTTTAATTAACAGTCCTTTTAGGATTTAACAATCGTATTTAAAGGTTTTGCAAAGTGATCGACGGTTGAAATGTGTTATTTATTTTAAACCCTACCGGAGTCTCAATAACCTGTTGAACATACATACGTTACACACTCGAGTAATTTACGAATCCCTATATCGTACGGTCGATCCACTTTTGACCTGAATTCAATTTCTTTTATGCAAAGCATATTTTAGAACTTACCTTTAAGATCGCCTATGCCATCTCCATCACTGTCTTTAAACGATCGTGGATAAATCTGGTAAATCACAGTGTGTTCCCACCAATCCAACTTCCTCAGTTCAGGCGGTTGTTCAACTGTGGAGGCTTCAGTTGTAGTGGTCGTAGTCGTTGTAGTCGTAGTATCAGGTACTGTAGTTTCTGGTGGTCCTTCTTCTTCTGCAGGATCGTCCCTCATCACAGCCCATGTTGTCAGCCCCACCACTAAACCCACGACTAAAGCCGTAAGGATCGCAATCCCCACAGTCCTTGCTAAAGGCATTTTGACTTAGCTTTACTACTTCTACAAGATTATGCTCTGAATTTAAACACTCCTTATCATTTCTTTCTTCAGTAATAAACTGTTATCTCTTACATTTGATTGTTGTGTTTTTATTATTGAGTAACTTACGATAATTGTTCACGATGATCTGATTACAATAATCATGGAATAGTCTAGTATCTGCTTTAGGTGTAGGTTTATACTGTATCACGTAGTCATTGGTGATATCAGTCGTGTGGGTCTTTGCTGGGTGGTTACCTACTGCTATGCTTTTACGGTTTAAGACATTTATTTCCCAAAAAGAATACAATTCACTTAATATGAGAAATACAAGTTATTCTTAGAACTAAATACATGTACGAATTACTTAAGACGTAGGGTAGCTCCTAAATAAAATAAACAAACCAGTATGAACAATATTCAAGTTTTGTGGGTATTAGGAGAACTGAGGTACTATTACGTATCGAATGTTGATGGCAAGTTATTAGCAATATACATTGGACTATTTGTTCGTAATATTTCAATGTTTTCTTGCGTACAAGTTACAAAATAAATTATATATATTAGATATAGATATATTATATATATTAGATACATTTTAGATATAGTTTTTTTTTTTTTTTCTTTAATTGTTTTTTTTATATAGTAGTTAGATAGTTTTTTTTTTTGTGTTGTAAATATTTATATGTATAAATAACTATGTAAATAAAGTAATCCAAGGATACATTTTTTGTTCAAAATCTAGAAAAATCTTTCAAAATGTGGTGTTTTACATTTTTCTTGTATAAAGCAAAAGACTGCAATTCTTTAATGGCATTTGGTAATTTGTTGTATAGCGCTGCTCCTTCGTAGACTATATTCTTCTTTCCATAGTTAGTCCGTGGTGGTCTTAAGCAAATGTTGTTTTTCCGCCTGGTAATACGTTTTTGTGTCTGCCCTTTTATTGTAAATGTTATTTTAGAGTGTATGTTTTTATTGATAAGCTTATGTACCAATATACATGTGTTGTATTTATATATTTGTGATAGTGTCATTAATTTGGTTTCTTTGTATATTTTTTCTGTTGAAGTTAGGTAATGGTAATGGAATATTCTTTTTATGATTTTGTTTTGACATGTTTCGATTTGCTTTAGATGTGCCTTAGCAGCTGTGCCCCACACCTCGATTAGGTATTCTAGGTGAGGTTTTACCATAGAGTTGTAGATTATATATCGAACAGACATCGGCAAACAGCGGACAATCCCTCGAAGTGCGCCCATGACAGAAGACAGTTTTGATCTTAATTTGTCTAGGTGTGTCTGCCATGTTAGATGTTTGTCTAGATAGAGACCAAGGTACTTTTCAGAGGAAACTTGGGTTAAAGGTGCGTTGTCTATGTATAGGTTTGAATGGTTTTCGACTTTTTTATTCTTAGCACTAAAAATAATATAGTTTGTTTTTGACGTGTTTACTGTAAGCAAATTGTCTTGGAACCATTCAGAGAGGGTGTCTAAATCTCGTTGGGCTTGTTCAACAATCTGTTCGATACTATTCCCAAATAGGAACAGGCTTGTGTCATCAGCATAGAGTCTTATCTCACCTGTCAAGTTTAGGTTATGTATGTCATTTACGTATATAATGAAAAGTAGGGGTCCAAGGATGGATCCCTGCGGTACTCCGTAGGTTAAAGTTTCGCAATTACTTTGCATATCACCAATCCGTACAATTTGTTGCCTATTAGAGAGGTAAGACCGAAACATTTCATGGGCCGTGTTCCTAACACCGATTTCGTGCAGTTTTTGTAGAAGAAGTCTGTGACTGATTGTGTCGAACGCCTTTTTCAGGTCAATAAATATACCGAGTGCTGCGCGCTTTTCGTCGATGTTATTTTTAAGGTTCGTCACAAGATCAATCGTTGCAGTTAGAGTGCTAGATTTAGCTCGGAAACCATATTGTTTGTCAGAGAAGAAGTTAATTGTTTTGAGGTAGTCATCTAAGCGCTTATACAGTATTTTCTCAAATATTTTTGAGATTATTGGGAGAACAGAGATAGGTCGATAATTACCTGGGTCAGTCTTTTTCCCCGACTTAAATATCGGACTAACTTTGGCTACTTTTAGGGAGTCCGGGAATATGCCGTTTTTTAAACAATAATTGATACTCATGGTGAGCTTAGTTAGTATGAGATCTTTTATGCTTTTAAGGGCTTTGCAACTAATTCCATCTAAGCCAGTACTAGTGTTTGAGTTGAGATTGTCTATGATTTTGCTGACTTCCGTTTCCGTAGTTACATTAAAGTCTAACAATTGACTTGTATTAGATCTGGTTGTGAGTGTTCCTGTGTGTGTGTGTGGCTGTGTATATATTTGTTCTCTAGTTCTTATTATTTTATTAGCTAAAATAGATCCTATAGTAGCAAAAAAGGTGTTAAAATAATTACATATTTCTTTATTGTCTGTGATTATACCGCTTTGCGTATCTAGTTTTGAAGGAGCAGAGCATGATTTAGATTTGTTTCCCGCTAAGTTCCTGATTAACTTCCACATTTTTAAAGGTTTTTGTTCACAGGTTTTGAAGACTTTGTAGTAGTAACGACTTTTAGTACTTTGAATTAGTTCTGACAAGGTGTTTCGAAAAGTTATGAAATCATTTCTACGTATGTCGTCACTTGGGTTTTCCTTGTAAGTAGTCCACAGCTGGTTCTTTTCCTTTAACAAATTAATGATGTCTCTATTAATCCAGTCTGATTTTAATGTATTTTGAATTTTGAATTTCGGTATTTTGTTTTTAATTACTGCTTCCTTTATTTCGTGTAATAGGCTTTCGAAATCAGAGACATTCTCAATTGTACGTTCAACTGTTTTATAAAGCGCTGTGTAATCTAGGGCATAATACTTGATCTTCTTTTTAGTTTCTGGTGTATATTTGCCAACTTCGAGGTAGATTTGCTTGTGATCTGACATTGGGGAGTCCACAATAGATATATGAAACTTGTGATTTTTTAGGTTCGATGTGACATGATCTAGGATCGATTTTCTTGTCAGCGTATCGCGGGTACTAAATTTTTCATCAGTATTGTTTAGGATTTGGTGTCCATTTTCTAACAGCATTGCTCTATAATTGTTAATTGATCGATTTGGACTGAGAAGGTCGTAGTTAAAATCACCGAATACTAAAGCTCTTTTCCTCCTTGTCAACTGCTGTGAATATTCCTCCAGAAAACCACTATTGTTTGATTTCGGTGTTTTATATACAGCGCCTATGTCTAATGAGTATCTATCTAAATGAACCCATAAATAGTGATTGTCTTCTTTGCAGACGTCCTCAATGTAATTGTGCTTTAAGCAGTCATGAACAAATATGGATACTCCACCACCTCTTGCGTTTTCTCTAATGTTAAAATAATGTGTGTAGTTTGGCAATTTTAAAGTGTTGGCTTCGGATTCAGATTTGATCCAGGTTTCCGATAGTATTATTACATGCACGGGACTAGGTATGTTGTATTGTAGAATACAGTTTAATTCATCTAGCTTTCCTGGCTTTACTATGCTGCGTGCGTTAGCGTAGAGGAATTTTAAGGATTTTGTGTCTTTTATTAAGTTGTTGTAAGAATTGGTTGTTTCGTAAGTGGTGTCTAGATTTGAAGGAAGATCATCTGAATCTTGTATTGTTAGTTTTTTGACTGGATTTTCACAATTTTAGGTATACCTTTGACATATTTTATTATTAAATCCGTTTCGCCTCCGTTCAATCGCCGTTTCAGTTCGTCTCTTAAATTGTTGCGATACTTTTGTTGGTAGGGGGTCTCATCCGAGTAGATTTTTATATTCTCAGATGTGATGTTTGATTTTTGACGTAAAATGGATTTCGCTGTTTCGGATGTCGCGAACATGACCTTTATGGGTCTAGTTGAATCAAGGTTATATTTACCAAGTCGTATGGTTTTTACCGGTTCGATTGAATCTGGAACTGCCATTTTTATAATATAATATAAAAATATTTATTATTTATGCTTTTATATTCTGACTTGGTTATAGAGAGCAATTATTTTCTATCACGAGTACAATATCAGCATTTTTGCCTTCTATGTTTTCACCATCAGCTTGAATTTGTTTAAATTTCAAAATGATTTAATTTTCTTCTAGAATATTTATTTTTAGACCACTTATCAGTATTGATACTAAAGTAAAGTCAGTGCATCACTAGTAGGTACAGCGGATGCGAACTCCACAATTACCACGGTTGAGCAGTCCACCCGCCTAGTAGCAAATTATAGTTCATAAATACATCACATGTGGGCACCATGCAATTTTACATAATACGCCATTGTTTGTATCATTACCATTGGAAAATGTGTAACTAGAGACATTGTCAAGGTAATAAAAGCGGAAAAAGGAAGTTGAATGAGGCTGAAAAATCTGTAAAGGCTTTTTCATATCTCATAATTATCTCAACTTCTAGAAGCCTCCACTTACTGAAGGTTTTATAAGGACTACTTATTTGATTCTACCACTCGATATTATACCGACGATTTCACAAATTGTTATATACCTTTCTTATATGCTCTCTTACTATCTCCGATAACTTATAGTGTTGTCCAAGAAGGGATATCAAATTTTCATTACAACAAACACACGTACAAAATTGGTTTGAACAGTGTAACCAGGTTTCAATCGATATATATATATTCGAAAGTGAAGGTTCGAACGAACTCGACCATCCATCATGATCATTTATTCATAGGTCCTTCTATCACTGAACGGGTACAAAAGGTTACAACAGAACTACTTAGAGCTTCAGTTATTTTAAGTGTGAAAACTTTTTGATTGAATGTGACCTTATCTTGTTGGGTCACTTTGAAGAAGGATATATCTGCTGAAGTTTGTACTTATTTTTTAATTTAAATTTCTTGAGAATTTAAATTCCTAGCTGATGAATTACGTATATGGCGGTAGAAAATACCAAGGTTTGCGAAAATATTAACAGGTTCTCAATGGAAACTAGTGGTAGGCTTAAAATAAATTGTCGTTTACCTAGTTTTTTCCCAACATTGTCGTTTTTTTTTCTAATCGGATGCCGGATGAAACCAGAGTAGGTATTTTATTGCCTTACATGCTGCAAATGTCCTGAATCCGGGATGTGTCATATAGTTTTGTTACTTTAGGTGTATAAATTATTCTAGATGCAATAAACTAATCCCGTCATATCTAATCATTTTGTCCTATTCCTTAGTTTACCTACTCTTCAGATAAAAAAGATTAATTTGCATGTATCAAATTTAATCCTTATTACATCAGCTCCAGTGTGGCTTTACTAATTAATCATCGAATTGATTCATCAATTTCAATTTAGCTATTAAACATATTTAACATTTGTCAACAACTGTTGAAAAGATGGCAGTAGTCGCGTCATATTCATGCGCACACTGATACATCTTATTTGCTCGAGTTCATGAATATGTAAGTAATATTAGAAGGAATACATGGTAGAAAGTTGGAAGCGGGTGTTTATAACCTTCTTGATCAACTGCAGTACTTTTCAATATCAAGGGTTTACAACTCACTCACAAAGCTGATATAATATAGATCAAAGAAATTTGATCTGAGATATAGACAATCAAAAGTAACGAAACATAAGGTTTAATTGAATCAACTCACGCGCATTACACAAGGGCACAACTGACATCGCTGGTAATTATCTTATTTATTGAAAAACAACTCGTTTGCATATTTACGGTTTTGTAGGTACTGAAATTCGGTCTGGTTTCAATATTTCATGTTTTGTCGAGTTGGTTTTTAAATAAAAAAACATTGCAGTATGCAGAATTGGGTGATTGTAGAGGTATATACTTATTCCGATATATTTGTAGTGCTAGAAAGTTTTCCTGTGTATATTTGCTATCAATTTATAGATCTTTCAAGTGCAATGGATATTTATATAGGATTTTTTATGACTAGATAAAAAGCAATAAAACTGCAATACAAAATATTTTTTACACACATGTATTTTTGTAAAACAGTATCACTTAAAATTAATTATATTATTTACACTAATTAAAGATAACAAACTATGTCAACATTTAGTCAATAACTTAATACTAGCTTAGACATTGATTAATAAATTATTATATCACAAGAATTAATTTATCTAAATAAATATCACATTACTTTAATTTTAGGAATATTTCTTATATTGGTGGTGCACGTAAGATCATCGCCTCTCCCGCTTGCAAGGTCAGCTGGTCTGTGTCGATGACGTCACTGAAAACAAAAGATATTGTTCAACTTCAGAACCAATCCAAAGTGTCCTTATGAATAAAGAACCATTCAAATGGTACAATCGTCGAAGACAGAACAAAAACTGGTACATTTATACAGGACTGATACTAATAAAAAGAGATATGTATAAAAGAAAATGGCATGAGAAAGTTTAACTCCAAATCCAATAACTTTAAAAAATACTGAGGCTAAATGACTTAATACAATAAACTAAAATAAATATCAATCTTACCCAGCATTCCTGCTTGAATGTATACTAGAAACATAAACCGTAGCTGGTCTCTTGAAATGAGGGACCCTGTCCAATACGATGGTGTCGGGGGCTGTTCCGACATTGAAGAGGAACACCAGGGTGTCGTACGTCCTCAGGCTTCTGACCAGGTAGAACGAGCTGTCTGACAGGGCTCTGATGTCATACTCCCCGTGGGAGAGCGTCTTCTCCTTGCGAAGAGTTGTTAGGGCTTGGTATACCTGTTTGAAAGCGAAATAGGATTTATATAACCTTCTTTAAACAACTTCAACTAATCCAATATCATACGGACTTATAACTTATAACATATCTTTCGCTAACCTTATAATGACTCCTTGCATCCTCCTTCTGTTTAGCCAGATTGATTTCCTTATAATCTTCAGCGACTGGCAGCCATGTGGTAGCATTGGTGGAGAAGCCAGCACTGGTCCCATTGTTCCAATGGAAGGGTGTTCTTGCAGGGTCTCGTGAGTACAAGTGGTAGGTGTCAGGGTCCCCTCGGTTGCACGCTTCTACGTCAACTGTGTCTTCCCAAGAGACATAACCGTCTCTCATGCCAATCTCCTCGCCCTGGTAGGTGACTGAAGTACCAGGTAGCATCATGTTGAGGGAGTTTAGTCCGTCAACCATGTCGTGACGGAAGCGGGTCGGCATTCTGTTGTTGTCGTGGTTGCCGAACTGAAATTAAAGAAAACCAACAAGACTTAGCCAGCATAAAAGTGTTCACGAAGAAAAATTCGGTCCAGATATCACTTGCAGCCCAAGTTCAATTTATGCAATTGGTGCTTTCTGTTCTTAAGCAAATTCTTCCTTTTCGGCCGTGTTTTGCTCAAGTTCTTGCAAATTCATAATTAGCTATCCCACCAAAAACATTAAATGTAAAAAAAGCCAATCCTCTACGCAATTCCTCCACCGTAAAAAGTTTTGAGATCGCATAGAAGCCAAGTCCTGTTCAACTTTATTTGTAATAATAAATCAATATTTTGTGACCATATCAATAGTTTCGTTCACTTTACAATAATATTGACTTGGCCATGAGCACAATAAACTACAAATATAATACAGCATATCTTGGAGAGGTGAAAGTCAATCATGAAGTTTAATATCACAGAATTAAATACTTTTAGTTTTTTCAATTGTTACTAAATGACCGACAGCACCGACAGTCAGTATCATCCAAAATCATGAACTGCACATTTACTATGGCGCATGTTTGGTCCATGGTGATCTCAAATTCCAATCAGTCCAATCGTAAAATCATGTCCATATAGAATGTATCAATTCAATGGTATTTACACATTATTTCAGGGAGCGACTATTAACTTGTGCTCATGGCCAAGACAATATTATTGTAATGTGAACAAAACTATTGATATAGTCACAAAATATTGATTTATTATTACAAATAAAGTTGAACAGGACTTGGCTTCTATGCGATCTCAAAACTTTTTACGGTGGAGGAATTGCGTAGAGGATTGGCTTTTTTTACATTTAATGTTTTTGGTGGGATCTAATTTATTTTTTGTAGGTCTCCTTCTTCTCTAAGTATATAACAAATTAAATTAACTTACATGCAACTAACTAAATATATAACAAACTAAATATGTACACCTAAACTAGCACGTAAACAACATTTTTTTAAAATAAATTAAACAATTTCGAAATTGTCGAATTTTTTAATCGAATATCTTTTAGAATAAAAGAGATTTATTTCAGAGGTAGATGGCGCTATCACATGAAATTGTTTTTTTTTTAACTAAAAAGCGTAACGCGATTTAGACCAGGACAACGCCATCTATCGAGCGAGCATGCAGTATTTATCGCACTGCATTAATATGAAAGATTTTATCATTATTCATTTTATTTTAACCTAGCTTTTTTATTCATATGTATGTATATTTAATACATAATAACAATATACCACACTACGTAACAATAAAACAAATAGTAACATTTTGTACATAAATAAATAACAAAGTTATCAATGCAGTCAAAATTCATACACAATGTTCTTGAAAAACCGCAAATATAAATTTGTTTCCTATTTTTTTATTAAGTTTTAAGGTTTTTATAATTTTCCCTTTATATGTAGCTAATAACCTATCTTGGTGCCAAATTTGAAGGTTCTAAGTTTGCTAGAAGTACCTTAGACTTTTGATGATCGGTCAGTGAGTGAGTCAGTGACAAAATGGTGTAACTTTGATCGCTCATAACTCGTAAACTATTTATTCAAATTTCTTGTAATTTTGGGACTGAGCTAGTTCTAATACTTACTCTTGGTCATCGAAAACCTAAACTCCTAGCTTTGTTCACATGGAAGATACAGGGGGCTGAAATAGCCGCGAAACGCTTCGAGAAAAGATGGTACGGCCGTGCCCGCTTTGCTCGAGTCTTGGCTGGGGCACTGCCGTGCCCTCAGATACCTGATCCTATTAGCATTAAACACAATTAAATATCAATTTATGAATTTACTTACTTGCCAGTTAGCAGTAGCCCCATAAGGCATATAAGTCAGCCACTTGAGTATGGTGTATACGAAGTCCCTGGCGTTAGACTTCGCAGACACGTCGGTGATAAAGTCGAAGTTGAAGGGGAAGTGCGCGCCAATCTCGCCCTGCTCGTTGCCATAGTACAGCATCGTCATCGTAATGTTCGCGTACCCTTCTGAGAAGATCACCCTGCAAGTAAAGAAGGAAAAACATAAAACAGTTGCATAGAATCTTTATACTCTAAAAATTTTAAGAGAGCTTAGTCTTCATGTGAGGAGGACAGAAAAGTAGATACATACATAATGGATAACATACCTTTTTGTATTTGAATATGAATCAGTTAAACATATCGTAGCGTAGGACTGGTTGTCAAAAAGACACAAAACAATTTTAAAAAGATTCCTTGCCGTCTCTTCAAAACCAACTTAGTCTAAGTAGTTAAGCAAACATTGTTAAAGAAATAAGAAAATCACAAAAGTGTTCAATATTGAAATTTCTAAAGTTTTAATCTTCAATTTGTTGTTAACTGAAGTAAAATAATTTGGGGCTTCTTAGGAGATTGAATACTTATGCAGGATCGGAATTATTAAAGAGTTTCGTTACTTAAAGGATAATTGGAAATATTCGTCCGATCACCGTGAATACTCTTTTCTGTTTGAATGAGGACGGGACGAAAATAACTTATTATTGAAACAGCTGACATTAATCAAGCGAGCTTGCTTCATTAATATTTTTGTTATTCATAAGATACTTCTATAAATGACTTTGTGAATAGCTCAGAAAGAATGGACTCATATTTAAATATGTGTTAATGCCTAAATCACAGAGAGAGAAGGCCTGCCCAAGGGGTTTAGATGCTTCAATAAATATAACAATTCCCCTATTTTCAAAGTAAATATCATCTGTTACTAACCTGGTGTCACCTCCATGTCGTTCATTATAATCATCAATGAAATCTCTCCATCCATACACGACATCATACAACTCAATGAGATCCTTCGTATACAGAGGAATGGTGTACCCAAGCTGATGGGATTCAAACTCCGCCATCCCACTCAATGGGTCATCGGGGTATTTTCCACCATGGTCGGCAGGATCAGCCTCCATCAAGTAAGGTAAAGCATCGACCCTGAAGCCGTCGACTCCTTCATCGAGCCAGTGCCTCATGATGTTAAACATCTCCTCTTTGACGGCAGGGTTTCTGAAGTTGAAGTCAGCTTGTTGGACCGCGAATTGGTGGAGGTAGAACTGCTGTCGTTTTTCGCTCCATTCCCAGGCGGAACCTCCGAATTGACTTACCTAGGACAATCAGAGATTGAGGTAGATTGAAATGGATATAAAAACTATCCTATATTTTCATCTAGTGTGAAATCTAAACCATAAAAGTGATTAAAGGAAGGCCGAAAGGGTTACTATGGCCTTCTTAAACATAAACCTACATAAGCAAGACGAGAATTTCGTAGTTTATTTCATTAATAGATGTAATTCCTTCTAATAGCAGTTTGGATGATATATCGGAGCGAAATAAGCGAGACTGGAATATTTTATGAGGTCTTCAAAAGGAAATGAACGCACAGTTTAATTTAAAGGCAACGCTGCGAGGTCGTTCTGTGAAAACATTTGATAGCTCAGAACATTAAGAACAAGTAAGTTCTGAACGAAATGTTATGTTAATAGAAAATCCTCATTACTTATTCTAAAAGAATCGAAGTTTTGATAAAAGTTTGTAAACCGCCCATGTTTATGATCGCAGTATTTTTTTCGTACTTACAGCGATCTTTTTAAGTTAAATAATGACTTGGTAAAAGTTATCGACATCTATACTTTGTAAAGATTGTAACTCCGTTTAAATTCGCTCGTTTTCAAAAGTATTTGCATACCTTTTTGGGTCGTTTGAATTTCCTTCATTCAATTCGAGTTTAGTTTTGCTATTGTTGAACTGATTAAAACAGATACATTGTTTAGCATTTAATTAAGGGATAAATAAGTGGATAGTCGAATGGGATTGTCGATTCTAAAATAGTTGGCAGTGGAGGCGGTAAATAATGGTAACTGAAGTTTAAACTGTAGTAACACTGCGGTGCAATCGAGCGCTTGCTAATTTTAACCCGACCGAATTGGATAGCTGTCTAATTCATAGCTTTCGAGGTTACGTAAGAGCTAAGTTGTAGCTTGCCGTATTTTAAAATAACTGTACCAATGTAGACCTGGACTAATGAATCCTTCTAATAGACCTGAATTAGAGTGTAATTTTGAGCATTTGCTAAGCTTTACTTTTCAATAATTTTTGGATATAATTTTCACAGTTTTGATCAGTTCATAGTCAGCATACATAGGGTTCTAGAAGATTATCTATTTAAAAACGATTAAGTACTTTTTTTTTGTGAAAGAGTGTGAGTATACTTATAATCATCTATTTCTATTGCTACTTATCTGGTAGAAAATCAATCTCATCTTACCCAGTTAGAAGGCGGGAACCTATTGGAGGCATTGTTAGGGTCCGGGTAGCCATCAGCCCAGATGAAGTGGTCCCTGTACCTAGGGTCCCCCTCCTCAGACTTGATGAAGTAGGAAGAGTTGGTGCTCGCGTGGTTCGGCACGAAGTCCAGCAACACTTTGATACCTGGAATGTTAATGGACAATGGTCATTTTTTTGGTCATAACTTTATTTTCTTGGTCACTAGTTGAAATATTGAGTGCAACGTGGAATCCCTAATTTTTATACCTTTTTTTGTCCGAGATTCGATACTTAAGCAAAAGAGATTTTTTTATTAAAGAAAAATGTTTTGATTTTTTTGGAAAGATCATGATTTTGAGGAATTTTGAAGGATACCCTAAACTTGTTCGCGATTATTATTACCGAAAGGGCCCTTTGCTGGGGCAAATTAAGTGCATTAAGTACAGGAAAATAGTTTATCTATCTCTCACAGTCATACCTATTCATTAATAATTTAAACTACGTATATTAAAACTTCAAGTAATTAATCTTATCATTAAATAGGATTAAGACTTCTCAATCCGGATAGCGGTGGTAAGGTGATAACAGGGTTATCAATCGATTTTAACATTTTTTTATTTTTATCGATCTATGTGATAACTGATAATTGTTATCAGAAAGAGATCTCCAAGAAGGTTGTTAATCCCCGGAGGTCCACGTGCATTAGAGAAATGCCTAGGCGCAATCACTTTTTTATTAGCTTTCCATGTGTTATTTATACAAGTATTAGATGTCATAAGATAGAAACAAGTTAAAAAAATTGGCGAGCTATGCAGTAGCCATCTTCTGTAAAAGAAAGATTGTATTACACATTAAACACACACACACACACACACAGTACTATTAAACATTCTAATACGCTTTACGGGAAATAAAATTACTTTAAGCCTTTTCATTCATCTGCTTCATAAAAATATAGGTACTGATCCATTAAATAACTCTCCTAAAGTACGACTATGTTTTATAGTCCTTTATTGAATTAGCCCTAATTAAATATGAAAATTCAAGCATTTTGAGGGGAGACATAAAATGAAGTTATTATATTATGGCATAATGATTTGATCAATCTGCAATATCGCATCATTAGTCAGCCTTGAAGTAAAATCAATTAATTGCCGCATCATTCATTTTGTATTTGATATTGCTATCAAAATATTCCTTTGATTGATTTATTTTATTGATAAAAATATCAATATTAACGTTGGCCTAATTATTTATTGTTGCATACAGGCTTCTTTTAATACAGAGATGGCAAGAGTGTCGATCACCGTACTTTCTCGAGGTGGGTTGACAAATTCTGTCTTTTTTAATTTACCCTCGAGGTTTTTGTACAACCTTTACTACTTCATTCTATTTTCTACTTTATTGACTTGGTAATAATATTCAAAAGTGAGATAGATACTTTGATTTTTTCTAAAAAAATAATAATAAATACTAGAATACTAAGTAATTTATCTAGATAGAGGTGTAAGTCTGTAAGTAAATGTTAATACTTGTATTAACAAGTGTAATAACATCGCAGGAAGCCGATGACGAAGGATTACAAGAAAGAAGTTAATCTTATAATTACATCTACGCGCGTCACATGATAATATGCTGTTTGTACAGAAATAGGCATATTTATGTATAAAGGTAATTATTTACTTACATACAGTATGATTACTCAAATATATTTTAATTAGCCCAACAGATTTCAATGTAAAACGAAAATGATTGAAGTAAGACCAAAAATAAATAAAACGGTTTAGTCGGCCGATAGTTGGTTTGGGTTCATAGATCATGATTCATGATGGAAATTAATAATGGTAATGGTAGTAAAATAATAACGATCAGGTATTTGGTTGGTATCGGACCGAAAGAAGAGTTTAATTGAATTCACGATTTAAAAAAAAAAAAAAAACACTCATCGAACCTACTGCCAGCTGTCTATTTAGTCTGTCATATTTTATTGCTTACGTTTCCCTTTAAAAAAAAGAATGATTCAAATATCAAACCAATAGAAGTCCCTTCAAGACACAAGGAAAACCGCGAATAATTGCTAAGTTAGATTCTAACTTACCAAGTTCATGTGCCCTCTTGAGCAGCGCTCTAAAATCTTCTATGGTGCCATACTCGTCGTGAATCTCGTAGAAATTGCTGATGTCGTACCCGAAGTCGATCATAGGGGACTCGAAGATAGGAGACATCCATATAGCGTCCACTCCAGATTCCTTGAAGTGCTCCATTTCGCTTAATATTCCTGGAAATGAAAATATTATTATGTTTTTTTTTTTTTCAGGATAACCTATAGGTACCCATTTTCTAAAATAATACACTCCTAATAACAACATTAGATTACGTTATCCATTTTTTTAGCGGCTTCATCTTTGTTATATTTATATTTAAATTTTAACTAAAAACTATTCTTTTAAAAAACTAAAAGTAAATAAGAATGATTCATTATCACTGTTCTAATTGAAATTGTTTTGGAAGTTGAATGGATAAAGGTCATCAATCAAAATCAACTCAAAATAATGTACTTATTCAAATTCAATCAATGGACAATGTCCATTGTCCAATAGTCAACTGATTACGAAAAAAAATGTTGAGATGATGATTTTATCTTGAGAAAGAATAGTAATTAATTATTACGGAATCACGAAAATCAATTTTTATTTATGATAAATAAATAAGAGAAGGCTAAAAAACAAAATATATTTTTCCAAGTGATAAAACCTTAAACCAGGATTACTAGACAGGCTTAAAACTAAGATTAAGAAAAACCTCTTAAGCTTAGCCTTAGTAGATATTTCTTTTTAATTCCTGGATTTTACCTAAAATAAATTGGGTACCTACTTTTATTTATATAAAGAGATATTTTTCATACACGCATGATATTCATCTGTCTATACTAATATAATTTGTTTGTTTGTACCACAAAAGGTTACGAAACTACTGAACCGATATGTAAAACTGTCACTGTTGAGTAGCTACACTATTTCCGAGTAACATAGGCCATATTAAGTCCTGGTACGGGCAGTGATTCCCACGAAACGCGGGTGAAACCGCGGGAATACAGCTACTAGTTTATACAAGTGTTTGAACGACATTGATTTAACACGTGTACGTATATAATACTATGTAAGTGAAGTATTCACCTAAACATCAGTTAAATAATAACAACATGTCATTATTCGCTGGTGGCGTTATTATATCGGAAGCCGCCATTATAAGGCCATCACGGCACAAAAATATAAATATGGTTATTACGAGAGGAAGCCAAAATGTACCTAACCAACAATTTGGACAGGTACCTTTTGAACTGATGTACCTAAACATGGCATGAAGTTGTTCCTATTTTGGAGCATATTTTCTCTATTAAAAAGTGGTTTTATTTTAATTTTACGACTTCGTATTGTGTATAAGTTCAACTTTAGTCTGATAGCCCTTTAAGTTAATACAAACTAAAAAACGTATGTACTTATAAAAAGCAATATTGAAAGGCGAGATTCCACACAAATGTTCCTTCTGGTTCATTCTCTAGCAAACAGTGGCAAACGCGAACGTGCGCGAACAAATTTTTGGATATTTTTTTACAATTTCAGCCGAATTTCGTCATAACAAACTCACTTTCTTCCACAGTAAACAAAAAAAATAACATACCATTTAAATCTCCAATGCCATCAGCATCAGTATCCTTAAAGGACCGTGGGTAGATCTGGTAGAGCGTGCAATGCTGCCACCAGTCCAGGGGTATGAGCTCTGGAGGTGGTGGCGTATCCACCTGGGAGGCTATCACGCCCCATGCTATTAGACCTGGAAGTAAAGACAAATGCTGTGAGAAATTCTGGTCAGAAATCACTTAAAAGACCGCGATAGCTTAAAAGACAGAGTAGCTTTACGTTTAGCATGTTACTTTATACGTTTAGAAAACTATTAATTTATATTTTTACCTTTATTGTATAGGTATGTATATGTATACTAAATTAGCTGTAGGTATGTGTCTGTTACAATTTCTTAAACTGAGCAGATTTTAAGAAAATTATCTGACTCTAGGCTGTAGGGTTTATAAATTCCTTCAGGATCCGAGTTTGAGATAACTAGCAGGCATGTATAGCCTAGTAAACTCCTTGCAAAATGTTTCTCGCGAGGGAAGCATAAGAAATGCAAGAAGAAATAAATAGGTCACTTCAATCTAGGTCTGTACCATTTACTTTGCTAATATTGGTTTTTATTTCGTCATTAATTTGGCTTCATTAATAGCTGTTTAATTAGTACAATTCATTTGATATGTGTCTTAGAGACTATTGAAAAGACAGCCTTTGGCGTCTTGTGAAATATAGTAGCGTTAGGCCTAAGTAAGTTTAATGAATTCAATTGCTATATCGTAATAACTTCCATAAATCCTGAAAATCTATAGGCATATTGCAATTCAAGGATGGCGCTGTCTTTTTCACCTATTAACACAGTATAATCCTTCAGAATAACATGAAAACCAACCTCCAATGACGCCCAAAACGGCGACCACTCCAACAGTTATTCCGATAATATGCAACGTCTTCATCTTGTGACCACCACACGAAGACTGGCAACCACCTGCCGAATTATCTAGGATTAATATACGCTTAACAACCACCCCGTTATCTGACAGATAACTAAGCAAGGGGTCTTAGGCCGCAACGAACCACGGTCCCGCGAAAACTGGAAATCTTACGATCTGGTTATCAGGTAATTGTGATTAGATTAGTTGTTGTTTTGACCGATTTTTTTAGTACTTGCTTAGTAATGTATTAGTACATGTTTTTGATAGGCTTGGAAAAAAACTGATTGCTTGTAAAGGCCTAAATGAAATAAATATTTGACTATACCTACATATGAGGTGTACCTACATATATTGTCATTAGCATATACTGACTTAAGTGTAATTTTTCACACATGGATAAAACTTGGTTACTTGTTTAATTGTTCGCTAAGTAAAGAGTGTAATTAGATAGGATAATTTATTTCCAAATAATCACTTTATATTTATATCGAAATGGTCACCATGACGGATTGCCAGAGGGTCCTGGATTCGATTCCCGGTACGGTACGGTGAATAACTTAAACCCACAAGGAAAATCTTAATAGCTTCCTCAAAAATATCCTTAACCTTCATTTTAATGAATTGCACGAGGAAAACATCACATTTTACCAGGGATTTTGGCCATAGCTACTGCACTGTGTCATCAGTTCGGTACCCGAATAGGAAAAAATTAAAAACTATTGCGTCAGTACGAGTAAATTAATAAAACAAAACTATAATTTTCTAAATGCCTCAATAAGAAATTGTTAGGTATTAAATACTTTGATTAATGCTATCATAATAATTATAGATAAAACATTTTAGAAAATAATCTAATTACTCACAGTTTTGCACCACCATTTTTGGGACTCAGCTAGTTTTGAACACTATAATGGAAAAAAAATATATAAGATGTTAATTGAGAAATGCCAAAAGTCACTCACAAAAAAAAACCTAGTCAGACCACTATCAAGTTATAGAAAAAACTATTCAACTTCAAAAAATCTAGTTCCAAAACCAGAATAAATAGACAACACTTCTCTCAGCCGTTCGGTTAAAGAATGAGCTGTATTATTGTGTTATATACGAAAATGGGCAGACATAATGACAGATGTTATAGTATTGTATTGTTACACTATAGTCGCATGCACAGCGTCACGGTCAGCCCAGGGTTATGAGACAATTGCTTGAGGAAAGGTGGTAAAACCACATGATGATTTGGACATAAACCTTAATACTTATAGGAAATTAAGGCTACTTCTAGATTATCCTCTTCTTCCTATGGTTAACAAAAAAACATCAAAATAAGGCAAATAAGAATATATAACTAGCTTCCGCCAGCTATTTCAACCGTGTTCCGTTGGAAGTAGGTACCTACATATATACCTACCATGCGCACCCGGATAAAAATTACACTCACTCGACTCTTGGCTATCTAACATGGAATTTTCTAAATTCATCCTGAGATCGGGGCCAAAGCCCAAAAATCTGCATTTTTTTTATTTACACAGTTCCCAAAATTCCTTATTTTCCTGATGTCAGTGTTTATGCTAGGAAAAATCAAACTCCCTTGCGCCATTTCCAGCTTTCAAATATGTATGTAGTGACCAAATTGTATTAATCATTAGCCTTAACTTTAACATCAAAATCTAGATTCCATTAACACACATTTAACATTTTAATTGAACAAAAATCCTCTTAACAACACGTGTAACACACAAACGATGTTTTCAAGACAAAATTGATTTCAGTTTCCAAACATTTTTAGCTCGGCACATTAATCACGACGGGACGTTCGCGGCTTAATTAATCTCGTCGGCCCAAAAGAAACCTGTCGATACCACTCCCGCCCCCTGGCGTTGCCCACCGAATATAAAAATACCCCACAGAATATAAAAGTACCCCACACTAGGCCTTAACCCTACGCTGCTGCTGTGGGGCGCTTTTTGCTCCAAACGTGTCAAATACGTTTAATATCATGATATGACATTTGATGGTAGTGACATGCATGTAAATCTTTTGAGGAAGTTTTGATGTGTTAGGGAGGAACTATTGCGAAATATTGCACAAGGAAATGAAATCTGATTTCGTGTGTTTGTTTTACATTATTGTAGACAGCGCAACGAGCAATATATATTTTTATTTAATTTTAATGATATGTCGACAATAACCCTACGGCTTTTTGAACAAGTGTTAAAGCAGATTAGTCATACGCATAGATATAATATTACTAAACAAGATTGCGCACGCTCAAAATATATATTTACGAAAATGAACTCTATTCTATATATTATAACGTAATAAGGTACTAAATTGGTTGCATAATATACAGAGGCAAATCCGAGCCGAGAGTGATAGTTCGAACGGAGGCTGTTTGTCTCTTTCTAACACCTTGCCAGCATAAAAAAATGTTGTGATCAAAAGTTTTGTCTTCGCAAAAAACAATTGAATCACTTATATTTTTATCTTATTTTAACAATTGTAAGTCAACAAATTAATAACAATCTGTTTAATTTATTCGTATTAATTCTTAAAACATAAACAACATACATTTTTATTTTGCTTTTTTTTATTTTCTAGTGGTAACCCTGAACATTCTTGGCGCGTAATCAGCATTTAAAATGTTGTTTATATTTTTTTGTATTAAATCAATTTAAACTATTAAAATGGTGAAAAAGTGTTGTTTTATACTTGTGAAAGTGAATCCTATGGTGGTTGCAATATATTGTTCCACAGGTAAGCTAATAATAACATTTTCGTAAATCAAACAACTAGGGTGCCCATGAATTCTTGTAATGAGTCAAAATATGGGTGATGGATTTTAAAACTGTTGTACTTTTGTTATAGCTTCCCAAAAAAATGTAGAAAGGTGATATAAATGGCTCAGCAGTCTATATGTGAAGCAAAAATACAACAAAATCAGTCTGCACTTCGAATCTTCCTGTTTTCATTACTGCTATTTCGCACAAAATATTAAAAGCCTATATTAGTATTTTAAGGTCACAAACTGCGTAAGTCAAAACTTCAATACCAATCTATGTTTAATAATCTTAGCAAACTCGGATTGGTCTCACGTAGCTTAATCTCATAGTCACCCTATTAGAAAGGGACAGACAGCCTCCGTACTAACTGTTTCACTCGGCTCGTTTTTTGGGTTTATGTGCGCAGTCCTGTTTACTAATATTATGTCTATGGTCATACGTCACACTTAATGTAAATACTCGTACGAATAATACACGTGTACGTGCTCAAAATACGCAATATAATAATCGTTCGGGAAAATTTATTACTGGCAACTTCCTATAAGTGGCGACGATACGATATACACCAGTGGCTTTCAACTTTTTTTGCCCGAAGCCCATTGTTATTTTTAAAAGCCCTTCCCTTTTAAATACGTGAGCGATACCGAATGTAGCAGGCGTAAAAAATATTAATTTCAGAAAAAAACTCGTGGCTATTGTGTTACAGAGATTTTCAAATCTTTTTCAAGTTTTCTTGTAACTTTCAATAAAATGTACTTTTTTATATTTGGTTGAATTTGACTTTTTTTCATTTATTTCCTTATTTTAATTGAATGCTCATTACTAGTCCCGATAGAAGCTTGAAGAGCGCACGTCGTATATTATAAATACCGTTCAGTAATGTAGGTACGTGCTCAAAATACGCAATACGCGTCCTGGAAGATTATTGGCGTATTATTGCGCACCCCACGCGCGGGAGGGTTATCTTGAATTGTAAGTAAGACGTCGTATTAAGTTTATGTCCGCAATTTTTGGGTTAGTAGTACCAGTAGTAGGTACTTTATGAAATTAATTGAATAATTGAGAATGGCAAAAAAATGAATTACCGATTCGATTTTATGAATAATTCTCTATGCTAACTCTGGCCTTAATTTTAATCATTAATATCAATTGAAAAGTCTAAAAGATTTAGCTAAAATCTTTTAGACTTTTCAACTTTCATGAAGTAATCTACCTAAATGAGTTAAAGAATAAATTAAATTAAATAAATCAAAGAATAAGAATTAATTTTAGTAGCCTAGACTTCAACACTCTTCCATAAAAATCCCAACAATTTTGGTCACCCAGTCTTAGTCTTCAGTTGTACCTATTTTTTTTTATAGAAATGACAATGTTCTGCATATTGTCTGAACAGATGTATGAGTGGACAGTAGATCTCGGAGTAGGTGTCAAGGGTATGGGGGATGGTCTGTCTGTCTGTAAATAACTACAAATTGCCATCGCTCGGTGCCGCGCCGTCTGCGAAACGCTGTGACTGTGTCAATTCTAGAGATATTGAATAGATATCCCATATGAGATATTCGGTGTGTACCTATGGTTATTTTTTTAAACTTTTTAGATGCAAATTAAAAGATTTTTTGAAACGGCAAAGTCTATCAACATACGCATATAGATATCTATGTTTGTGACTCTTTTACGTTGAAATAACACTACACATTCATCAAAAACAATAAAATAATTATTCAACCAAAATAACTGTCTACAGCACATGAGAATAAAAAAAAACCAAACAGCCCACAGTTTAGTCCCTTACTCACACCTATTGGCGCTTTCACCCCTACAGTGCTGGACGCGCCCGACATTGTCGTCCAGCGAACATGTCCGTCCGCGGTCGCAGGGCGTCAATGGCGTCATTTAATGGGCGACGACGCGGGCAGAGCTTGTAAACACCATATTACTGCAGTCCGGTTTATGTTCAGAGAATTGGGTATTACGGACACTATACTATGGGGACGTAATATGAGTTGTAGGTGTATTTGAGAAGTGTGTATAGACAGTTTTGACAATTTCAAGTAACCATGGGGTTTCTTGCCCGTTCTTGTCCATAGGAAGCTACTTTTGGAATGGGCAACTAGAATCAAACTTAGTTATATTTTTAACGTTCATAAGTGCGTGTAAAGGCCTAAATGAAATAACTGATTTGACTTGAATTTTATTGATGAAATTGCCGTCCGTGGTGCCCTCGTTCTGTGGGCACTACTTGCCTCACATGGGTAAAAATTGTCCTATATGTTATTCTGATATTGCTTTAATATGATAAGTGTCATCTAAACCGATACAACAGTTTAAAAGTGTCTAGCGATGTAACCACTTAGATGTATGAGAGGATACGATTACTATCTATATTTATTCCTTAAAACATGCTATTTTCTTTTGACGTTTATTCAATTCTTAGAGGATAAATCGTTTTCCATACTAAACAACGGTTAAACACAGTTCTGAATTGACAGCTTTTTATTCATTTTTTACCCCCGACGCAAGAAGACTGTTATAAGTTTGAGTTAAAAACTTTATATCCTTATCTTACACCATACATACCTATCTATAAACATGTTGGATTTCATATAATCAGTTATCAACAGCTATAGTTTTCATAGATCGTATCTTTTACAATATAATGTGGTAGAGAAGTTGGATTGGAACCAAGTCGGAGTAAGCGCTAAGTTCTAGTGTAGAGTGTGGTTTACAACCGAAACTTACCATGTAGGATGTGGGTGTTCAGAACAAAATCTTTGGTTTTGGTGCCTTTGTACGTTCATCATGAGTACATGTTTTTATTTATTTAATTTAAACATTTACTAGGTACTAAACGGTTTTTTTTTACATTGCATGACCAGAATTACTGTTTAATAGTATTAAACTGGTTAGGTACACCAATTAAAGTATTAGAAATAAGTATTAATACTTTAAATTAGTGTATGTATAGGTTAAAAAGCCTTTACCCTAACCCTACTTGTAGAAAAATAAGTTTGTAAAAATACCTAAAGAGAAATAAGCCATTTTTTGGAGAGCTAGATACAAGCAAGCTTTTGAAGAGCTGACTACTTAATAATAAAATAGCAAAACCCTCTAAATGTCCCTTTCCCAGAAAACAAAAGTTCAATATTATTGATTTGTATGTAGCGAGAGTCCATAATTTCGTCCTTTATGAAGTATCAAGCATGATTACAATTCTGCGCGCGATGAATATGAAATTACCCTCCTAAACGTGAAGCTTCCATTGATGAAGGTCCTGTCTATCGGACGTACTGATTGGATTCCTGACACACACTGTTATAAGGTTATATGTACCTGCTGAAGAATTAGGTTGTAATTACTTTAGGTAATAAAGTTTAGTTTGGCTACGGACACAACTTCGTTCTAGAAGAGAATATTAGAGCGATTAATTACAACATCCAAGTAGATCTCATAAAGCTCTTATACCACAAACAAATTGCAATATGCTTACAAATATCTTTATCTTTTATCCTCCCATTCACATTTCTAAGCAGAAGGCCTCATCAAAGTACCATAAAAATATTCTGTTCCGCAATACTAAGCCCTGTTGAATTTGTAACGAAAACCCATAACGACAAACGTTCTACTCTAATACTTACATTGTCCAAAAACAAATAACAAACAGGCTCAATATTGGACCAAAACAGGGAAAACGGAAAAAATGCCTTTGCTAGCTACGACGCTACGAGGCTACGCCGTAGCTGCCTACGGTACGGCGTAGCGGGGCGCGGGGTGAACGACCCAGCGGTATAATGGCGCGGGTCGATACCCTCGGCCCACCCCGCCACCCGCCCCCCCTACTTCTAAAGAGGGTGTACTCCCGACTTCGTTTAGGATGAGTGAAGTGCTTTCCAGACCATTATCCGATAGACTAAAAGGTTTCATATAAAATCTTAAACATATTATCTTAGGAACTTTAGTGTCATGCTGCTATAGAGTAGCAGTCAGTTTAAACTGTGGAATGATTGCTTGTATTAATTGCATGAACAAACACACATAGTGGCTATAACACATATAGTTGGCACTTAAACTCGCGGAACACTGTAATAGTAGTTTGAGCGTCCACAACAACTTAGTGCATTATTGCAAGTTGGAAAGTTTTTTATCTGCTCTAACTTCAACACTTATGTCTCTCTCTCTTTCCCCTTCATGAGAGTTTTAGTTTGTATTGTCTGTAGTGTTAAGGGGTGTACACACTTTTTTGAAGCGATTTAGTGGCACAGCGTTTGTTATGTGTGTAGTGTGTGTATTCCTCTTTACACTCGTCCTTTTTTACGCTCAGTGGAATTGGGATGCCTGTATTTGAGTATTTCGTTTGTTTAGTAGCTATTCTAGAAATGTGATAATTGCTGTTGTTAAATGTGAAAATACTTCGAGTAATGTGGATGGAAGTTTTCTCCGCCGGTCATTACAATACTTAGTAGTTTTACATTAAATCGACTGAACTGTATTGAAAAATTCTTTCACTGTTGAGAAGCTACACTATTCCCGGATGATAAAGGCTATATTTAATATGGGTACGGAAAAAATCTCCTGAAACACAGGTGAAACCTCGAGACACGGCTAGTTCATTACAAAGGCCTCTTAAATCTATTTAAGAGGCAATATCTTGTCAATAAGCTGGCGTTTACTCAGCGTATCACACGCGCATTTGTGCGTGAACCGAGCGTGGCCGTTGCGGTGACGCAGCGTTAACGCATCACTAGCTTTTACGCGTAATTTACTCGGCTGCGTCAAGTGGCTGCTATTAATATACCTACTGTATATTATGGAAAATACGAGCTAATTATTTAGAAATTAGAATCTGTAGGATGTTTTGAGGCGAGAGGGAGATAGGTAGTTTTAAAAATAATGTAGGTATGCTTCTTCTGTTGTGATAAATAATAACCTATGCTTAATATTATAAAGCTGAAAAGTTTTTTTAGGAGCTACTGTACCGATTAGAACAATTATTTCAGAGTTAAATATGTAAGTATAGCTCATTCTTCGCAGTAGGCTATTGGCTACTCTTTATCTGGGTGCACCAAGTATTCTTACGGGATGTGGGTGAAACTATGTAATCGCGAATGTACTGGTATATCCAAAGTCCTGGATCATTTATCACCAATTCCACGACCAGTGATATAACTCGGAACAGAACCGAATTACTGAGGTACTTCAAAAATACAATAAAAACAAAAGATAACAGAATAACCCGAGCAATTCGCAGCGTACCTCAATAAATTACAAATTATAATAAAAGGGAAATAGTACGGCAGTCGGGAGCAACACTTTGTTAAATTAAAAATTCTCAATTAAATGATATTTACGAGGGACACTGGGTTACGGGCCGTAAAACCCAGTAATCATAATTCCGACTAACCTTGGGATACGATTTTAGGAGGAAGAGTATATAAACATACTGAAGATTTAATTTTCTGTAACTGGGTAAAGGAGATCAGATAGACAGTCTCGCCTTGTAAAACACTGGTACTCATTTGGATAGATTGGAAGCCGACCATAGGAGGTGGGAAAAGGCTAGGCAGATGATTATACACTGTGAGAACTTTCTGGCACGTCATTTTTAAATAGCAACTATAAGAACTCTCGTATGATTCACATATGATGAATTTCATAGTTTTACAATAAATAACCACATAAACCGTTCAAGACTATAATATTAATTATGTATATTTGATCCTTTATTTTACTTGTAAGAAGGACTTGTAATTTCTCACGACTTCCCCTGCACTCACACAATGATTAACCATTATGTGACTTTCCACGGGTTTTAACATGACTACCAGCAGTTACCTATATAATATTTAAGGATTACAAAGTTACCTACAGTGCGATGCACCACAAAACAGTGAAACCACATCCCAAACAAATCTCTCAGCTCCAGAGCTCAAAGCCTCACTAAATATTACATTACAACAAAAAGCAACCCTAGCGAGCTGTAATTTGCTCAGGCTTTTTGTCTAACCCTTCACCGTCGGTAATAATTACGGAGTAAGGAAGATGAGCGGAGAAGCCATAATGCAGGTAGGTCGGGCGCCTTCTTCTAGGTCCAATTCGTACGGTGGGCATGGCCAAAATGATCAGTTACTAGTGCACTTATGAGGCGTTCGGGTTCTTTGAGACATCACATTTTTGTACTTATAAAAAATGATTGGGTCCAAAGAACGTGTGTAAGGGCGAAGACAGTACCGTTCCTCGTCTCCCAGACACCCGCATTTTGGTGCGCTACTTTCTTAGGAGATTTTCCGTTATGTCACCTCCGCTAGTCACTTTGTTCTCCATGATAATAACCCAGTTTTTACACAAGTCCACCTTTGTACCAGTTGGACGACGAAAGGGTTATTTGCCGACTTCTCTTTTGTAAATGAAAATATAATGAAGTCGAAAATTGACGCTTATGTTTAAAAGGATCTTGTGTGTGTGCGTGGCTTAATGTGCATGTATGTTTGTGTGTGTGAAGGATTAGGAGACGACATTTTGTACATGGGTTAGTGTAAAGGGTGACACGAAATGTGTGGAGATATCATGTTATTTAATTTTAGAAGGTTGCCCGAGACATGATTATATGTATTAACTTAGGTACATATTTTCATATGATATTTTTACACTAGCTTCCAGGATTTCACCGGGGACTACTCCTCATACTCGGATGAAAATTCCATAGTATTCATCTATAAATGAGCTATTTAACACTAAATCATTTTTCAAATCGATCTTGTAGTCCAATCAAACAAATGAAAGAACTCTTCAGCTTTAAAATTACTTTACAATACATTTCTCCTTCATTAGCTTTACCTATAACCACCAAAAAACTGTTTCATTACACAAACAACCCAATGAAACCGATTGTCACACAATAATCTTCATTATATTCGCGTTCCATCGCCAGCTCGGTGGGGCACACCGGCTACACAGTACATTGAAGACGAGCAATGTACGTCAAACGCCTGTCTGCTTTCCTATGTGGGTCAATGTGTCCGCAATGTATAGTGAGATTGTGGGCCTTATTAGATGGATTAGCTTGCTATATGTGGGTAGTTAGGTCCCTTTGATCTGAGGATGTATATGGATATTTTGGGTAAGGTTGTTTCTTGTATAGGATCGATTTTTATATGACCAGTCTATTATAAATGTTTAAATTAAGAAATATGTAGTTTCATCCGTATAAAAGTAGCCCATAAGCTCTATGCTGAATAAGTTACATTACTACCAGGTTTCATTGAAATCAAATTCTTTTTCGCTAGTAAAACTAATAAATATGACACTCACAAACTTTCTCAATCATAATCTAAGTGCTCAGCTATAATACTGTCAACTGGTATCAAAAATAGTTCAGGAGTTTACGTGAAGTAGTAACAAACATATTATGTACTTCATAATTTTTCTGATATGATAATCAATACCTCACCTAACGAAATTGATTGTTTGTCCATCTATTCGTCTTACATTTCCAAAACCCACTTCACTCGTAATTCCATAGTTTCATATTATCCCTACCTATAATATAGAGCTAGTAAGGTACCTTATCAGCCCTCCAATTCACCTGTACGTGACCGCTTCGGGCGACGTCGGCTAATTTCGGCAATCTTCGGAAGCAGCCATTAGTCCCACGAATGGGTATTGGGTGGGAAGGAAAGGGTGCTCAATTGTTCTTTTGTCATTTCACCAGTCTAGACTATTGTCTATCTGATTGTCTTTTTAATAGTTCAGTTATTAAACTGATTTTTTTGTTTTTGTGTACCTATGTTATAGCACGTTTAACCACTTTTCGAAAATTATGGACACAAATTCTGCAATAATCGCATTCACCTGAAGTTCTACGGTTTTAAATAAAAAAATAACATTAAATTAGCCATTATTTTTAATAAAAAATATAAAAAGACGATACAACAAGCCTTTTCATAAAAATAAATCTTTATACAACAGAAACTTAAATACAGTTAAAATAAGTTCTTAATCAAGATATTTATATCAAGCATACATTATGATGATAGATTTCATTCGTTTGATAGATTTTATATAATAATTATAAGTACTTATTTGGTACTTTAGTTATGGAAACAGTGTAATCTTGTACACAGTAATTTATGTAAATATACATAACTTGCCATAATATTGTTTACAGTATAAAGTTATAAACGTCGTACAAAAGCGAAAAACATGCATCCATAGACAGAATTTCAATCAGCATCACTGCACTTCAAACCTATTTTTATCATTGTTCAATTAGCTAGTTTCCCGATAGTTGTGAAACAAAAAGTTTCGTTTTTCAAACAAACTTCTGGATCAGAGTAACAATTACTGACTGAATTGAATTGGCGTACGTTTTCAATACTGAATTCGCTTACTTTTTGACGAACTGAGTTTGATTTGCAAACGCTATATGCTGAGGTTTTTTAAATGGGTTGATATTCATGCTATTTCTTCTAACTTGTAGGAGAATAGCAGATTGATAACAGAAAGCTATGGCTTAATTTTTAAGTGCTCTATGTAAGAAATTATCACTTATCACACTCTGTGTCAATCAGACACTCAATACACGTAGGTACTCTGATACTAAATCACTCAAACGTTGTGTTTTTACGATTTGTCAGGCCCCAAAGGCTTTCAACAATACAGATACAGGTTATTTCGAAATACATACTATATTCTTTACTTATTTACATAATCATGTGACGACATAATTGTACATTCCTATCATCAATCAAAAATTATATTCACTTATTGTGCAATGGGCATGGCTTATCTGCGAAGTTTTATCGAAATTCGTTCATTATTTTAAGTGTGAGTACTTATAATTATGAAAAACATACATTTTCTCTCAAAATTATAAACAACTGGCAATGTTAATAAGAAGTATATCAATAATTGACTATATAATAGAGGTATATAATAACACCACTAATATGTAAGTAGTTTACGTTTCTCTTATCAAGTATCGTTCACACGCTTTCGTAGTGATCTCGCGCAGTTTATCTCTCTTATCTACAAATTGAAGTTGATTATCAGATATATTTCGTTTCCTCGCTTTTGTAACTATTTGGTGACTTTCTTCCTAGTCTTAGATTTAATCGTATAATTTAGTATGGTTATAAGCTCCTATTGTCCATATATTGACATCTCCATCTTCAAGATTTCGGCAGTTTTGCAGGGTATTTTCAAATCACCACTTCTAACCACTTAATATTTTCACACACACACTAGCTTATATAAAACCCACTCTCACACAAACACATCACTTTAATTCGTAAAAACTTCGATATTTCCATGACTATCCGTATGCACATTCACCACTAGTTGTAACGATCCGGTTCCGGCGCCCGTGCCGGCGACCACGGCGGTGGGCACCTCTAGCCCGGTGGTGACTCCTGAGACCAGGCTCATGAGGAGCCGGTTGGTGGGCGCTGATGATGTACTGGCTATCAGGAGCGCCAGTATCAGGAGTGTGCTGCAGCGTGACCTGGAATTAAAAGGAGAGAAGTTAGGGCGTTTGGTGATTATTTGTCAAAGGAATTAGGAAATTGATTCGGATTAGTGAATTACTGGCTATGATATTTTTAAAGATTTTAAAAAATCCAACTGTAAATTGTATAAAATACTTCACTCAAGTGATGTCACATTTAATTTAAGTTTTGTGTCACTTGTTCTTCATAAGAGTTTAATAACTGGGGAGTATATACGATGTAGATTATAAATTATTGTTACTAAATATTACTCACATAATATCTAAAGAAGCAGGCAAAAGTCTGCAGACAGCAGTTGAGAACGCTCGGCAGCTTCCTAAAAACTGGCTCCGAACCAACAGATAAACTGACTCAGTTATCTTATCTATATCTCATCAATATCTGGTTTGTTCCCACTAGTTCTACTGCTTAGTTCTACCGTAGAACTAATGGGAACTTTTTTTCCCACTAGTTCTACTATTTGAGGTGTAACAAAATAGTAGAACTAGTGAATTATGGTTTTATTTTTCCCACTAACTTGAACATTTGCAGTAGAACTAATGACATTTTATTTACTAGACAGAAGAAGTACAGACGGCCTGGTGACATCTGCCGTGATTATCTGGTTGTGATTTTATCAGAGCTCAAAATCGATAGCAGTCAGAATAACTTAGATTTTTTTCATGAATTTCAACAAAAATTAAATGTTTTTCTTTATAAAAGTACTAGGACAGCAGAAATGAAGAGGAGCTAGATGGTGTTTAAAATCAGATATTGATATTCATCTACAACACTACTAATTAAAAGACATTGTTTATAATAATACACATTGAATGGGAATGTAAGTATACAATAACGCAAAAATAACTTTGAAGAGACTGGCTATTTGAACTGGCCCTAAAAGGCAAATATAAAATAATCGTTTGAAAAACACGCTCAAAAATACAAAATAATTCGGACACCGTCGCTTTTAATAGTCTGTTGAAAACTTGTCTAAAAATGTCAAACGACGTTGAACTAAGGTCCCCTTTGTACACTATTTTTAGAGAAGTGTTCAACAGATGTTTAACTTTTTGTATTAAGACTGTTATTTCCAAACATAATACTCAATCAAATCAAAATCATCTAAATCATTTATTTATTCAAACTTGGCTGTAAGACAGCATTTTTAACGTCAGGAATTTAAATAGAAGCGCCGACCCTTCACCACTTTCATGTTTTTTGCTGGAAGAAGAAGTGGCGCAACAAACTTCCCAGCAACACATGTCGTCTGTCTGTAGGTTAGAAGAACCTTTTACTAAACTAACTTTAGTGTGTGTTTTTTATCAATGTGTCAAACGATGGTGGTGTTTAAACATCAAAGAACAAAAGATTATTCAGCTATCCTAGCCCTTTATAAAGAAAACGTTAGATTTTGCTGAGTAATGAAAAATCTAAGTTATTCGTTATCGATTTTGAGCTCTAAAAAATCACAACTATCGGCCGTCGACTGTACTTCTTCTGTCAAGTAGAACAAAATTATGTCCCATTAGTTCTACTGCCAATGTTCAGTGGAACTAGTGGGAATACCAATAAAAACCATAATTCCCACTAGTTCTACTATTTTGTTACACCTCAAATAGTAGAACTAGTGGGAAAAAAAGTTCCCATTAGTTCTACGGTAGAACTAAGCAGTAGAACTAGTGGGAACAAACCTTACCTTTACGTTAAGGTCTATATCATGATGGGTTTACCTAAGATATTGGGTTTGTTCCCACTAGTTCTACTGCTTAGTTCTACCGTAGAACTAATGGGAACTTTTTTTCCCACTAGTTCTACTATTTGAGGTGTAACAAAATAGTAGAACTAGTGGGAATTATGGTTTTTATTGGTATTCCCACTAGTTCCACTGAACATTGGCAGTAGAACTAATGGGACATAATTTTGTTCTACTTGACAGAAGAAGTACAGTCGACGGCCGATAGTTGTGATTTTTTTTAGAGCTCAAAATCGATAGCAGTCAGAATAACTTAGATTTTTTTCATTACTTTCAGCAAAAATCTAACGTTTTTCTTTATAAAAGTACTAGGATAGCAGAAATGAAGGGGAGCTAGTTAATCTTTTTGTTCTTTTGATGTTTAAACACCACCATCGTTTGACACATTGATTAAAAAAAAACACACACTAAAGTTAGTTTAGTTAAAAGGTTCTTCTAACCTACAGACAGACAGACATGTGTTGCTGGGAAGTTTGTTGCGCCACTTCTTCTTTCCAGCAAAAACACATAGAAAGTGGTGAAGGGTCGGCGTTTTGGGGGCTGTCTATTGTAAATTCCTGACGTTAAAAAAGTGCTGTCTTACAGCCAAGTTTGAATAAATGATTTTAGATTTAGATTTTTGATTTTGTTAGTTTGATTGAGTATTATGTTTGGAAATAACAGTCTTAATACAAAAAGTTAAACATCTGTTGAACACTTCTCTAAAAATAGTGTACAAAGGGGACCTTAGTTCAACGTCGTTTGACATTTTTAGACAAGTTTTCAACAGACTATTAAAAGTACGACGGTAAATGTCCGAATTATTTTGTAATTTTTTGAGCGTGTTTTTCAAACGATTATTTTTATTTGATATTTTTTTGCCTAAATTCTAGGGCTGCAGTTCAAATAGCCAGTCTCTTCAAAGTTATTTTTGCGTTATTGTATACTTACATTCCCATTCAATGTGTATTATTATAAACAATGTCTTTTAATTAGTAGTGTTGTAGATGAATATCAATATCTGATTTTAAACACCATCTAGCTCCTCTTCATTTCTGCTGTCCTAGTACTTTTATAAAGAAAAACATTTAATTTTTGTTGAAATTCATGAAAAAAATCTAAGTTATTCTGACTGCTATCGATTTTGAGCTCTGATAAAAATCACAACTACAGATAATCACGGACACGGCGAGATGTCACCCAGGCCGTCGACTGTACTTCTTCTGTCTAGTAGAACAAAATGTCCCATTAGTTCTACTGCAAATGTTCAGTGGAACTAGTGGGAATACCAATAAAAACCATAATTCCCACTAGTTCTACTATTTTGTTACACCTCAAATAGTAGAACTAGTGGGAAAAAAAGTTCCCATTAGTTCTACGGTAGAACTAAGCAGTAGAACTAGTGGGAACAAACCAAAGGTAAAAGGTTCAATGTTGTTTGGTTGCGACGTGTGAAAGTACGTAGTATGTCGTAGTGTAAGATAAATATAGGAATGCGTTCTCCTGATAGAAGTTCCATTGAGTAATCAGATCTTGGAATTTGGTTGGTCATATTCCATAAATATTGAGACCTTACTAGTGTTTTCATCGTACATATGTATGTAGACATAGAGCTTTATTACCAATACCAAAGCCAAAAACCCAAAAAATTGTGTTTCAAAAATCTTTAATCATTTTTCAGTTATATCGGTCGATAAAGATCTTACAGATATAAAACTACGTCATTCTCTGACACATTTTACAGCATTTACATTACAAGAAATCCCATATAATTCACTTCTCACAAACCAGCTTCAATCACACAACTTCAAAACTAAGACCCTCAGCTTCTAAGCACACAGTATTCAAAATTGACTTTACATATTAGTGTTGTCCCTCGACCCTTGGCAAGGCGAAGTTAATCGAATGTCCCCGGGTGCAGGTAACTAGGTAACTGTTTGTGTTGAACCCATTGCTCACGCGGGTGATCAGTTAGTGTCGACGACAGAACACTTGACGATCGATACCAAACTCCTGTATTGTTGGGTTTTGTTTGTTTACTTAGGGGATTGATTTTAGAATCACGCTCGGAGTTTAAGCATTCAAGGAGATGTTATCACAGGGGTCTAGTGGATAAAGAACCTCTAAAGAACGAGTGTGTAGTTTCGATTACAGGCCACGCATATACCAAAGTAGCTTCTCTGAGTGAGATGTATTTTCTTAGAAAATTTTTCTAAGTAACTTAAGCACTATCCGCTAATTATTATAGGTGAAGGAGAACATCTTGAGCAGATCTAGACTGTCAAAGTCTGAAATCACCAATCTGCTTTAAATGAATACCTCAGTATAGGTATTCTTACCTAAGATATGTATTCCTTAAGTATTCCAGCAAAGAATCCTCGTTTCATAAAATAATACGAAGATTGCGTTATTGCTGCCCATCGCCTACTCTTCTATCAGTTGAAATCAAATCAACATACCCTTATTTTCAGGCCATTTAAAAACCATCGCAGTTCTAAAACCGGTAGCATCATCATTAACTAATCTACGTGTGTATTGTTCCAGATTACATGGACTCCCTATGCAAGGACCACTTCCTTCAGCGGCAGTACCGCAAGGTGGACGGCGGCGTGCTCTGGTCGCGCAACGAACGCAACCTGGACTGCACGGTGACCTTCCAGACGCACAGCATCCTGCAGCGGTTCATGCTGCACTTTGACCTGCTGCAACTTGACTGCAACGATCATCTGTACGTGTATGATGGCGCGCATGCGACTGCGCCGCCTAAGGTGAGGGGTTTAGATGTCATTTGTTTTGTAAACTCCTGTGTTATACAGGGTCCAGGGGGCCATGCCAAGTTTTTGCCAAGTAGAGACATGCAGTCTTTACGCGATTTGGTCTGTAATGTGTCCTAAGCCGTTGCGTCATATAAATCCGCGTATATTTAATGACACCTAAAACTATAAAAAAAAAACATTATCAAATAATCTATAGATTATTTTCTTTTAAAGGTAGGATTAAATCAGATAAGGGTTTAAAAATAACTTTGCAAAACAATCTAGAAAGAAATTATTACTTACCTTCCTTATTAACATCGTACATGCCAAACTAACGATCTTCTGCACGATTCAGTCAAGGCAGAATAGCTGAAAGGATTGGGATGAAAATTATAGAATTAAGTACAGACGGCTATTGGCATAGGGGTAAAACCGCAACCCAGCCTAGTCTCGAATACAATACTCGGAAAAATTCTTTGAGGAATTTTTCATCGATATCGTAATACCGACTTCCTATAAATATTCAATTAGATATGGCATTATATTTAAAAGGGATACCGAAGCCTGAAGCCCCGGTATGCAGGGAGCTTAATACCGCTCCATTTGGAGCCCAATATCGCTCCATTTGGAGCCCTACCGGCGAGACATAGAATGAATCTATAATGACGATGGGGACCGCTTTGAATTATACTAATCACTTTTAATCGGGACTGTGGAAATGTTAGGAATTAAGACGGTTAGGGAATGTGTTATCACTCCTATGATTATGATAATAGAGTTGGAAATTATTTGTATATTTTGGTGATATTGGGATAATGAGAATTGTGATTAAATGTAGAATTTTAAATGAAACTTTGTTAACTGCATCTCAGGTACCTTTTAAGTTAACCGATTTAGATGTGAATATTATGAATACAAGGTATGATAGGTAATAAAAGAGTCAGAACTGTATTGTTATTTAAAAACAAAATGTTAATTATTCAAATAGTTCATAAGCCTCTGTATAGAATACATTAAAATCTATCTTCCGGAGGGACAGAATTAATTTCACAAAACTTCATAACAATTGAATCGTATTAAAATCCAAAAAAAATACTGCCAAAGACACCAGGTGTTCAAACCAAATAATTAACAAACGAATTGTAATGCAACTTTTGTCAATTTTAAATTTAAATTTCGCCAAGTTCGTCTTTGCGACGACTCTGAACAAAGGACGGCCAAGTTTCAGCACCCATTGTAAGATGTGCCAAGTTTCGTGCCAAGATGTTTATTTTGTTCTGCTTGGCTGTTTATACTTGGCAGATTATGAATTAATATTATTGGCGAATATTATGTTAAGTCAATTCATTTGAATAAGTCATTTTTATTTATAAAGCTGACTTAATTTTGTTGGCTAAATTATCGCCTTGTTAATGAAATTGTTAATTAAGTTGAGTGGTGTTTCTTTGTCAAAATTTTTAATCTTTGACTAACTATAGGTAGCTATACAAACTACCAGTCGCTCAGATACGCCAATAACAAAGAGACCAAACTTCAAACCCCGATCATAGCACTATCATATTTCAAAGCAATTCCTGACATTCAAACTTTGCAATTCCAACTTCCACATGTAAAATATATCGCGTATTCAAGTGTCGGACATTTGACAAAAGCCGGGTAACTTCGGCTGGCAAGCCACGAGCCAACTTGGATTACGTCGACTAACCTGCGACCGCGGCTATTCTTGGCTATATGTGGCTGTCACAGAAACTTTGACGGTTAAATTCAAATGGAAGTTATAATGAGAAAACTGCTCCGCACGGATATGAAACCCTGGTAGGCTGTCACGTGTGTAATTAAATGCTAAGTGAAATGTAAACTGCGGTTAATGGAATTTAAATATAAAGCTCGCTTCGGATCATTTTAAAGCTCTTCGGAAAAGGGATTTTGTAACTGTTTTTTACGATACTATAGTACCTATGTATTTCAACGTAAGTGTTGTAGTAGATATTATGGAAGAACAACATTAGCCACAAGAAAAATATTTGACTTCAACTATTTACTGATTTGGACTGCTTCTAAAGACGCTGGTAACGAATAAATCATAACACTGAAAACCGAACCAATCGCACCACAAAAATAACAATAACAACAAACTGAATTCCACAATAGCAATTATAATAACCGAATAACAGTCGTAAATACCAAAACAACCAACATATAGTAGGTAAGTACATTAAACCATCGAGCACACCACATGAAACATTTGAAACCAAACAGCATTCCGTTTCGAGAATATTTCGTAAAAATTTCACGCGAACAAAATGGAACTTCAATGGAATAAATTTGTTTGTTGGGGAAACTATTTTGTGGATATATTACGCACAAAGGGAGCACCTGTGTGGTGGCAACTAGGACTGTTTGAGACAGTTTACTCTTTGATGAGACTACTCGAGCCACGAATAGTTTCGAAGCTATGCGGGCCAAGCCTGACCACGACTGTGTGTGTTTGCAAAATTTTGCTTTAAGGTATTTCATTTTAAAATAGCTTCATAATAACTCTGCAAAAGTGTGGTTTTAAAATCGAAAATATGAAACACAAACCTGTAATTTTGTTTACCAGATAAAACTTCAATATTTTGTGATAATAATGGGCCTAAGAGTTTATTTGAAAGTTAAAAAATATAGTCCGTCTGCTTATATTTCGAGTCACGTAAAACGGAACGATTTAGAGAAATAAATGACCAGCCAGGCCTCGGGGGCGATGGACAATCTATCAATACTTAAACGATACTGCAGCCTTTTAACACATTATTGTTATTTATGGCTTCAACGTAGGCTCAGTTTAAAGTCGGTATTGCTTTTTCAGTTTTTACCTACAAAAAATAGGTCACAACATTCGATGAACAGATATTACTCACTCATAGAAACTCACTACTTTCATTCACCTTTCATTATGGACCAAAAATGCGACCTACCAAATCTACTCGAAAGTTAACTCAACTAACATCACGATCACTCTCAATATAAAAAACAAAAGAAAGTCTCAAGCTCGTAGATTCTTCTCCATAAGTCACCGTAACTAGTTTGAGTTCTTTAAGTAGAAGAATGAGTGAGCTATAAGTCCTGCGAGCTGCATCACGTTCCAAGTTACGGGCGCGCTTATAGGGGACTCAGTCACGCGACTCTGAATCACAAGTAGGTGCAATCTGCAGCATTGTGCACCAAGAATACTAGTTTTGTACCCCTTTGTTGAAGAATGGGGGCTCGGAATAAAGAGGTTGCTTCTGATTGTCATATTATTGTGCGGGTTTATTTAATAGAGGAGTGTTATAATCGGCTGTATGGTTGTAGGTTTGTTTAAATGTGGTGTGTAAAGCTCGAGTATATTATGGGAATGTTTAGAGTAATACATCAGACATAAAACCTAGTTGGTTTAAAAATAGTACTTTAGAAAAGTGGCTCGCGCTTTGTGCAGTAAATAGAAACACAATTGTCTTCTTCCTGCACACTTCCAATGGCGCAAACTGCAAGATCAATAAAAACTCCTTTAAAAGACCGCTCAGTAATTGTAAAACTAACAAGACAGTGACAAACAAGAACCCCCGCTAACTTTTACTGCACAAAGAGAACTCGTTAACTCATTTCTCGAAACTTCCAAGTGTTAAAACTGATTCTGTGCAAGCTGACTAATTAAAACCATGTTTTAGCCGAGCTATAGCTATTAAAATCTTTAATGCGAGCTCGCGGGGCATAGTTAGCATAACAAAACCCTTCTTAATTCATTCCTCGCCATAATCTGGTGCTAAGGAAGAATTTTTAATATCAACCTCGAGAGCTTTATTAAACGCAGTATATAAGAATAAATGCAAGTCCACTAGGGCCTTTGAAATGCAAGGGGGAGGGTGTTGGGGGGTCCGGCGAGACGTGATGTATGGGGGGAGGGGTGGGGTCTCAAATCCGGGGGTCGTCACGTCTTCGCTATCGTTCTCCCTGAAATATGACAGCGATATAGCCCGGACATCGTCAGTAAGCCTGCCTCGATGAAGAAAATATTGGTGGCGCATGAGCGATCAGAGTGCCGCCATTTATATAGACTCCCAGTAAGCTATGATTGAACGCCGTGGGAACTGTTGTTCGACGTACTAGTGCCACGAGAATATTATGTGATTCATACAAAGGATGGGTATTGAGTGCGATTCCGTTCTACTTGTGTACTCCTTTTCAAATGACTTCGGTAAAATCATAAGCATTGGTAGTTTTGTGTGAATGTTTTACGTCATTTTATGGTTACTCAATTACTTATTCATTCGCTTTGATTGACAACGCGTTCATTAATCGGCATTGTTTAATAATGAATGAAACAATCATGGAATTAAAATAACAATTATGTAATCGCATTCCGATATTCTAAAGTTATAGTGTCACTATAATTTATTTCAGGTCGATAGATTTCATGAGTTTTATCGACATCGATAATACACATATCCTTTCAACTAAATTGATGTTAATGCTTTATTAATTGCTTCCGACTTTGCTTCCATTTTTCATTCTAACGTAATTATAATGATACAGATAAAAATTCGTGAGCTAATGGATTTACTTTTAGAAGTACAGTTCAATTCTGTTTTTTTATTAATTGATTTTTTATCGTAGATACGAATGTACTGATGAATAAACGATTTAGTGTCAAGGTACCTACACACATTGTAACCAGAACTTCTGTTTATGTGGCACTAAATTTTGTTGAAAGCAAATAATACTGTCTGTGACTGTAAGCAATGATGGGAGGATTTTTAGCAGCTCTATTTTAAAGATGGGTCATCAATATTCAAAAAAAAAGAAATAGGTAATCACACCCTTGTTTTAAATAGCGGTTAAAATCTTTCAGCGGTTCTAACACTACCAATTCCTGTAAACTACCATAGTCCATATTCACCAACCCATACCAAGCCAGTTTAATCTAGCACGTGTCAACGCCATCACGTGGGCCTTTGTAATGTATCAATACCACTATCAGGCCCGACATATGGGCCTCCCTGAACAATAGTTCAAATTAACTGACAAATACAAGGACGATCTCAGATATACTCGAGAGATTGTTGGGAATAACGTGGGTTTGTAATTGCTTGTCTTAGATTGGCTTCTGTCTTCTGAGATGTTGGTAACATTGGGGCCATGTGTTCTTCGAAGTGATTAGTAGAATATCTGTAACATCAACTAGGTAATTGACTGTCTAAGAAGTCATCATCTGCCTGGCCTTTTCTCAAGTATAGTGGGGTCGGCGTCCAGTCTAAATGGAAGCAACTTTAGTTTTACATGGAGCGATTTATGCAGTTATTAATTTCAGCCTATACGAAGATTTTTATCAATACCATCTAAGGCAGGCAGGTAGTCAAATCTGGAAATTAGACGGTTTTGCGTCAGTATCGCTTCTAAGCAATACAATAAGTGTTCATTATGTTTCTTTTTACTTTACTTATCATTTATTCAGCGTTAAATAACAATAGTAAATATTTAGCCCTATTCAAAATCTGTCATCTTACATTCCAGGCCGACCTCTCATGCCGCAACACCAAGCAGCAAGTCGGCGCGCTGTTCACGCGCAGCAACTTCGTGACGCTCAAGTACGTCACGGACAACTGGGGCACTGACGCCAACGGCTTCAGGCTCGTCATCACCGCCGTCAAAGACCCCAGTGAGTATTCTTATCTGGTCTGAAGAATCTTCAATTTTTGTAGTACCAAGTGGGTGTTTGCAGATTTTAGATTCGTTATTTGTCTGGTCATCAACTGTTATAGATTCTAGCTGTGTAGTGTATTACATGAAAAGATGGAATAATTTGATCTTCACAGCAACGTCATAAATCCACTTAGTAAGACTAAGCTAAGTAATGCCATAGCATTCAGCTGCTATAGAAGGAAAACTAAGTCTTAAGGCAGTAGGTACTAAAATTGTGCAAATGTCAATCGGAGCCAACACATGAATATTATGAGAATCGAACTTTATAATCTAACAGAGGCAACTAGCAATCTAATGACATGAATGTTTACCTACCCCTAGGCTTACTGGTACCCGTGCATTGAAACTTTATCCATCAACCCATGAAAGTAACTGTAGGTTACTTGATCACGAGCTCAGAACACAACAATACTGTTGTTAATAATGACAATACTGACAAAAGTAAAGTACTAAGTTACATAAAACTGGTACCAGAACGAGAATGAAGCAATAACCATCCATTTGTACCAATAAACAAAAGCATCTGAGCGATTTTATATAAAAAGCCGACGCACGCCTCGACCCTCCTGTCGTCACCCTCTTTAATTTCACCAAATGTTTATTTATTTGAACAAACAGACAGGGCAGTTCGTTTACACATTCCTCCTCTTCTATATAGATGGATATATAGTATTGATATTTTCCTCTGTTACTTTAGTTTTTGGGAACTGTCTCATATTGTTTACCTGTTGCTTTTCCGTTACTTCTTTCTGTCTATATAGTTCCGTTCAATAACTTGTCATTTTTGTACTATCGTTTGCTTCAGCTTTTCTAAATATTCATGTACTTTTATAAGGACTATTAACAGTCACACTTCAAATAGTTAATAACTCTCTTCTTCATGGCCAGGTTTGGGCGCATAAACGTTCATTAATGTCATCAAGGGGCTCATAATGGTCCTAAAATGCTCACCCATACAGTAAACCTTCAGTTTTGTCGTTTTTTTCATCGTCATTACAGCTCTCAACCTCCTTAATGGCTGTAATTATTGTCTTAATTAATAAAGCTTTCCAATTAAAAGCCTCAGCTTTAATATTTTTATCAAGATTATTTTTAAGAGGACTTTTATTTTTACTCTCTAAAAAGTAAGGAGGATTCTATTTTATTAATGTACACTATACTTTTGAATTAATTACGACCATCTTATCTAGTTCATGTCTCTGAAAAAGGTTTTAATTTTCCTCCTCGATGTCAAGCGGTACAATTACAAACATTGTAATCATACTCCCATTTGGAGCAAGTCTTAAAGCATTCCTACGATACAATTATACGTAGGGACAGATCTCTTTCACTCAAGTATGCATATGAAATTACAATGAGGTACAAAGGAAGCAATTAAATTGTCCAAAAACATTACTGGAGCAGAAACGTTTGTTCCGTCTTCACCTTTGAGCCGTACACATACACCAATTAGATTTTCCACTTGGCCGCGTGGAAAAACATACTCCAAAGGATTTAGAAACACGACGGAGACTCGGCGGGATCAGAGAAAGAAACTGCGAACAGGATTCGAAATCGACAAGATCGAAATTTTAATGGGAATTTTATTGCCTTTCTATTTTTTGGGTTTCATCAAGATCTACAAAACTTTGAAAGAAGAAGCACCAATGGATATGCAATAAATGGAAAGTCGGTAGTATATTTTTCAACAAACAATCAATCAAAGCAACAATCATAATTACTAATTTATCAGGGAATTAAATCAATATTGAGTATCGATTGAATCAAATGATTAAACATTTGGTCATATCAAGGAGGAAAAAACAAGTAATTAAAATTTTTAAACAGAATCAGGGGCGGTCCCGTGAAATACTTAACATCCTTTTAGCTTTGGACATTACACCGGTAATAGCAACAACAGTGCATTTAGATCATATTAGTAGCTCATGTATCAAAATCGGCTCAAGACCTAAACAACTGATTACTGACCTTACTTTTAGATATAAACTTTTGTATACTTGTTGCATAACGCGATTGGTATAAAATCTTTCCAAGTTAGAAGCGTTCAAGCGCTGCTTCCTAAGAAGTTTTGATTCGATTTAACCATTAAGGCCATTATAACAATATGGCTGTATCGAGTGGCATTTATCAATGCTATAAAGAGCCACCATTAAGCTGATCCTTTGGATGGGATCTCCTATCACTTTTACGTTCAACCATTAAATCCGAGGACCTCGAACCTTCTGCGCGGACATTGAAAAAATCTAAGCACTAAAGATGTTATGGACCATTAATATAAGGATGAAATGAAACGGTAACTGCCTGCGTAAAATCGATGGTACTGCCGACGGTTGCAAAATCTAGGCATCTGTATAGAATTTCTTTGATGAATTCAACCTCCACTCATGCAATCTCGTGGATACAACTGAGTTCTGGTGTTCTCTACAAACTGTTTGGTTTTAACTACACGTAGGTAGAAATAAAACCTGTTAAAGATCTAGCTTAAACTGCTTCCCAAGGCAGAGAGTTGCATTTAGCAAAAGTTTGAAATCGATGCAACCACAGATGGATAAGATATGGTTACACTGAAAGATGTTACAAATGTGTCAGCTGATGCAAGTCTATATCGCGCTAGATAATGAAGTCCCACACTTCCAAGTTTAGCCCATTAAGACATAGTTGGTAAGCGACCCCTCGGGCCCTCACTGGACGATGGCTGGGCGACTTCGCACCTCCACTTGCATACTTACGAAGATTACTCGGCTAGACTCTTTGAGAAAGTTTTAAGTACGATTCGGAGTTGGGGATTATCGCGATAGGATCGTTTGTTGGTTTTAGTTGTTTATCGATTGTGCTATGTATTTGGTATTGTCGTTGGCCGTGTTGTGGTTTATTCAATATTCAATTTCCAGTTATTGAATCGTTGGAAAGTACATTTTAAAATTTCGAATTTACATGATAACCATTTCTGATTTTTCCTTTGTGCCCACAAAATTCTGTTTTACAGAAATTCTTCATCCAACATCATCTCCAACTCCCAAACAATTCGTTTGAAATTACTCGGGCAGTTTTAAAATTCCAGCGAGCGCACCCGACTGGTCTCACAAAGCAGGATATGTTAAGCGCTCCTGCCATTGAATTATGCAACAAAAACGCGCCTCGCGACACCGCCTGAGACGCCGGAATAACATTTTAAACAATGCATTTCATACATGCCGCTTGCGAACCACCCTTATCGCCTACCTGTGCGCACAGTGCGCCTACTATATAAGCGGGGAGGAACAATCCCCCTTTGCACATCAAAAGCAGTGTTTCGGTGAGCATCCCCGCTCCTAGACTGTTTTGCTTCCCACTCAAAGAAACTGTCAGACTTGAAGGCCACGTTTAAAGGCTGTTTCTGATGGGTGATTAGCGTTAACCATATCGTTTGGGTATCTGGTTGGAGGCTCGTTATGTCGAGGCTATTGTTCAAGTCTTTTCGGCGGATTTTTTCGACGATGAATATCCAATTTTCGCGGAGCGCTTCGTCAGCAGTTTGATTGTCCGGTTGCGGGAGACAGGCTTTTTCAATTGACAAGGGATATTTTTTAACGGATAACAGTTTGAATATTTTTTTGGTACTTCCAATGTTCAACCTGTGTGTGTTTATTTGAAAATGTATTGTTGAGCGTAATACGAATGGTATTTAATATACTTTATAATAATATATTTTGAAACTATCCATGTAAGCTGTTTTGCACATTCTTAAGGTCTTCTTTCAATCGTTCACACTCTGTCGCCTCAAAGCTGCAGCATATACGGCCACCGCACTTTTGTCATTCACTTTAATCGCAAGGATTTTCTAATCCATTGCTTCTTGAAAATTCGCTTGACCAAACCATTGTGGTTTCAAGTGATATTATCTACCGACTGTACAATATTCTTACGGTGTTCCGCAATATATAAATATGTTTTCCTATTTCAATCAGAACCAGGGGCTTGGGTCAGTTCGCTTGGTTGGACTGAACGGCGGACGCTATCCTTGTATTTTATGGCTTACAAAGAAATACTGGAAATATTTTTCTTTCTTCTCAATATATTAAAGGAGTTTTTCTTTTGAAATCGTTGTATGACTGAACAAATACGGAACGGTGTTTGATCATAGTGGGTAATTCTGTTTGTAATATCTTTGTGTACATACAAACTTCGAAGCTATAAGTGTTGAAAAACATACATACACGTCGTACAACAATCCACCCCGGTAACAAAAAATAAATATAAGTAGGGGGATGCATGATGGGGATGACTTAAAGGTTTTTTACAGATTCTAAACTGAGCTTCATCACCATCAACACTTTGCTCATCAATTTTTTATGGTACTTACCCATCACAAACACCTAATAAAAATTTTAAAAAAATTGATCGAAGCAATTAACCATGGGTGTAGTTCGATCTTCCATCCATGTACATCCAAATTCATTTCCAATCAACACACACCACATTTTCGTTTACCGCGTCCATTAAACGAGTTCACTCTATTTTTGATGTCGTTTACCACCGTTGTTCCAGAACACGGCTGCAAGGAGTTCCGCTGTAAGCAGCGCGAGTTCTGCGTGAGCGCAGACCTCATGTGCGACGGCGTGGACCACTGCGCCGACGGCTCAGACGAGGACACCGCTGCTCTCTGCCCAGGTCAGTTCTACTCTGAAGAACTGCCTCATCATCAGCCTAGTTACCTTGTGGTCAGGACATCTGTAGCAAAAGTATAAGTATATAGATTCGATTTCAAGGATATACTTAGACACTGATACCCACTGAGATGATGAATACAACTTTTCAAAATCAGAAAATCTTGAAACTTCGACATGATAGCAATTCAATAAGAGCCATGGGGAACAGTTCAATAAACAAAATGGCTTATCACTTGTCTAGCTAACTCGAATATGATGAATTTGTGAAGCACATTTTGTAAGGCGTTGCATAATAACAAGGTTGTGAGAACCTACCCCTGGTATTTTCTTCCATGCGTTTGCTAGCATAATCTAGATTACTGCAGATATCTGAGACAAATTACTCTATTTTTTCTCTCTGTGCCTCTCAATCCTGTCCTCAAACCTTATGTATTGGTTCCGCAGAGAGCGGCGGGACCGGCGCGAGCGGCGCGTGGGTGGCGGGGATCGCGGGCGCAGCCGCGCTGTTGGCGGTGGTGGCCGCCGGCGTCGCGTGCTGCGCCTGCCGCCGCCGCGCCGCCAACCAGCGCACGCGGTTACATCGTGAGTATACCTGGAATCTTTTACATCTTATGACTGATCCTGTCTTTCCCTAATTTATCCCAATGTTGTAAGTTGTGCATGAATCCTTTCATTTGTTGTTTTGTTTTGTTTGAGTTATTTTTATGTATTCTTGTTTTGGTTCTTGTCCTATTTTATGTTTTTTGTTTCTTCTTATTTTTATGTTTTTAATGACAATGAAGCCGTTCCGACCGATGTAAAATGGACTCCACCTGCAAATATGGAGACAGGCGTCGCAAACGCGTTGCCAACGCCGACGCAATCTTACATGCCTGTCGCGACTTCTGACGTGGCTCCTGGTCGCTTTACTGCCTGGAACGTCGATGTCGTTGGAAACCCTGGTGACAGGCCTAGAAACTAATTAACATATAGGTATTAGACACCAATTTATTGGAGAATTTAACAGAATCCAAATTCTTTATTTTTGCTTCCTGAAGTACCAGACGCATGAACTGTATGTGGCATAGGCTTTTATTGCCGTTTTTTCTTTAACTATGTTTCTGACTTTCCTTAATGCCTATCTATCTGACATATCCCCTCGCTTACCTTTTTGCAATCGTCTATGGACGGACACTAATGCGGTGCAATTTGTTGTGCAGTACAAGAGTTGGCGAGCAGTAACGGCGGCGGGTGCGCGGGCGGCGAGGCGGGCGCGACGCGGCTGCCGGGAAACCCGGAGCCCCCTGCGGGCCCGTGCGGGGCGGCGCGGGCGGGCCGCCTGCGGCGGGCGGCCTGAGCGCCGTGCCGCACAAGGACGAGTGGTTCGTCTAGCGGCCCGGGGCCCGCAGGGGGGGGCCCGCCCGCCCCCGGCCACCACTGTTACGCTATGTAAATTTATCGATATGACATTAAACATTTTTGGCTTACCGTTGGTATGTTATTGGGTTGTATTCGCCGACCCGGATCCTCTTCCTTTGTTTGTATACACGTTGTAATTCTGCGACTATTCATAGATATTATAGAATAATTGTAATCGTCAAATAAATAAGTTTTTTGGTATGAGTTTTGAAAATTGCTGTTATTCCTACCCTTTAGTTGTATAGAACGATATCACAAAGTGGAGAATTATAGTTATCGGCACGAATCTTGAGCTCTGACCTTCACCTGCGCAGAAGTAATTTATTGGGTCCCTTTTGTGGTATGAAGTGAGGCGCGGGGGCGGGCTAAAGCGTTGATTGGCCCGCAGTGCATCGCGTCATAGGCGTCACTCGGGATTGGTTCTTTGCTTATAAATCACTTCTGCGCAGATGTAGGTCAGAGCTCAAGATTCGTGCCGATAACTATATCTACGAATACATACATTTACATTGCACTGGACGTCGATGAAGTATAAATAGGCACCTTAACACTTTTGTGTCTTCCTCCAAAATGTCTGACCATTTGCTTATCTCACGAATAAGGAACACCATAGGTAGGTGGATTACAACCACACTTTTCAAGTAAAAAAACAAAAAAAAAAAATCGTCATTTGTTTGTTGTAAGAGCGTTTCTCTGGATATTTTTATTGTCAATTTTTATGATACAGTCATGAGATGAGACAAGATCGGTCTAGGGGACCATTAAATCCAGCCGAAAAATATGAAATAAATACCTACCTAAGAGAATGTAGAGTTAAGAGTATATCAGGTGTGTCGTTCCTAATCACATTAAAACCTATCACAAATACTTTAAGGCATTCTCTAATGAATTCCAAAAATTTAAACCAAGGAATTATTTTTCGATTTCATAATAATTTAGATTTAGAACATTGTGCGCAAACCAGAGATAAAGTATGTAAGTGTCAATGACCCCGGCTGGCGAACAAAATAAGGGTTGCCATTCTCAGCAAAACTTTCGATTAAAAGAAGAAGAATATTTGATATAGCAAAATGAACTTATCTTCATAGCAATAAGATCCATAGTCATACAAACACAATATCATGAGCGAAAAGAAAAAAAAAATGGTTTAGTGTGTCATTGCTGCCAACCTAACTCTTTAGATATTCAAATTCAATTTTTTTAATGCTGTTTTCTACTCATTAATAATTGTAAAAAAATATTGTAATACCTACCAATCATTTCGCAGAGTTGAATAATGCGTACCTACCTAATTCTTGCATTTTTATTAGATCTTTCTAGCCGTCAAGTTTTCAATTGACTAAAATACTTTTTGCTAATTTCCGTGTTCGGGAACGTGTGTTGAACTGTTTAGTGTTTACGTTTAGTGCATGGCGGCCGCGCCGGTTTCTTTGATGTTACTGCGTTTTGTGTTGCGCAAGAGATTTTATTTGCGATAGACGTGTATCTGCGACAGGATAATTGTTTTTTATTTATAAAGGATTTACGTGTTTTGGTGAACGAAACGTTTCAAAACGATGCTCTAGGTTTGCGGACATATTATTATCTTGAGCGATATGAAGTCGCGTTGTTCTACAGATTCCCGAATCTTTGTAAAAGCAGTGCAACCAAAGTGAATATTGATCTAGTGATTCAAAATAATCATAATGAAGAATCAAAATAAAAGTGATATAACGTGATTGTAAGACGATTGAGATTTTAAGTTTGCCGCGTTTGATTCGCCGACATATTGTCGCCGCTCTAACAACACAGGTCAGTCAATTATGCAATGTACTATTAAAACGGTGTTCTAACTCTCCCACATTTTAATTCTATTTACTTTGTTCGAAAAGACACACGAGTTTTTTTTATTTTTGCGTATTTTTTCTTTTTTCTGTGTGTCTATTGAAAAACATAAACCTTTATATTCACGTATTTAATTTAATAATGATAAGGTGCGACACACTTAAATTCTGCGGATTATTATTATTTTCTTATACGCTACTCAGTAAAGCACTTTCTTTATACCTATGTGCATTACACCATCAGTGTAGTCTTGAATCCTATTTAAACACTAAGTAGGTACTTTATTTAACTGAAACATCATTAGTGAAATATGGGAGAATTATAGGTAAGTGATACCACTCAATAATCAATAAAGTATCGGTGGAACATTAAGACATGATGAGATAAGCTTTAAAGGCACACTATAAATAAGCTAGGTATATACGAGTGAAAACAACACCAACGAATATCACTTATAGCTTTAAAGAGCTACTCAGCAGCGGAATAACGATATATAAACAGCATAGAAATATTTTTAATTTATGATATTCTAAAAACACTTCATATTTCATGAAAATTGCTACAAGTATGCCTAATTTTATCTGTGTACCGCGCCATCTATATTGTTACAAATTAACTAACAGCGTCTTGATTCTATTTTTCAGAACTAGATGGCGCAATTACAAACATATTTATTTTGGGATTTTTTTATACGTTCTGTCTACTAAGATATCTCATTATTTTTGTGGTATAATATTTAAATGTCCCAAGCAAAAAAAAAAATAATAACTCTACCCTAGAAAATATTTATTCTGTATTAGCGCCATCTATTACCGAGTAGCGGTACTATTTCAAACCAGTTCTACAACACGCGAAATAGAGCTTTGAACTTTGAAAAGTTTTAAAGAAATAGCTTTTATTTTACAATTTGTTGAATGAAACTTATTGTAATACTTAGTAATGAGACTAGTTTGCATTAAATCTTTACTAAATATGCTCTAATATCAGTTGTCTGGCATCACAAATACCTGGTTTATTGTTGTTTTGTAGTTCCTAGCCTGTGACCGGTTCGTGTCACATCGAGAGTTGTCCGACAGACGCGGGACGCCGTCCGTCCGTCAGTCAACCACGAGCTTTCGGAAGCTGTGGTGTACCGCGAGAGAGAATTCGCTTCATCTCGAACTTTATATCGTGCGTAAACTAAAAAAAACTTTTGTGTTTACTACCTCAAATTGTTTAAAAATCTATGAAGGGTTTGAAATATTTTGTTTACTAGTGGGTACTAAGTATTTACCAATGAGTGTTTGACAGTGAATTTTATATTGAAAAGTTGTTCGTTAGAGGTTGTATTTTAGTGTTTTGTGAAGTGTGATGTTAGGTACTTAGGATGCGGTGGAGTTGGCTCTGGCTGGCTGTGCTGGTGGCGGCTGTCACTGCCAAGGGGAAGAAACATCGCCATAATAAGCCTGGTTAGTAAAAACAAAATTATCTGAACCGGTAGACAGACAAGGAGTTGAGACTCTTTCGGAACTTCATAACTTGGAATTGTTCCTGTAGTTCGATGATATTTGTGTTGTAGGAAAGTGACAAGTGGTGTAGTTTTCTGGGTACATGAATATGGAGATATTTAGATGTCTGTTTAGGCTAAAAATATAGCTCGTTTTAGCTACTAACTGCAGGTAACTGTGTACTTTATGAAAAAAATTGTTTTGTGAACCAAAACATTATCTATGCTTGTAGAATTACCTATAGGCTATACCTACACTACCGCATTGAAACCCATTGATACTGAGTAGAATTAAAAAAGAACTCTGTCTCTACCTGTAATGTCCCTAATAAAAACACAAAATACGCAACTGAAGTTAGCGTAAAACATGTAAACAAATGTCCGATGCTGATGCTAATTAAATGTTTAATTTAACGAGTTCCGCCATCTCCAGTGTCAGCATCACTGCCGATGCCTTCTCGGAAGCGATGGCTATCTAACGAGCGTCCCCAGTTCCCAGTTCCCATACACACGTAGCTTTAAAACATTAAGGAAGCATTAAATTAAAATGTCTCCAAGGTTCAGTGGATACGCGTGGCGATTAAGAAAGTCATTGAAATAAATTTTGAGAATAGACCTGTGGGCCTGTGGGCCTGTGGGCTTCGTTCAGCAATAGACGGGAATCTATACTCGATATTGTAAAGCTGAAGAGTTTGTTTGTTTGCTTGAACGCGCTAATATCGAGAATTTGAAAGATTATTTCAGTGTTAGCCAGCCCATTTATCGAATAAGGCTGCTGGCTACTTTTTGTCCGGGTTCTTGCAGAAGTTCCCACGGAATGCGGTTGAAACCGCTGGCGGATGCTAAATAGTTTGCTAATATGATTATTTGTATGAGTAGAATTTGAACTATCGTAGATTATAGGTAGTCGCAGTGCACACACTTAAGCCCAAGCTTACCTACAACTTAAACAAATTCTTGATATTACCACAGATTATATAATAGTGATATTACTATCAATTGAGACTTTCAATTTTCAAAGTAGGTACATAAATAGGTAGTTGTTTAAAAAAAACGGACGTTTATATTATCGGTTGGGCTTTATTCTTTTACACGCTATGAACAATGTCAGTACCATTAGAAGAGCTCTCTGAATCCCGGAAGCAGCTCGAGGTTTATTCCATCAATAGACAAAGCTTTAACCCATGAACTCCCCTACAAAATGGCACTATTTACCTTACTTTAACATACCTACCAACGAAAAAGTGGATACCTTACTTGAAGACGCAAGTTTCACAAAAATAAACTCGTTAAGTAAGAGTTCTGTGACTAAACACAATGTGGAGAAGAATGTTATTATTATGTCATTACTGCTATACCTTCTTATAATAAAACATACTACCAAGAATCATTAGCAAGCCAATAATGGCATTGACGCAGCCACTTCCTAAGTCCTAAGCTTGGTGCACCATGCCTTCGTGAGCTAAGAGTAGTAACAAGACACACACTGCAAACTTTTAGTCGGCCGATATTTTGTTTAGGCTCATAAATCACTTCGAAGATGAATGGTAGCACGCACATTACTTACAAAGATACAAATACCGACCGACTGAAAACTTTGATTGGAATCAAGGTTTTCTTTTTAAAAATATTTTGCCAACCATGGGGCAACTGTCGGCCCACTTGCACTGTTTAGTCTTCAGTGTGCGGACTCTAACACGCGGGGTGTATTGAAAACATGTTGAACAAACCGGTTGCTCCTTACTCGCTACATGATTTTCTAAATAAGTTCTCTAAACACGGCTTGTCCTGGAAGATTGATAGAAAAGGAAGCTTTTTTCTTAGGTAGTAGGAATTAATTGCAGTAGTAGCAGATAACATAAATTACTTCAAGTGTTTGCTGACTAAAATTGCCTGAACTCCAGACTTATGCGTATCTTTTAAGATTAAATGTATTAATTAGTAAAAAAAGACCTGTCCAAACTGTCTATATCTACATTGTAAAATAGTGAATCGAACCCGAGACCCCGAGCACAGTCACAATCTTCATAGCATCTTAATAGCTAGCTCATTAAACTACCATATACCTAACTAACTATCTATCTACTGTCCTTAATACAAAGAAGACGTTCTTTCCGTCGGTAATAACGTTCTTGATAGATTAGCCTTTGTACAAGAACCCAAAGAACCCAAAGAAAGTAGCGGACCAAAGACTTTGATTACTTTGAAACACTTTAGATGCTATCTGACATCGTAAATGCGGGAGTGTTGGTGTGTTGTCTATGCGTCGCTTCGATGCACTTGGATGCAAAATGTGGTTGTAAAGGTATCGATGACAGTCTTTTAACATTGCACGATATGGGAAGTGAATCGGGGATAGTTAGTGTTTGGAATAATAGACCGGTCGATAAATCTACAATTATAAAAAAAAATACGCCATGACTAGAAAACCACACAAATTGAACTCTTACTGATAGGGTATATCAATTGGCAAAAACAATATACATATACCATAATGTAATTTTTACATAATGAAAAAAATACATGGACATGACGGCCGTTCTAATTAAGTAAATAAATAAATAAATGACCTATAAGTAATCCATGATTTGTCAGTTTCAGACCATATTCTCTAAATATCTTCTTCATGTGTTGACTGTACGCACAAGGTATCTCGCAGCAGCTTATGGTTATTGGGATATCAGCGATTAAATCTTTACACACCATAACATGGCTACGGTTGTTTTTTTAAGGGATTACTATCATATGGTGGTGGCTGCATTGTCGATAATTGGATACCAGATCCCACCAGTCATCGTCATTTACCTTGCCAAGACGTCAGAGAACGTCTGGTGGACAAGAAAATTCTGATACTAAGATTTGTGTGGTAATTAAATCACTTTTTAAGAAGGCCTGCCTAGATACCTAACTATATGATTTTTTTACATTTCAACTTCTACCGCTAAAGATTATCACGATTGCACTGCAGACAAATCCAAAGAACACGTTATTGTCTCACAATAATTTGTTAATGAATCATCAAACAAATCTATGAACGGAACATGCGCGTGAGCACTCATACTTACACACCTTATCTTGTAATAACTTATACGCGAGTGCAGACCATCTCTCTCATTACTGTCCGAACATAATTATGATTTTATGGTCACATCGGCGCGTCACTATCTCCCGGCGCTATTAATATGCGTAAGCGCAGCCCCAGACTCGCCCACTGACGGCCCTGGACCACAAAATACATAGGTACAGAAGTCAATCTCATGTATGTACTTCACTTTTCATGCCTAAACTCGGCGGTCGCGCTAGGGTTGTCAACTGTTTTATGCGCATAAAACTAACGTGGTAGTGGTACTCGTATCTAATTATTTGATGTATTGTTGAGAATAAAACAGGAAAAATGAAATATAAACCAATAATAATAAAATATTTAATGTGGCATACAAGAGGTTAATAAACACTTTCAACGGAAATTCGTTTGAACGAGATACCGAACTTTTTCAGAAACCGCAATTTATAATTTTGTTATTCATACATATATACTTACCCTACTCTTTACTTGTGAAAAAAATATTTTTGTATGTAATGGGTTGGTACAGTCCCTGATCTAAGCTTGCTTCTACCTACAGAAAACTTGATGTGCGAGTTTTATTTCGTCTACCTTACAACATAGTCTCGCCATGATCACAAAAATTATCAACTCCTACTAGCAATAATCTTTGAGGGTAGGTAGGCAGGTTCGCCTGGGTCGACACTAGCAAAACTTATTACGGCATTGGGCCAGAGGCCGCCGCCGGGGCGCTTACCTACCCACCTAACTGTACCTACCTACTGCGTTTATTAAACGAACCATCGAAATATGAGAAAATAAGTAGGTACATACTATAGGTAATACGGCAGGCTAAAAAAACGACAATTCACTGTTTATTGTTGTATAAAACAACCGTCAACTTGTTCAATTATAATACGAATTTTGTTGCTCCATTATTACTTTTTCTTTTGTTATTAAAATTAAAAATATTACAGTCAAATTACAGTTAGGTAGGTATCACAACGCGTGCACATTTATCTACCTTTGTGTGACGCGCTTATCTCAAGAAAGCGGCAGCCGCGCTCGCACTGTTTTGAGTTGTTTTGAGACAGCGCGTCTGTGAACACGCACACATAGACACCTTTGTCTGCGTGACTCGAACGCGCTTTGTATGTAGATTGACTTCTGTACCTATGTATTTTGTGCCTGGACCGTCTTCACTTTATGACCTAATTAATTTATCCCACCAAAAACATTAAATGTAAAAAAAGCCAATCCTCTACGCAATTCCTCCACCGTAAAAAGTTTTGATATCGCATAGAAGCCAAGTCCTGTTCAACTTTATTTGTAATAATAAATCAATATTTTGTGACCATATCAATAGTTTCGTTCACTTTACAATAATATTGACTTGGCCATGAGCACAATAAACTACAAATATAATACGGCATATCTTGGAGAGGTGAAAGTCAATCATGAAGTTTAATATCACAGAATTAAATACTTTTAGTTTTTTCAATTGTTACTAAATGACCGACAGTCAGTATCATCCAAAATCATGAACTGCACATTTACTATGCGCATGTTTGGTCCATGGTGATCTCAAATTCCAATCAGTCCAATCGTAAAGTCATGTCCATATAGAATGTATCAATTCAATGGTATTTACACATTATTTCAGGGAGCGACTATTAACTTGTGCTCATGGCCAAGACAATATTATTGTAATGTGAACAAAATTATTGATATAGTCACAAAATATTGATTTATTATTACAAATAAAATTGAACAGGACTTGGCTTCTATGCGATATCAAAACTTTTTACGGTGGAGGAATTGCGTAGAGGATTGGCTTTTTTTACATTTAATGTTTTTGGTGGGATCTAATTTATTTTTTGTAGGTCTCCTTCTTCTCTAAGTATATAACAAATTAAATTAAATTACATGCAACTAACTAAATATATAACAAACTAAATATGTAGACCTAAACTAGCACGTAAACAACATTTTTTTTAAATAAATTAAACAATTTCGAAATTGTCGAATTTTTTAATCGAATGTCATTTAGAATAAAAGAGATTTATTTCAGAGGTAGATGGCGCTATCACATGAAATTGTTTTTTTTTTTTAACTAAAAACCGTAGCGCGATTTAGACCAGGACAACGCCATCTATCGAGCGAGCATGCAGTATTTATCGCACTGCATTAATATGAAAGATTTTATCATTATTCATTTTATTTTAACCTAGCTTTTTTATTCATATGTATGTATATTTAATACATAATAACAATATACCACACTACGTAACAAAACAAATAGTAACATTTTGTACATAAATAAATAACAAAGTTATCAATGCAGTCAAAATTCATACATAATGTTATTGAAAAACCGCAAATATAAATTTGTTTCCTATTTTTTTATTAAGTTTTAAGGTTTTTATAATTTTCCCTTTATATGTAGCTAATAACCTATCTTGGTGCCAAATTTGAAGGTTCTAAGTTTGCTAGAAGTACCTTAGACTTTTGATGATCGGTCAGTGAGTGAGTCAGTGACAAAATGGTGTAACTTTGATCGCTCATAACTCGTAAACTATTTATTCAAATTTTTTGTAATTTTGGGACTGAGCTTGTTCTAATACTTACTCTTGGTCATCGAAAACCTAAACTCCTAGCTTTGTTCACATGGAATATACAGGGGGCTGAAATAGCCGCGAAACGCTTCGAGAAAAGATGGTACGGCCGTGCCCGCTTTGCTCGAGTCTTGGCTGGGGCACTGCCGTGCCCTCAGATTTAACTGTCACACTGTGTGTGCAGTATTGGAAAAAATATGAGTAATCTCTTTTGACTTCCGCGTTGGATTTTTAGGTCAGGTGTTTTTTTTGTGGTTCCGTACACATTTTTGAATATTTTCAAATGTAAAATTAACTGTTTTAATTATGCACAATTTTTATACGCTGTGAGTAACTATTTTGTGGAATCCTCTATAGTATTTAACCAGGTACCTCTTTAAAATTGAAGCTTATTAAAATTGAAGAAACACATGAGTTTATTTACTACGGTAATTTAAAAACGTGCGAATAAAGAAGTAAATTAAAAAAAAAACAGTGATAGAAAACAATAAAAATATAGGTACTTAAATTGCTACGAACAGCAAAACAAAAACATTGAAGAAGTACAGCTTCACACAATTTGAACACTTCAAAAACTTTACTCTTAACGGCATTTCACACTTGCTCGCAGTGGTGACTAGACGAGCTCATTGTTCGGGCTCAGGTAGACTCTTCTCGGAAGGGCTATTGTCTCGAGTGATTAGCTCCTATTATGCTCCAACTACCCGGCCCGGTAATTATTTACCTACTGTACCAGTATCGGGAGAGAAGTGGTTCTTAATTAGTTTTGTTTACACAACTTGGTTTTTGTCGTTTTTTGTAGTAGGTAGGAAACTTAGCTTTGAAGAATGGCTGTTAAATGTACTAATTTAAAAATGTGTTTCTTGTTAAAATAGACTAGAAAACTAGTTTCTTGGTTCATATACTAACTAGTAATAGCTAGACTATTGATAAAAATCAACTTAAAGGCAGACGGAATAAAAAAAAAAACAGAAATATTCTTAGAACTTTGCACTTTCAAACGCTGTATGTAACTATCAACAAACATCTTAATAAATATTGATCCCGCTAAAATCATTTAAATACCCGTCGGCTTAAAAGCTTTACATATCACGTTTCTTAAATGTTGTTTATTGATATAGTAAATCTTGTGCGGAACCACCGCGCGGAGCTGTCGACTCGCTCGCCTACAATGTCCCACTTGGCTATAAGAATCAATAAACAAGAATTGTCACGATCACCACTTGCAAGAAAAATGGATATTTATTTACGAACAGGTATCGGTAAAAAGGTTGGAAAGAAGTGCCCCCCAAAACATGCGCGTTCTATGAAGTATTTACATACGGTATGCTAAAGCTGTTTCAGTGGAAGATCTTTTCCGTTAGCGAGATTAAAACGTAAACCATCGTAAATATCGAAATTGCTTTATAATGTTATTAGTTTAAGAAGCGCCACTTTACTGCGTGACTCAATAGCTGCCTAAAGAATTAAGCGTTATTAAAATTTATATTAGCAAATAGGTACTGGTTCCATGTTATTTCTCAGTGTGAAACTATGCTATGATATTGTTAATTATTTTGCGATTGCACCTGAGTCCGTCTTAAATAATATGCGCATGACGAATCGCCCATTTCTATAAGAGAACCCCAAAAAAGCATGACGTGTCCCCAACTCGTGACAAAAACAGGTCAGCAGTAGCAAAATCTGTTCTCGTACTCATTAGACGCTGCAAAAAATGTCTCTTTCAATTACTAATTTATCAACCAATAACATATATCACAAATCGGAAACATAAACAATGTCACTACAACAATTTTATCTAGAAAATTTATTTTCTAACTACGCGGGGGTAAGTGACCGATGATTCAGTTCCCGGCGCTCAAAATCCCGTCGTATGTCCAAATATCCTGGCAAATCAATTTGGATCTTATTGCAATTTGTCTAAAGTTGACAATCGGTGAAGAGGCGTGAGGAGTGAGATGTTTCGGTGTTTTGTCAGGCAGTCTATATCGGTAGTGTGTCCCCTCTCCGTCGGCGCGTACTATATTCTGCGCCCCTAGTTTTAGCGAGCCCATTGAGCAAAACTGACTGGAAATCATAACTCAGGTATAACTGCGTTCGTATAGGGGTAGGTTAATTCAGTCAGGCGTATCATCATACAAAATTATTAAAGCTAAACCAGACATAGGAGCCGTAACTGTCTACAGAATAGACACACCCACTTCATGAATGATTGATTTATTACAGCCTTGCACAAAATGATTGATTGCGTGTCATACTAATTAAAACGTTCTGTTTATTTGATTACAAGAGTAACAATGGACTTATCAAGGAAGGCAGAGAAAACAGCTAAATTAGCAACCATGTTTGAATATTCCTCCGGATTGAAAGTCAAGAATCCATCATAATATTTGTCTTCCCGAAGGAAGTTCAGCTGAATGAAATATCACTCAGTCAGTGAATTGATGAACTGTTTGTGTTTCAATCATTGATCAATCAATCAGCCGTGAAACAATAAACGGTCTGAATGATATGAAGCTACAGAGTACAGGAATACTCGGATCTTCTTGGTTCATTTCCTTGTTAAATGGTCCTGCATGATAGATAACTTAATTCTAGAGTCTTATGATAGGATTGTATCCAAAAATATTGCAAATATGAAAACCGTTTTATTAGAAAAGGTCTTTTTTAATAAACCGCTATTGGTATTGATTTTTCAAAGAATTAATTCTTATCTATCCTTTTTATTTTTATCTCAAACTTAAAAGACAAATCTCTGCCACCCAAAGATACACTGGATACGCTTACGCTTAAGACGGTATGTTGGAAGTACATTGGGCAAGAAGTTTTAATAAATGAAAAACCTGCACAGGTGTAACATGCGACTGTATTACATCTATCATTTCTGTTGAATCATCTTGCTGTACTCAAATTCGGCTTCATTACATTACAAACTATGCAAAGACAGATTTTTGTGAACAAACTGCTAAAAATCATACGTTAGCTCAACGTGTCGGCTCAAGTACCTACCTTCAATATATTTCGGTACTAAGCGCGACAGTTTGTCTCCCGTGTGCCAATCTATATATACCAGACCGGGGCAATATGAGTCACTGTCACCACGCAAATGTGACTAACCCACTGTCCACGTAAACTACGACAATCGTCGATTGATTGCAGCTTCTCTAGAAAAGAAAAATCCGAGTAAAATGCATGAGTTCATAGTTAAGGACACGATGATGTGGTAACAATAGCCATAGAATGTTAAAAATAAATAAATAGACCACATAGGTAGGTACTTATAGATGGAACATTTGTTCAGTAATCTAACCGAGGAACTAGCCATGAAGTACCACTTCAGCAATCAGTTACCGCATTCAAACACATACGACGTCGCTCACATAATCAAGTACTTCAGCATCACCATACACAAATATATTATGATACACACGACGACCAAACTCTTGAGAGGAGTGCTTCTCGTGAGCTCACCTATCTCACATTACAAACCTTTCCTATTAACACGCAATTATGCATTCGAATTCCATTGACAAGTACCAAGTACCAACACAAGCTATGAACCCGGTCCAGTAAAACGATCTTGGAACCGGTTCTACCCCAATTACTCCCTCCCTCCTACTAATTGGACTGGCTTTTGAACACTGCGTATTCCATCTATGAACACTGTGTCACTTTTAAGAACAAACTTTGTTAGGAAGAAGTGCACTGTGCTGGTGTTTTAGAAGGGATGATGAACAGCTACTGAGAGCTCTTGGTTTTCCATTTGCAGCAACTGTCAACGTTATTGAGTAATTTTCGTGCGGAACTTGAACACTGTGTTTTGCGTCCTGTATGGTGGATTGTCACTGTGGTCACCTTGCCTGCTGCAAATATTCTGACAATTTTGTTTGTGAAATATGGCTTGAAGTAATGGAAGAAGTTTTTATGTTTGGGTTTTAAAAATTCTTACTTCTAAGATTTTGTCGGCATGAGGTTACAGCTTGGGACACCTTTATTCTAGAAAGAGTGATGAAGCGTTGAATAGAACAATGTAAACCTATTATATAAAAAAATCAGTTTGCAATCCTATGCAGTAAGATACCAGGATATTTGACTTTTCTTATACCCTTGCCCTTACCCCTCATTGCCGCTGAAAGCTAGACAAGCCAAGTGCACTTTCACATTAACTTAAACTAGGAAGTACATAGGTATACTTCCTACATAATGGTATTATCAGATCCTAGTGTTAGGCCACACGCATAGTTAATTAGGTAAGTGCGAGCGTCGATGCCGTCACGAACGCATCGGAGCCCTGTTTGCTTCACAAACACTAGCCGGTTCCTAGAGTGTGGCTTGAGTTATAAGCAGTTGCCGTTGACATAACTGACCATTATCATTATCCTTCTGCCCTTCATCATCATAATCATTTCCCGAGCCTTTTCCTAACCATGTTAGGGTCGGCTTTCCTACTGCCCTTATCCCAATATTATTTGTGGTCGGCGCTGTATGTGTTCTTCTTTTATACTCCTCTTTCTGTCGTCATCATACAAGTTACTTTCTTTCTAGTCCATCCATCCATGTGTGACGCCACTGACAATATTGGAACTCCAATATAATAATTTCTATTTTCTATTAACTGGCTGTCATAATAGTAGCGTTTTGAAATTAGTTAGGGAATATTAGATTTTCAGTAGCATAGAAGCAATGTAGTGCTTGTTTCTGATCTAAGATTCATATGGTATACAGTAAAATAATGTGGGAATCGATTTAAAATATGTATTTGTGGCCATTGTCCATTCCGATGGTCACAAAACACGGACCCTTAAATCGCTTGCGCTTATGCCTTACACCAATCATCAGCTACGGTATGCAGCGAGTGAACCGACTGCGCTTGTCAAAAGCGAAGTTGTGTGTTTCCCCCATATTGCCCAATATGGGATGCGACGTGAGAACTTTGTCTACGAACTTATTTACTTAGGCACATGTTGCACGACCCATGGAGATGTTTTTCTTTTAATTTGTAATATAATAGGTATTAAAAAGATGTTGCAATCTGATGTGCCTTCTGCTTTAAAATTATGCTCAACTGATAGTGATGAAGGTGCACTTCAGTTGTGAACCCTGACAAGGGCATCAGTTTTTTCAAATCTACATTCATCAGTTCAAATTTAAGAACATCTCAACAAGCTTAGAAATTTTATGAGTCTCATGTGTCCGTACAAGTACATTAATGTACTCAATAAGCCGATTACCGTAAGGTGGTCTGCGGTTTCTAGCGACGCCTTACAAATTCAATATCACCAAAGAAAGGAACAAAGAAACAAGAATATACCTCTGTCTCCATAATATACGAGGTAGTTGGAAGTTTGTCTACAATTAGTGGGAACATAACAACTGGTAGATTAAAGGGCCGCCATTTGGTAAAATGTCGTCGGCACGTGATTAACGACCTCTCAATAGATGGGTCTCCGTGTTCACGACTGCCACGGGCCACGGGAATGCTATAAAAATAATGATACTAATGACAGTTTTGTTTTATATGTTGAAGATAAAAACATGAAGAAACTTTCTTAGCAACAGGAACAGTCACTTTCTTGATAATATTTTGAAAAAAAGTCAAGTCCAGGTTGCTGTCATCGCTGGCTGCGGAATTGTAGGGAATAGTTAGCGCGGCCCTGGTACATCAAGGGCTCCACAAGGAACAAAGGTGGGCTTTAGCACAAAATACATAGCTTTAGTCAGTAAACGTCTGACACTCAATTCTGCTGCACCCACAGTAGAAGGCAGTTCATCTTATCTGTGACGAAAATTTACAGGAGCCAATCTCCTACCTTCAAAATGTCATAAATAACTTCAGACACAAGACAATTATGTAGATGCGTTTACGCACTATTGAGTAGTAACAATGCTTTCCAATCGAGCTTGAAATATTCTCATGTTTTAATGAATACTAATAGGCTAATGATAATTTGTAAGACAGCACTCCAATTGTTTTTCTTCAGTAGTTTTTTATTTCTGGGATAGTAAATTTAAATACTTGGGTACGTTTTTCAAGGAATATGAAAATATCTTAGATATTTTTTATTTCTGTTTTAATATACGCTTCAAGGAATACCACACCTTAACCAATTCTTATTTAACGACAGTTACCACAAAGCGATGTCATAAATTTCTCCTATTAGATATCACAAGAAAACATCACTAACAATTTGGTCATTTGATGTACCTTAATGCCCACTAAATAAGGTTGATTATCGTTACCCATTCTCTGAAGATCCGTGAATCCCATTATTCTTATGGAATGAGACAAGGATTGCTATGGGGCTGACAATAATGTCTCCGAAACATTTGAATGACTAACACGAATTCCTACTTTCTACTCATTAATTTTTTACTTGTGTAGCAGAGATATTTGATAGGGTTATTCCCAAACGCTGCAAAAGTTTTATTCTTAGATATGCATTGTATCAAACTCCTGAGAGAATTTTGTTCTATATTTATGGTGCTTCAGGAGTAACCTATTTCAGGCTAAAGAATTAGAAAAACACAAGCAGTTAGGTCACCTACATGCTCATCACAACATTCTAAAATGGAACAGAAAACAAAGCAGTGTGAATTTCTATTTAAGGTCTGAAGTAATCCTTTACAGACCTCAAGAACTGTGACCACATATTCCAAAGCGCCCAAAAGAGCTTTCAACAACCTTACATTTTATTTACGACCCCCAAGCGTATTGATTTATTATGCCCCACACAGTTACGGTCGGTGTTTTCAAAAACACGAGTGATCGTAAAAGAATCGTTAAGTTCTGACAAAGAGGTTGTTCAACAGTGTCTGTTGCCACCCCAAAATGTTTGCTAGCCGCTCGACAAACTGTTTTATTCTCAGTATCAATTTGAAGAGGCTTCTTCGAGACTCTGATCGAGTAGGACCAACAAGATTTTTTTCCTACGATTTTGTTGGTTTCAGATGCCACGTTTTGTAAGGCATGCGTTTTGAAAAGGGGGATCGTACGAAAATAAAATGGCGTACGGACCGACTGTCGCCCATGGTGCCTTTACACTCAAAGAAGATCAGCCGTTGCTTGCATTATGCACAAGCATTTCCGCTGGCATTTCCACAGATCACAGAGATGCACTTCTTATTTCTTCACTTTCACAGCCCGAAGGGAAGTTAATCGGAGATCGGAGAAAGATCAGGAGTAGGACTAACATGTACGATGCACTGGTGGTCAATCACCAATTTCTATAAAAACCGGGAAGTTTACTAAAAGTTTATTTAATCCAACAAAGTGTTTTAAGACTCATCCGGGAATTGAACCCCAGTTCCCGTGTACAGCAGTCGCGCTATATGCTACTATAACGAGGCAGTTAAATCAATGCTTGGGGGGTCTAAAATGTCTGGAACAAATTAAGGTGTCTGTATCCCGGTACAACTCTTGGGCGTATCCCCTATAATCTAACATAATGAGAAAAAGTTTGGTTATTTCAATCAACGCCATTACAACTTGTTTTTTTTAACTGGTAGTTCAATCGCTATGAAGACGTTAAATATTCCTGCTTTTAAATGAGCCCCGAGTTTTAAGTTTGACGTTTATACGTGACGATACGGATACGACTTTGGTCGGATCCCGCAATTGGATCCAAAAAGAAATCGCATTTTAGCTAGGAATAAATATCAAATTAAAATCATCGGGGCACTTAAGTAATTTAATGAGAGTACTTAGTTATTTCAGTTATCAAAACGTAGTTCAAATTGCCTATATACGCGTATTGTAAGTTATTTCTTGCACCCAAAACGATTCACTTACGAGTCACCTTACTGCGATCTGTAGCATAAATTGCCTCAGAGAAAATCATTCCTGTCGTGAACGTATCGTCAAGTATAAATCCTTTAGCACATCCTTCAATGAACAGAAATGGAGGGCGTACCTCATACATATAATTATGATGTTTTATAGTTATTGTGTGGGAAATGAATGGCAGCAGGAGCTACCATTAAGGGGGCCGTCCGTCAACGTGTTTCTTTATGAAAACCTATCTCATCCGCGCCTCGTTGTTTTCTCTCTCTGTATATCCCGTGGGATCGAGTGGGTAATAATGACCTACGATCTCTCAAGTGTGTTAATTGAGTTTAGTTTTTATTTCCTCGTTAATTTTCGATGTGTAAACGGCTGTGCTGTGCTTCCTGTAGTCGGTTCAGATTTTGTGTAGGAATCTTTAATGTGGGTCTATCTGATATTGGGTATTTTGAAAGGACAAGGTGCAGTTAAGGTATAAAAACTTTTTTTTGTAGCTTAATTTTACTGATACATGTCATGGAGCATATTTTTAAACTGTCCAAAAATAGTCCTCCTGGTAATTTATTATGATTCTTGTCTCTCTCTATTTTATGATCATTCTGACTAAAAACTACCTTGATCAGGTCGCTAAGGTACAAAGAGACTCAAATTGATTCGATTTTTTGCCATTATAGTTACGAAATTTCTATTTTAACTAGAATGATTCAACGTGGAGCGTATAAGTGAGACGGCAGGTCCTCGCCGTGTATGGGCCGCTCGTTACCGCCGCCATATTTGGAGCCGGCGCAAGCGCAGGCCCATTTACACCGCACGATGTTTTTGTTCGAAATTAAAGAATTAAGTGGTTAGTTTTTTTGTGGTAGTGTGAAGTGAAATAAACAGTAATTATCGTTGACGTGTTACAAGTTGGGGTGTTGCTTTTGTTTTTTTTTTATTTCAGTAGGTTGGTTTTACCAAAGGGCGTTAGGTCAGAATTAGATTCTTTCAGAATTTCCATTATGTCGAATCTTTATGATGTTATGATAATAACTACATACGTATACAGATAAAAATAGTAATTTAGGAATCAATATATTTATAGTTAAAAAAAATCGTACAGTGTAAACCATGTTTAAGGGTCGCCGCACATGAAAGGGCTGCGCATTACGACGCATTGATCAGCACCAGTTTGGAACTTATAATGAGAGGAGTTCACAAAAGGAGACCCTTACGTGTAGCACCATATACAGATGTAAGAATACAGTTATTGTTTGCTCTAACACAAGAAAAGGTTTTACTCAGGAACGCGACAGATATGTTCTAGACTTAGTTATGTTCTTTTAAGACCTATTTTAGATGGAGCTACGTTTTCTAGTCGTGTCATTTAAAGCTGGTGGTTAAAGGGAGGATTCCAAGTCAGACAAGCAAGTACATACATGTACTTTCTAAGTGCATCAGCTTGGACACAGACTTAAAATATAATATATGTATTTGCTAAAGTACTAACTCCCTCACAACTATCCGTCTTACTCATGTTTTCGGGATGCTAAACGGGAAATTGAAATCAAAATCAAGAAAACAAACAATGTGTTAAATGAGATGCAATCCATGAAATACTTCCTTCAGAACATAAAGAATAAAGAGTCCACAGGAAAGAGTAAAACAAAAATAGTGAAGCTATTAAACTCAATACTTCATCAAGACTATAAGTGGTGTGAAATTCTCACGCTCGCCAGTTTCCCATCTCATGGCTCAGCTGATTGGCTACTATCAATAAATGGTTCGTTTGTCTGTCGCGCCGCCACTCACGAGCTTTCTATCAACGTGTGGAACAATGGACAACTGAAGGGTCAAGTCTGTAATACTTGAACTGAAAGATGGGATTGTGTGCGCAGTTAAAAGCTCGTAAAATGTGACTTTTGAACTTGTTAACTACTCACTGATGGAACTGCAGAGCCTACCAGGATATAAACTAGCCTGTAATAAGGATAACCCATATGTATAGGTATTTATAGCTTTGATTTCGACAGGGGACATTTTCAAAATAGGTTCAGTAGTTCTAAACATTGCTTTCGACTATCTCACAAAACATCTTTGAGGTCTCTTCTATACTAGTGAGGTAGAAAGTCAGTCGAAAAGTATATATTTTGTAATTATCACCTTTAGCTTTTCATCGGTTTCTTGTCTTTTTTGTAACACTCTTTTTTCTCTCCACAATTTTGACTTATATTAGCTCCCCAGTAGATCTGTCATAATTTTCTAAGTCTAGGTGGCAGAATTTAGTAAAATTGCGTTTGGCGTAGCAGTAACCCGTCCTTAGTTACGATGTCGACGTAGAATTTTATTTCGTAGATATAGGAACAGTTAGAAAGGGCGTTTTATACTTTTTATTTATCGTAGCAATTAACATGTGTTAATAATTGTTCATAGTTCGTAACTGGTTTGACGGCTTCAGTTGTTTGAAATGTCGATATCATGAATGCAGTGTGTCAAACATTTATAAAAAGAATGGTGGAGAAATTAATTTCTACTGGATACAACCAGAATAATTAATTCATGTTTTTGTGAACACATTATTCCAAACAGATGGATAGCGTTGGATTTACTAGTACCTAGTTACCTTTACATAACAACCGTTCATAACCCTAAAATTAACATCTACTGTACGACCAAGGACCCAGGTTGCGCCGACGCAAAGAATTCGGTAATATAAAGTATTCCATTCAAAAGCTTTTAAATCCATATATTATCTCGTCAGACACTTACACCCATAACAGGAGCTTTGCACAAAGACTCGAACTCCAAAAACCCATATTCAGACCCCATAGAAATCAGAAATAATTTAAGTACCCACGTTTGTCACTGGGGTACAAAGGAACTTGTATAATTTTAATGAAGTGCCGTTTAAAGGCACATTTTATTGCCCGGGCACAGCGGGGTAGTGCCCCTTAGTGCCCGACATGAAGGCACTGCGGTTATAATGAATGACGTTTGTACATTCACCGTGAAGGCAGATAGATCCTCATAATGTTCAAGATATTGGATTACCATGATAGTCTAAACATGATGGCAAAAGGTGTGCCTAGACTAACTAGAGGAGTAATGTCAACTCATGGGCTGGATAGTGTTTTAGAGTTGTCCTTAGAAGCTAAGCGTCTGTGAGGGTTATCCTGATTCGTCTTCCTGTCTGCATAACAAGTGCTAAGGGTCTCTGAAACAAATTTTTATATACTGGTTGCCACCCACGGTTTCCCGAGGGAAATACTTCTTGCTCATGGATAAAATAAGCCTACATGCGATTGATGATGATGATGATATAACTGCCAAATCCCATCAAAATCCATTCAGTACTATGAGCGTGTGAGTAACACATTTATCCTTGCAAACTTCCGCATATATAAAATTAGGAAGATTATGTACGTATGCCATCTTAATAACTTCAATATTTTTATTAGAACGGTGCCCAAACGGACCCTTTTTTATACAATCGTAGCAAAGCGTCGTTTAAGACAAATCTCACCTTGAAAGTTGCAACCATCCATGCACTAATAGTACCATCCCTTTGTTCAATTTCACCCTTGTCAGTGGAGGCCGCCGGCGCCGGCGCTCGCGGCGCTGCATGCGTGCGCGCAGGTAAGGCCGGACACACACTGCGCGGGCCGCCGGTCAATCTTTTGAAAATATTTTTTAAGTAATTCGGGACTTTTTGTAACTTAAAGAGGTTTTTATTAACAAGACTATTTTGTATAATACCAAGGAGAATACTAATACTAATAATAAAATTACAAGATGTTTTTTTACCCTGAGATGAAACTCAGCAGAACTCTTGTCTTAAGATATTTTGCTTAGGTACTATTAGAGTGCCCAGGACAGTTGCGTGTGGCTGAGACCTTAGCACCAGTAATTTGTTCCGCTCCATCGAGCCTGTGGTCACACACCGTCTGGGCCGCGCATACGCAGCCTGTCCGCCAACGTTCCACGCCAATTATCTCGGCTGATTCACTATTTTATTGTTTAGCTCATAATAAGGTGGCTTCGAGGCCTTCTTGTTCTGTAGATTAACATTACAATGATTTAGGCGAGTTTTGATGATGGAGGCCAGGGGTTTTTGTTTACCTAAATCTTCCATGTCTTACTTTGATATCCTAGAAGTTAAGGTAATGGAAAATTAGCAAAATGCTCTACCTAAGAATTAATAACCCAAGTTCAGTTGTCGACTCACTGATATTCCATCTTTGATATAGGAACTTTAGTTTTTCGTGAAAAAGTAACTTCATTCACTGCCTTACCCTGCAAATAATTCAATTAGAACCCGGACACGAACAACCTCAATTGGTCGTGATTTATCACCTGAGGAGCTCGCCTTAAGCGAGTGAATAGATGCGCAAGAGTCGACTGCTTGTAAGGAATTAGATCTAAAACAGGATAACGGGAAGCCGTTGATCCTTCGTGTGTAGGGGTGTACCTCAACAACGTAATATTATTACGTCATGAGTAAAAACTTTTAATAGGTCTTCGTACAAATAATTTTGGTAAGGACCTTAGGAGTTTGTCTCAAATACATTGCTGTTTATTGTTCTTTCAGTGAGACATGTATTGAGAGTACACCTTAAAAAATTACCCCTTTAAAAATTAGGTTGACTTACCTTATACGCTACTTGAGAGGAAAAACTGCAATTCTGAAATAAATCTCTTGAAAACATATGTGAGTTTCTATGCAGACTTTCGATATTAAGCCCGCCATCCTTGACAGAGCCCTTGAAATATTCCGCGCGCCTTCGTTCATTGCATTCTATTCGAGGGGCGGCACGGCAATGTATGCTGAACTCATGTTGATACTATCGTGCCCTGATGTCAATGCTTAGCATTTAATGAAATCACATTAATATTATGAAAGGTATGTTTGTTACTTCTTCACTCTTCAAGTCATAGGTACACACGACAGCCACATCAACCTACCGAAATCTCAATTCGATTTTTAACCTTATCACAATAGTGGAAAGTTCATGTTCGATTGATATTTAACAGATTCCGGTAGGTTGACCGGCTGGTGTCTGTACCAATGTTCATACGTTTCGTTTCTCTAAAAGTGCTATATCATCTGTTCAATTCAAAATAGGGCTTGCATTATTATGTGATAATAAGGACCTTGAGAGAAAATGCAGTGTCATGTTGAACAAATAACATAATTTACATAGGTACATACATAAACTTAAAGTTTTTCTATAAGTGGGTTAAACACATCATAAAATTGTCCATACCCTTCGATTTGAAGAATGTGTTTCTAGAACATTGTGCAATATCTAATCAAGTTTCTGAACTAAGTACACCTACTTTAAATATTGCGATATCATCAAGTGACTTGATGATAGTAGCTTGCAAAAAGTACACTTAAAATCGATGATGTCAGTCCTCAGGAATCAATAATGTTTCCTGTAAATACTCATAACACTGCCCAATCATAAACATGACAGATCGAGTCAGATAAACTCGCTCCTATATCGGTATTTTATCGTAACGTTTCAACATCGGCAGTCCGCATCAGTCCGTCTGGAGTGTCCTCACAAAAACGCATCTCCTGACCATATTTGGTGAGGTCTAATGAGCTTAATGGACCTCAGAGGGCCCGAGGACATCTCGCTCCCACGGAACTGCCTTTTTACATCGAACTCCTTTTTCGTGGATAACTATACCTTTTGTGGACAATCTTATGCCGTTGATTTCATGTTTTTTTTTTCGCTTGTAACATTATTATGATGCTAGTATCTAGTCATGTTTGTATCGATCTATGATTTATTTTTACAGTTCCGTACTCATAGGGTACCGACTTCGATTCGCACTTAGCCGGTTTTTTTTCTATAGAACGCAGACAACACAAAATAAAACAGAAGTCAATCTCAAGTATGTACTTCACTTTTCATGCCTAAACTCGGCGGTCGCGCTAGGGCTGTCAACTTTTTTATGCGCATAAAACTAATGTGGTAGTGGTACTCGTATCTAATTATTTGATGTATTGTTAAGAATAAAACAGGAAAAATGAAATATAGACCAATAATAATAAAATATTTAATGTGGCATACAAGAGGTTAATAAACACTTTCAACGGAAATTCGTTTGAACGAGATACCGAACTTTTTCAGAAACCGCAATTTATAATTTTGTTATTCATACATATATACTTACCCTCCTCTTTACTTGTGAAAATTTTTTTTGTATGTAATGGGCTGGTACAGTCCCTGATCTAAGCTTGCTTCTACCTACAGAAACCTTGATGTGCGAGTTTTATTTCGTCTACCTTACAACATACTCTCGCCATGATCACAAAAATTATCAACTCCTACTAGTAATAATCTTTTAGGGTAGGTTGGGAGGTTCGCCTGGGTCGACACTAGCAAAACTTATTACGGCATTGGGCCAGAGGCCGCCGGGGCGCTTACCTACCCACCTAACTGTACCTACTGCGTTTATTATACGAACCATCGAAATATGAGAAAATAAGTAGGTACATACTAAAGGTAATACGGCAGGCTAAAAAAACGACAATTCACTGTTTATTGTTGTATAAAAACAACCGTCCACTGAACAATTATAATACGACTTTTTTTGTTGCTCCATTATTACTTTTTCTTTTGTTATTAAAATTAAAAATATTACAGTCAAATTACAGTTAGGTAGGTATCACACACAACGAGTGCACATTTATCTACCTTGTGTGTGACGCGCGTATCTCAAGAAAACGGCAGCCGCGCTCGCACTGTTTTGAGTTGTTTTGAGACAGCGCGTCTGTGAACACGCACACATAGACACCTATGTCTGCGTGACTCGAACGCGCTTTGTATGTAGATTGACTTCTGTACCTATGTATTTTGTGCAGACAACAAGCAATATAAGTATCGAAAGACAAAAAGCCGCGAAATGTATTGTGATTCTAACAAAGCTATTAATGTTGTTATTTCCTCATCAAAACAATATACTCTCTAACATTTAATAACCGTTCGTGCTTATCCATGAATATGAGAATTATTAATAACGAGCTATAAATTTGCTGAACAATGGGATAGGCAGTAAAGCTAGTGTATGCGCGCAGGCGTCGCGGCGCTCTCAAAGCGACTCCGGCGCATACATCCGTGTCATCGAGATGTGTAAAGATGTCGGGTACAGAATTTAATCGAAAGTGTGATAATACCTACTGATAATTTTCTGACCAAAAACACTATTAGGATTTTTAGGGTTCCGTACCCAAAGGGTAAAACGTGACTCTTGTTTTCACTCCTCTGTCCGTACGTCCGTCTGTCACCAGGGGCCCGATTCTCCTAATTTTACTTAAGCGACATACGATTCACATTCGACTGCGATCCAATCACGACTCCATTACGATTGAAGCGTATGTGGCATTCCGCTATTTTTTCTTTGAAATAAACGTTTTTATCCTTTTCTGCTATTAAATAATGAATTATTTTATCTGCAAATGATTTACGATTGCAATATGATTATAGAGTAAACTACCGTAGAGACCAAAATCACCAAAATAGCAGACCAATCGCAAACCAATCGAATGTCGTTGGAATACGATTGGTCTTATATTAGTAGCAGAATGCCCGATATGGCTAAAACTGCTATTGCGATCATATTGCGATTCGATTTCTATTCAATTTTGACATTATTAACTTAGGAGAATCGGGCCCCAGCCTGGGGCCTAATGTACCTAATGAGCCGTGACAGTTAGAGAGCTGAAATTTTCATTTTATGTATTTTTGTTGCCACTATATCAACAAATACTGAAAACTAGATTTAAATAAATATTTTGGGGGGCTCCCATACAACAAACGTGATTTTTTTTGTCTGTTTTATAAATAATGGTACGCAACCCTTCGTGCGCAAGTCCGACTCGCACTTGGCCGATTTTTTTAAATTTTTAGGTTTATACTCAGTGACAACAAAATTATTTTCCTATTTTCTCATATAATGGCTAACTTGAGAATTGCAAAGTTATAAGGCGCAATCTAAAACAAAGAAGGTTGTATTAAAACCCTAGCAGATTCGAAAAAAGAACATCAACTTGCTGACGTCACAGGCGTCTGCGCTTGCGCCTATCAGTATCAGTCCACTTGCCATGCCAATTAGTCGACCGGGTGTCCGCTGCAACGCTCCACGAATGCAAATGCACTCGCTAGCTGATAACTGCACTCATTTGAATAAAAGCACCTTGCACGCCCTTATCGCGTCAAAGAAAATAAATAAAATGGTTCACACTCGACAAATGTTTCGTGTCGCTAAAAGTGGCATAGGTATAGGGATGCCATACTCAGTAATCTTTATTTGTAGTCTAAAGTTTCCGAAATAACTGAATCGAATGAAAAAAGACTTGGAAAGCATAGTGTTCTTATGGGTGACATAAGCATCTTTTTATTCAGTTACGGGAAAAAATGGTAGAAAAAAAGTACTTATAATTGTAAAAAATAAAACAGAAATGCTAGTTCTCATTCTTCGCGAATAAAGTGTATTTACGTGTACTCTATTTTAGTAGAACAAGAAATGTTTTAACCATAACCGCGGCATGGCAACATTTTGAACTAAACAGTATCTTCAAGCTGTCATACGCAATGACAGGCTGATGTTGCCACGTGGGAATTTCATAACATTAAAGGAAAATTGTCCTTTTCAAAGGAATTTAAGAAACTAGCTGCTCTACCCAGTTTCACCCGCCTTTAGAATAAACTAAGTACTTGTAAGGATATTAATTTTTCTATGCCCTTCTTTATGTATCACAATTTTGCTATCACATAAGTACAGTATGACTTTTTTAATATAATGTTTTAATGGTTTTACGAAGTTTTATTGCTGACCTGAGTTAGATCTGGAGAGACCATGCTTGTCCCTTGACTTCGATCCTAATACCTACCTACCTATTAAAATAACTACAACTCAAATAACAGCGTTTTACAGACAAACATACACAGATAGACAGATTCCTTCACAATATTAGTAAGTGTGACAGAGTATGATTACGACCAACACATTCTATGTTCCCCGAGAAACACAGCTTTCGCATAAACTTAAGGTTTATGAAACGTTGTTTCTCTTGTGTTAAAATATTTACAACTCTATGCCTGGCACAAAATCGTGGCGTCACTTAGTGAGCAAGGACAGAGGAAAACCAACCTTAGATACACATGTTTAAAACTGAAAATTGCGCTGAATTCAAAAACTGAAATCCTGATGTCTTGAAAAGAACCATGATTTTCACCTCATTGTATAGTTTTAAGTTTTATGAGCCAATAAATGTAATTTTCCCGAAAGAATGGAAGATTAATGCGTACTGTATGTGTGTTTTGTCATCGTCGCATGCTGTGTGGTCCCAGGTTTGACCGCAGACCACAACGAGGGAGACATTGGTTTTAAGTCTACAACTTTTGTTTCACGACAATGGAACCTTAAATAAATGAATACCCACAAAGCTACAACAGCTTTGCTCCATCACTTACTGGAAATTCAAAGTCTTGTAATACCTTATCTAAACGATCTTAACTAGCGGTTTCCTACAGTTTCGCCCATTTCCCGAGGGCATTTTTTCCCATACTACTACTCATCTATTCACTCGGCTCTGCCCTTAAGTACAGCTGAGAAACAAACCACTATTAACAAACATAATGTCACATACAATATATCTACAGTGTATCTACCTGCACTAGAAGTACAAGAATCTTTATTTTTAGTAACTTAGTAAGTCCGTCGCGTGCTTATTGTATTTTAAAGGGGAACTATATTTTTTGTCACCAAAATTTATATTTGTCATCAAGTTGTATCACCTAATAAATAGATCTATCGCCACGAAATATTTTCGTTCTCAGAAAACAAAGAGTGTTCCCAGGTATGAATTACCAAATTATTGTTAAATTAATGTGTAAAATATGAGATGGATTACCAATAAAATTGTAGCGCATTACATGAATATAAACTTCGTTCTTATAATAATAGTTTTATTACTTAAATAATAGCTTGGTGCTCAAAATGGTAGATCTGTCACCAAATAAATCGATTAATCGATCCCTGACTGCGACTCCTTTTTATTTGTTATTTTGTCACCAATACAGTAGTTACATTTTATTTCGTTCAGTTATTAAAATAATGTATTCGTTACCAATTTAATACATCAGTTTATGATTTTAATGAAAACATGTTCAAAGGGAAGAGGAAGGGAAGGGAGACAAATTGGCGCGCTTTCGGGCCTCAACTAATGGGTTGTAGGTTGGTTGTAGGTACGATCATACGATGCGCGATGTGAAAAATTATATGTGCAAGCATATTATCGGATTAGCCATACGCTTAAAGCTGGCCAACCCCCCACCAGAGGCAAAAAATTTACTTATCGGCCAGAAAAGAAAAAGGGGGCGCCCTTCAAAATCCTTCAAAACCAGCGCTGATTATTCAGTGATTGTTATTTTTAACAATAAATATTGATTATTTTGACTTTAATTAAATGTTTTATTTACTATTCAGCTAGAAATTTAATTTGAATATATTTATACTACCTGTGGAAATTAAGACCCTTGGGGGAGGCACATGGCCAGTTAAGTAGTAGACTCTTTTGGTTGAAAGGATGATGACGACCACCCTACATTTTTAGACCTTCATGAAATTTTCTAGTGATATAATATATGATTTATTGGTGATCTCTTTAAATTACTTTGCTTAAATACTATTAGGACAAACCTATTATAATACATACAAAACCATTTATTTGGTACTTGACCCCATATCTCCATGATTTTCGGTAATTTATTGTGGAATTGATTTTATATTGTTTGGTGACTAATTTTGGTGACAAATCTACTATTTTGAGGGCAAACCCTATTATTTAAGAAACACAAAATGAATTAAATTGGTGACAGCTTAAATCATACCCATTTTAAAGTACGTTGATGACAAGTACCTGTCTGCACCGGGTTTTATAAGCTTAGTGAAATCTCAATCGCCACGGGCTCTGTAAACAAAGGGGACTGGTAGTCCTGTTAGCTCTTAACATAAACTATTTGTTTTTAGTTACGAAGTTACTCTATCTATGTATACATAACATGTACCTATTTTAGGAAAAGAAACTTACTTTTCACACTGTTTCAGCTAGATGAACATAGATTCGGTCTTGCTTTTGCCAACGTTCTTAGTGAACACAAAATGCTGATTGTCAGATTTAGGAATAAAACTTTAGAAATAAAAGCCGGTATGCACCAATTAAACGTGCGCGATCCGTCTACGTATCGACTGTACTATGCGTTGTTTAACCTTATTAAATCGACTATTATTTAACCACGGGCACTTCAACGTTTGTGTTAATAGTTCTATGGTTTGTCACCAGGTCGCGCTCTCCTAGACCGGCTGTCTAGTACGACTGTGGGCGAGGTGCTCACGAGCGGAGCGGCTAACGGGCTGGTCCCCGCTCCGCTGGATGTGGCACCCTACTCCACTGTGACAGCCAACGCCACCTGCGGCGATGCCGGTGCTGAGGAGTACTGCCGAGACACACCAGGAAAGTAAGTCATGTTCTCTTGTGTAGAAGAAGTGGCTGTTCAGGTATATTCCTTTTTAAAAGAAGATAACTTGTTTTTGTGGTTTCGCACACGTCCCGAGAGAAGTCAAGTATAAAAAATCTCTTACAGCATAGCTGCGAAAGGAGAATAAAAGAGATGTAGATAGTGTGAAAAAAGAATGACATGAAAGTAAAGAGCTGTATAATGTATATTACTTACATAAATAATACGTGCATAATTAATACTGTACAAGTAATATATACCCAAAATAAATCATCATCATCATATACCTAGATCTTAGATGTCAATACATTTGTTTTTGCTACAGGCGTGGTGTGGTGTGTGACGTGTGCGAGGGGGACGGTGGGCCGGCGCGGCGGCGGCACCCGGCAGCGCACGCGCATGACGGCGACCCCGCCACCTGGTGGCAGAGCCCCACGCTCGCGGCTGGAGACTACCAGCACGTCGAACTGCTCACTACATTACCTGACGTGAGTACTCCATGCTTATTACTTACTAGGCGTAACGCATAATTTAGATGTGCGTGCTGTTGGTTCGCCATACCTGGTCTAGCTCAAGAATTTTTGAATTGGGGGTTCCATTGGATTCCAAACTCTGAACATCAAAAGCAATGTCAAATTTTACTCCGCAAATGAGGTATCTCGTACCGGAGATTGTTACTATAATAACAAATATTTATAAAAATCTAACGATTACAACTGAAAAAACGTGCTTGTAAAACTGCCTCGCAAAATGACTTTTTGGAATATAATATTTTTATTTCTACGTTTCTTACACGGGAAATTATCCCACTTTTAAATAGTCAGAATACATTTTGATCTTGTCAAATAGCGCTTATTTTGTAATGAAAAAACTTTTACAAAAATATGTCGGCGTCGCCGTCGAGTATACGAGAATATACGTTGAATTAGAGTGACAGCTGACAGCTAAGACAGTGTCACTCTGCCGGAGTGTCAAGTTGTGGGCAGCGCGGGAACTTTTGAAAGGACAAGAAAGAAAGGACGCCCGCGTGCGCTCATTACGCGAATCATCTGAATTCGTCGCGATAGTTTAATTTCTGTTGCTATTTTTACTGTGAGATCATAAAGTGAACTAAAGAAAGTGCTGGTATGATTCTTAATAACAAACTAATCAACCGTGGATTACGTTTACAATGGAGGCTTCTGATTTTGGCAGTCAAAGAGCCTGTAAATGGTATTATGTTTTAACTTAAAATGATTCGAATGTGTTGTGATAACAAGTGGTTCGATGGTTGTTCCAGAAAGTTTCACGCGTAGGTAAGTGATAAATTGATATAAGTAATACGGTAGTTTCCTAAGAGTAAAATTCATAAGTAACTCTCTGACCAGAAGTATAGTAAATATCAAAGCGTACACAAAAAATAATGATAACTTTAAACAACTCTCTGCCCTTGTGAATTATAAGGGTGGCCATACTTAGTTGGTGCCGTGAAGGAAACTCCAAATAAAAAAATGATGTTACCTTGATATAAAAAAATACATAGGAAAAATAAGTCAGAATGATTATTTTTGTGTAAGAAATTACACGCGTTTTGATTTGTTGCGGCTCTATCACGTTCTAGCGCGCATATTATTAGACGGATTTGGTCAGTTAGTTAAATCTCGACTCATCTTTAGTATCAAGCGGCGCACGCGCGTACAACGAGCGAGTCGAGAGTCCCCGGAGTGCCACTCATTGCAAGCGTTTAACGCGCGTGTGAGGATTCGCGCAACTCGTCTGGACGCGATGTATGTAGGGTTGCCACCTTTTTTTTAAGCAAATAGAGTATATTTACTTTTTAAGGTTAAAAAAATAAAGTACAAGATCTGAAAATAAAGTATTATTTATTTAAATTGCTATTTTTTTCCATACATATTTTTTGTTACTTCTGGCAACATCTAACAAATATTTATTATCAAGAACGCCTTAACCGCATCTTTACAATCTATGTTTAGATTGAAATATATAAATAATTCGTTTTTTATTAAATTTAGGGACGCTCTGTTTCGTTCGTCCCGCCACTTAGCATTCATCAGAGAAAAAACTCTCTCTGTAAATGCTGAAGTGGCAGGAATGGATAGCAGAAATGACACGATTTTATATATATTTACGAAATCATTACTACTTTGAACTTTTGAAATGACAAGTTGACATTGACATTTTAGGTTACGTCAAAGGGTTACGTTCAAAAGCGATAGTGCTGCTCAGCATTTAACTTTATCGACGCGATCCGTTCCGTTTAACGCAAATAATCGCTTGAACTTTTTGTTTCTTTTAGTAAACAATTAAATAAAACCTTCAAAAGTCAAAATAGGTAAAAAAAAGTATTTTCACGTACTTTATTGCCCTCATAAAGTATAAAGTACGTTTACCCAAAATAAAGTACAATACTTTATTATAAAGTACGGGTGGCAACCCTAGATGTATGTAGCTCTAGTACCCCGCGCGAGTGGACACGCGCGTAAATTGCACTTTATGGACAGGCTCTTATACCATATCAATGATCAATTACTTAATTGTTTACAGCTGTTATTATTTTTTGAATACGCTTTGATGTTCCTGGCTCAGAGTGCTTAGTGCGAGTTTTCGTGAATTTTTTCACGAAAACTCGCACTAAGCACTCAGGTCTCCATATTTCACTAGATACCTCTGGGTTGTTGGTAACAGTTGTGAGTTGACATAAGCAATCTTATCAGGATATTGTGAATAACCGAAATGACTTTATTGGCGAATATTATTTAATCGCGTTTATACCAACAAAAAACTGTTTAGATAAGATATCCCAGGCAGGATAAGACATGAACACTTACCAGTTCACTATACCTACGCGATGTAGACACAACAGTTAAACAATGGGTGTGTATCACATATGATATGACTCATGGCACAGGATGTTCCTAAAATACAATTTATTTTTTATCGTTAGTCGTATTTTGTGAGTCTGCTTGCATACATGTGTTGTGGTGTATGTCTGGTGAATAAGTACCTAATGTGATTTGTGGTGCGGACATAGGCACAAAGTTGTAACAAAATGAGCAGCAACAGCAACGTCAGTGACAGTGCGACGCAAGCAGGTGACACCGATGGCGCTCCTCCAGCTAAGCGGCCGATGACAAACGGTGATTCAACAACATTACAAACAAACCCAAACCCAAACACACAGTTGGTGAGAATGATTTGCCAAGATTTGCAGTCTGACATAGTGAACTTCACTGGTTTTCGGAACTTTTTCATCAATTGTGTGCCAAATTACACTTTACCATCCAGGCAAGATGTCTTGGAGAAACTCATTCCTGAAGAATACAGTAAAGAAAAAATTAAGTTGAAAGAAAACTTGAAATTAGTGGATGATTTGGCCATCTCAATAGAAGTTTGGCGGTGGGACAATGGTCAGGCAGGTCATATTAAGATGTGGAGTCTGACCATTCATTTTATTCATCAGGACCAGTATGTATCGCAAAATTTGTTCACATTGGAACAGAAATCCAATGTGACAGAAATCGCAAAAGAAATCAAAACAGCTCTGATTGACTGGGAGATTCTAGATAAAGTTGTGTGTTTTGTTATACAGAAAGTTCACTCAAATAAACCAAACCTCCAATTGGCAGTTACAAAAGAATTGAAGATACCACACGTGTACTGTGCAGCTTCTGCGATAAACCAAGTAGTGCAAGACGGCTTGCAATACATTTATGTAACCAAAGAGTTCCCAAAAAGATATGCACAGTTATTAAAATTTACTAGAAACTCTGAATATGTTTTTTCATGGCACCAGTATTATACAGATTTGCTAAATTTAAAAACAGGTCCTCAAAGAGGCTGTGTTGTGATCAACAGCAAAGATTACAGTAACCTTAATGAATGCCTTCAAATTCTAAAACACTTTGAAACTTGGACTAATACTTTGTCCGTTATGCATTACACAAATTTGTCTAAACTCTTAACATTACTTGATCCACTAAAATTTCAAATAAAAAGCTCTAGTGCATCTACTGATATGGTAAAAGAATTTAAACAAATAATTTTGACAGCATTTCAGTCAAATTTTGAAAGTAATGATCACAATTTTGCAGAGAAGGCCAGTTTTATGGATCCCAGATACAAAGACAAATCAATAATTTATACTACAAATGGTGTCAAGGACTATGGGTATATTACTATAACTGATGAATTGTATCAACGTGTGATGTCAATGAAACAGGATGCAGGTACACAATCTTTGCAAAACATTCCTGACCTACAGACACCCGGACCATCATCTTCTCACAGCGTCACAGTGGACCAGGCAGTACCGCGTGGATTACCAACTGCAGAACTATTGTTGGACTTTCTAAATGAAAAAGAAAGAACACGTGAATTCAGATTGGTATTGTATTATAAGAATATGTTGATACATGAGCCAGGTCAAAATGTTGACCCCTTTAAGTTTTGGAATGTGTTTCGTTTACTTTATTTAAATAGGAATCCTGATCCCACTGTAAGGGAGTTTTATAAAATGTCTCAGAAATATTTGTGTATTCCTGCCACCGCAGTCCCAGTTGAAACGATTCCTGGTGAATTCCTTTGGGCCAAAACACCCAATGAAAAATTGTATAATGAACGCAGGGAACGTCTGCCTCATGAAAAGATTTCAGAAATATTATTTTTACATAGTTATTATTTTAGAAATTAAAATATAGTAATAAGTTTCATTTTATTTTATTGTAAGTATATTTAAGCTATACATAATAATCTCATACTGTTGTAATGCAAATTGAATTGGATTAATACATAATAATGTCAGGTGCTTATCGCTAGAACTTTTGTCACTTTATTTTTGTATTAAAGAATTCACTTTTTGGACTCTGATTTTTAATTTTGAACTCATAGAGACAGCCAGACCATTTTATATTCATATCTATACTAATATTATAAAGCTGAAGAGTTTGTTTGTTTGTTTGAACGCGCTAATCTCAGGAACTACTGGTCCGATTTGAAAATTTCTTTCAGTGTTAGATAGCCCATTTATATGTATATGCTATAGGCTATAGGCTACTTTTTATCCCGGTACGGGAAGTAGTTCCCACGGGATGCGGGTGAAACCGCTGCCAGAAGCTAGTGAATGATAAAAATAGTGTTGTTCTGATATACAAGCTATACATTTGATTAATCAATATCTGTTCAGTAGTTTTTGCGTTTGATGACCTTATTGTCGCAATGGTTACCAATGCGGACTGCCGAACTAATGGTCCCGGGTTCGATTCCCGGTACGGTTGATATTTATGTAATAAGCATGCATGTTGGCCGTAGTCTGGGTGCTATAGTAATTTTATCTATACTAGTATTATACAGATGGTTATGAGAGTGAAGGAGTAGTGAGTGCAGTGTCTGCGCAAATTCTTGTGCACTATAATATGTCCAGTCAGTTGGCTAATTTCCTTACACGAGAACAGCTACCGTAGCCGATAATCGGCTAGGAGGACATCATATTATATAGATGTAAAATTTGTAAGTTAGTATGTTGGGGTTGCAAATTTTGGAACCGCTGTTCGGATTTCCAAAATTCTTTCACTGATAGATAGCTGCAATGTTCCTGAGTGCCATACGCTATATGTTATCCCGGTACGGGCAGTAGTTCTCACGGGACGCGGGTGAAACCGCGGGATAACGGCTATTAAGTATATATATCTAAAGTGTATGTAGTTTTTCAGTCGTGTACACTGTTTCGTATCTATTTCCTTGTATAGAGCGCCTGCAGAGAATGTGATAGCACACGTAAAACGATGTGTTGCTTTAATTAATTGGTAACGCACTGATATCTCAACATAATTGATTTTTGACTCCTGTGGCAATATACCAACATTAGGTATATCATGTTTCAAATAGCTGCTATAAGTAAGTAGGTATTATACGGTTTAATAAAAATATTTCATCATCCTCCGAGCCTTTTTCCCAATCATGTTGGGGTCGGCTTCCAGTCTAACCGGATTCAGCTGAGTACCAGTGCTTTACAAGAAGCGACTGCCTATCTGACCTCCTCAACCCAGTTACCCGGGCAACCCGATACCCCTTGGTTAGACTGGTGTCAGACTTACTGGCTTCTGACTACCCGTAACGACTGCCAAGGATGTCCAATGACAGCCGGGACCTACAGTTTAACGTGCCATCCGAAACACAGTCATTGGTGTCTAAGATATACTTAGAAAGTACATACAAACTTAGAAAAGTTGCATTGCTACTTGCCTGACCTGGGATCGAACCCGCGCCCTCATACTTGAGAGGTTGGTCCTTTACCCACTAGGCCACCACGACTTTTTCTGTTTGTTTGACTTTTTTTGTTTAATAAAAATATTTATGTTACATTAAATTAAATTATTCTTTGGTGATTTAATTTTCTTACTTACCTATAGAAGCTACTTTAGGATGACCACGGTCTACACGGTGCTTGGTGCTGGTCTGAATCACAGCATACCACAAAGCACCAAGCCTTACGCATTATACGCTAGGCAAAGATAGAATAGGATTTAGACTGCATAAGTAATTAGGCTTAGGATACCTAAGAAAGGATAATAATAGACTTATAAAAGTCTTAGAATATCTAGGATAGTGTACGATAACGTTAGCAAGTAGTTCTTAAGATTAGGCAATTTTGTCCTGTACAGTAGGATCTTAGCGTAGGGCTATTACCCCGCTGTACACAGTTAATGAATTTCTGAACATTTTCGTCGTGACAACAAGTTTTAGTACTATAGGTACCAGTATTTAAGTCTACTTGTTGGTTACCCGACTTCCCAAAAAGCGGGGAGGTTCTCAATTCCACCGTTTTTTTGCATGATTTTTACGGGATTACTTTGACATTTATTAATCGATTTTGATGATTCTTTTTTTGTTTGATAGGGTATACTTTCAAGGAGGTCCCATTGCCAAGTTAGGATCTGATGATGGAAACCCTGAGAAATCGAGGGCAACTTTCGAAAGTTGTAGTCATACATAGAATAAAAACTTGACACTCAGGTGTATGCTTGATAGCACTTTTCAACAGTGAAGGTTTAGAGCTGACCTGATGATGGAGACCAGAGAAGGATGAGGGAACTCGACAACTGAATATGTAAACTACCTCGTGTTTAGGCTTATATTATTCGTATTGATGAGAACTTTGCTGTTATCTATACTAATATTATAAAAAGGAAAACTTTGTTTGTTTGGTTGTAATGGATAAACTCAAAAACAACTGGACCGATTTTAAATATTCTTTCACAATTAGAAAGCTATATTATCTGCGAGTAACATAGGCTATATTTTATCCCGGTGCGGGCAGTAGCCCCTAGGACGCGGGTGAAACCGCGGGAAAACGGCTAGTACAGAGAGGTAATGTACAATGGCGAGCTTAACCCAGTGTTGGGTTCTCTTCCAGCCAACCTTAGAGTGAAAGAGTGATTTGATGGGGTAGGGCAAATGTGCAGTTATGCGGAAAGTGACAGCTGTTCGTATCACTGAAAAGCTGAAAATATAAAATTTGTACAAATAAATAAAACTGACTTCCAAAAAACTGAAAAGCAAAAAAAACTAATTTAGGTGCATCGGCCTAGAAGTTCTGTCTGGTTGGGGAATCGTTGTGTGATATAAGATTGTAATTAGAAAGTATGTTTTTCAGTTCTATTGCATTTTTGTTAAGCAATCTTATCAGAGATTGAAATAACCGTAATAGCTTAATTGGTGCATATTATTTGATCGCGTTTATACAATCAAAAAACCGTTTAGATAAGATATTCCTGGATAAGATATTTATTTACCAGTTCATTGTCCGCGATGCGGACACAACAGTTAAACAAAGGGTGTGTATCATATTGACTCATGAGCCACCCAGATTAAACTAAATTACAAGCATTTTTTTAGATCAGTCGTATTTCGTAAGTCTGTTTGTATAAATGTGTGGTCAAGTGGCTAAGTAATGTAATTTGTGGTGCGGACATACAAAGTTGTAACAAAATGAGCAGCAACGTCGGTGACAGTACAACGCAAGCAGGTGACGCCGATGGCGCTCCTCCAGCTAAGCGGCCGATGACAAACGGTGATTCAACAACATTACAAACAAACACAAACCCAAACACACAGTTGGTGAGAATGATTTGCCAAGATTTGCATTCTTATGACATAGTGAACTTAACTGGTTTTCGTAACTTTTTCATCAGTTGTGTGCCAAATTACACTTTACCATCCAGGCAAGATGTCTTGGAGAAACTCATTCCTGAAGAATACAATAAAGAAAAAAATAAGTTGAAAGAAAACTTGAAATCAGTGCATGACTTAGCCGTCTCAATAGAAGTTTGGCAGTGGAACAATGGTCAGGCAGGTCATATTAAGATGTGGAGTCTGACCATTCATTTTATTCATCAGGACCAATATGTATCCCAAAATTTGTTCACATTTGAAGTGAAAGAAAATGAAAGGAAAGTCGCAAAAAAAATCAAAGCAGCTCTGATTGATTGGGAGATTCTAGACAAAGTTGTGTGTTTTGTTATACAGATGAAACGTAGATGAAACCAACTTCCAATTGGCAGTTACAAAAGAATTGAAGATACCACATGTGTACTGTGCGGCTTCTGCATTAAACCAAGTAGTGCAAGACGGCTTGCAATATATTTATGTAACCAAAAAGTTACCAAAAGAGTTATTAAAATTTACGAGAAACTCTGAATATGTTTTTTCATGGCACCAGTATTATGCAGATTTGAAAAATTTAAAAACGTGTCCTCAAAGAGGCTGTATTGTGATGAATGGCAAAGATTACAGTGACCTTAATGAATGCCTTCAAATTCTAAAACACTTTGAAACATGGACTAACACTTTGTCCAGTATGCATTACACAAATTTGTCTAAACTCTTAACTTTACTGGATTGGCTAAAATTTCAAATAAAAAGCTCTAGTGCTTCTACTGATATGGTAAAAGAATTTAAACAAATAATCTTTAAAGCATTTCAGTCAAATTTTGAAAGGAATGATCACAATTTTGTAGAGAAGGCCAGTTTTATGGATCCCCGATACAAAGACAAATCAATCATTTATACTAAAAATGGTGTCAAGGACTATGGGTATTTAAATACTATTACTGATGAATTGTACCAACGTGTGATGTCAATGAATCAGGAGGCAGGTACACAATCTTTGCAAAACATTCCTGACCTACAGACACCCGGACCATCATCTAGTCACAGCGTCACAGTGGACCAGGCAGTACCGCGTGGATTACCAACTGCAGAACTATTGTTGGACTTTCTAAATGCAAAAGAAAGAACTCGTGAATTCAGATTGGTATTGTATTATAAGAATATGTTGATACATGAGCCAGGTCAAAATTTTGACCCCTTTAAGTTTTGGAATGTGTTTCGTTTACGTTATTTAAATAGTAATCCTGATCCCACTGTAAGGGAGTTTTATAAAATGTCTCAGAAATATTTGTGTATTCCTGCCACCGCAGTCCCAGTTGAAACTATTCCTGGTGAATTCCTCTGGGCCAAAACACCCAATGAAAAATTATATAATGAACGCAGGGATCGTCTGCCGCTTGAAAAGATTTCAGAAATATTATTTTTACATCATAAATATTTAAGAAATTAAAATATAGTAAGTTTCATTTTATTTTATTGTAAGTATAGGTATTATATAGAGTTACAGCTATACTTAATTATCTCAAACTGTTGTAATGCAAATTCATATTTGACATGAATTGGATGATTACATAAAAATGTCAGGTGCTTATTGATCGAACTTTTGTAACTTTATTTTTGTATTAAAAAATTTAATTTTTAGACTCTTGTTTTGTATTTTCAACTCCGATATGTACTGGTAGAGGCAGCTAGACCATTTTATATCCACATGAATGATAAAAAAAAATATTACTGCTGTTGGTCCTCCAAATAATAAATAAATAAATAACTGCCAAGTTTTATCAAGATCTGTTCATTAATTTTTGCGTTTGATGACCTCGTTGTCGCAATGGTTGTTACCATGCCGGACTACCGAACTACGGTACGGTTGACTGTGTGATAAGCATGCATGATGGCCTTGGTCTGGGTATTATACATATATTTATCTATACTAATATTATAAAGAGGAAATAGTTATTTGTTATACAAGAGTGCAAAGTTGCTTTTTAACCGCGGGCTCAATTTTGATGTCCGAGCAAGCGAAGGATTCTAAAATTGAAACACGAGCGTAGCGAGTGTTTCAATAATTAGAATCCTGAGCGATAGCGAGGGAATCAAAAGAGCACAAGGTGAAAAATGTTTGCACTCGAGTGCAACACGTAACTTTTCATCCCACCTCATCGAGGAAATTACACTAGATGCTAAAAAATAAAATGGCGCGCACATATGAGTATCAAATTAAAAAGAAGTACCTATTAAGGATCATTTTATTTGGAAACTCAGTTTAAAAATGAAACGAGGTTAAAATATGTGTAAAAACAATAATAAAAATTACTTAATTAATTAAATAATTATTTTAAGCAGTATTTTATTTGTTTAATATGTATTTGTTTGAAAAGTCTTATCAAGATTGTCACAAATGGAGTATTGCACACGATGTTCTAAATTCAAATCACTTTGCCGCTCTAGAGGATAAAAACGACTTTTGCGCTCAGATATCAAAGGGTAAAACTACTCTTTCCGAGATGGTGGGATGAAAACTTTGTTTGTTTGGTTGTTATGGATAAACTCAAAAACTACTGGACCGATTTTAAATATTCTTTCACCATTAGAAAGCTTTATTATCTGCGAGTAACATAAGCTATATTTTATCCCGGTGCGGGCAGTAGCTCCCACGGGACGCTGGTAAAACCGCGGGAAAACGGCTAGTATATTATAAAGAGGTATTTGTAAGTATGTGTAGGAGTTTTTATGTTTGGAACCGCTGTTCGGATTTCCAAAATTCTATCCCTGATAGATAGCTACAATATTCCTGAGTGCCATACGCTATATTTTATCCTGATACGTAAGTTATTCCCACGGGACGCGGAAAAACGGCTATTAAGTATATTTATTTAAAGTGTATGTAGTTTATCAGTCGTGTACACTGTTTCGTATATATTTCCTTGTATAGAGCGCCTGCAGTGAATGTGATAGCACACGTAAAACGATGTGTTGCTTTAATTAATTGGTAACGCGCTGATATCTCAACATAATTGATTTTTGACTCCTGTAGGGAAATATATAGAAACGCTAAAGAAGATCTCTCTTTCGAACAATCCCACAGCCCCGGCAGGCCTGTTTGACCCACCCCCTTTTTTTTTGATTTTTCAGTCGACTTCCTCAATTCGAAACGTGCAACTAGTTTGACGTTTCGAAAGAGCTTTTATAGGCCTATTTGATATTAAAAAAATTACTGACTTGCCTACTTACTAGACTTTGAAGGTCCTTTATATCCTCCTTTTATATTTGATCTTTGAGGTTCCTTTTATCATCAGAAACACTTCGAAGAATTAGTCAGTGTTAAACAGCACAGTGATCTGGTTTATCAGGTGTCATCAATAACCCGTGGCGGGTATCGGCCGGAGCTTATCTGGCAGTTAGCTTATTGCGAGGGCGATGCGCGGGCGCCGACCGTAGGCCACGCTGCGCCGGTAGGTAGCTAAGTGGATATGACATGCGGATGCGTTTCATTGGCACATTATACCTACATAGACTTTCTTTCTCTCTATATTTTTATGTTTCTTTTATAATTATATGGGATAATGTTGCCAGAAAATGAAGGTATTTTGAGAGAGTCTTAAGAGTGTGTGATTGACTAGGTAGTGCTTGAAAATGTTGTTGAATTGTTCGGTTTTGGATTCGGGGCTGGGACGAAACACCTGATTGGTGAAGCCAGAAATAAGCAATTATATTTCGTTGTATCAAACTAATTAACAGATTTCCCTAAAGGAGGAGTTTTTCAATTCCGATGTTTTTATTATTTTTTGTTAATTACCAAATCAAACTTAACTTACGTACTGTTCCTATAGAATGTAGTCAGCCTAATTGGTAAAGTGTAGGAAAAATCATCACCTAGGTACATAAATATAGGAACGAGGATAGTATGAGTCAGGTCCATCCTAAACCAACTTGGTCGCACTATTAATTATCGACGAAACGAACTATCTAACCAGTAGAGTTTTCATCAGACAACACTTAAGTGGTCTAACAAAAGACGCGAATGCCCACATAATGGTTGCGATCACTATCTCCTGGTTATCGCGGCGCCGACAACGTAATGGAAGCAGGCAGCGCCACGGTATAAGTCATAGCTAGCCACCTCCATAAATAAACCACGGATGCGGCCGTTCAAACAAAAAAAAGCTCTTTAATTTCACCCCTAGATATTTTAAGTTTTAGAGCACACTGCAAACTTTAAGTCGGCCGCTAGTTTGCCTACATATTACAGTATGGATTTGCCTATATGTTTTGTTATGTAAGCCTTAAGAAATGCTTCATACATGAAAACAATGATAACACATTATCCATCTAGTTACATAATTAGTATCATAGTTTGCGTTTCGCGACCTTTAGGTAAATATTTTTCTATTTTCAAAACACGACTGTTTAAAGAGGGATACCTATATTAAAGTATCTTCAATAATAAATTTTGGCAGTAGCTTCGCTCTTTGGTCTGTAGATAAAAGTATTGGAGAGCCCAAAGGACATAATACCTACAAACTTTTCACTTACTTATTGGATTTCATCGCATAACTTTCTATAAATAATCTTGACATTATTTACGCTTGCAGCCAAATACGTATATATTCTCATGTGAAGTGTTCGCTAAGCCTCCTGTTTATCAATCGTTATCACGGCTAATATGGATTCGATATCAACAGACGCTTTTTTTATTTAACTGGTTCCATTTTCCATATTTTTCTTGCTTAACCAATAACATCGGCTGGAATCTATCTCCATAAAAATTATCTGTCCATATAAACTATCAACATAATCCTGTTTTAGTGTGAAAGCAAAAATGATATTTCGTGGATTATTTCATAAAGAAATTGATATCAATGAAAGACAACAGAAATAGGTTGAATCTGATAGTTTATTTACAAAATGTACATACAGCCTTACTTATAATGACGTACCTACAAACTCATTTCAAATACTCATAAAGCTTTTACATAATTGTTAACTATTAGATGTGACTATCAATATATGTATGTATAATACGAATTTCAATCAGTCCATCTATGTAAATCTAAAATCAACCAATAAGTATACATATATACAAACACACCTTACCCAACTTAATACCTAATTGAATACGATACATTTGTATGTACCTTTACCTTATTGGTAAATTAAAAAATACCATGTACCTATCTATGTTTACTTACTTACATACATATTTGTATTCATTAGTCCGACCTTACAGCTCAAATGTCTTGGGGAATCTTCCATTTAATCCTACAGAAATGCGTAATAATTCTAATTTGGCTATTTAATTGACTTGGTAGGGTGCATAATTTGCAATATTGCGGAATTTAATTTATCGCCCGCAGGAAAGCAGTCTCTAACTGCTTTCCTGCGGATTTCTATAAACTATCTATGTTTTGCTTAGATCGTGACATAATTTAGGTGGAGCTAGTGGCAAAATTTAAATGATGATGAGTTCTGAAGGTTTTTTACAAAACTGGGACTGCCAGTTTTGTAAAAAATAATCGGTTGCCTTATTTGTAAGCTAATTTTACATAAATCCCTCTTCATATTTTGCTGGAATACGATTTACCAAGAATTAACAATACTGGTCAAAATTATATTTTAAGACTGTCTACACATTTCGATCACTTTCTAGAAGTCGCCGATATAAAATACCTGTAAATACTTATTAAGATAAGTATTTTGAATAATCCGAAGATTATTTAAAATGCACGACAGACTTAAAATTAAATGTCAGTCCAAAATCAACCCATTCCAATATCTTTGATTTTCTTGAAAAAATCTAAGCATTAGATGATCTGAAAGCTATAACCAATTCTAAGTAACATCTCGTTTAAAAAAATCAAGCTAATCTTAATGTTATATTTATAACTTAAGTCATTATCACAAATGAAAAAGTTCACGTTCAAAATGGAGACGATGGCGTTCGCCGTAACGTCATTCAAGTCCATATACATATAGTACTAGATCACTATCTTCCACCAATAGGCCACAGGGCTCCAACAAACAGTTCATCGATTCACTAGTCAGGTGCTGACGCCATGAAGATGCCTCCAATAATCTCTTCTGCAGACTTTTCCTTGATGATCAGGGTAACGGCTAGCCCGATCACACCGCCTAGGAGAACTCCCACAGCGATGGCCAGACCTTTCTTCGCGAAAGACCATTTGGAACAGGCCCAGTACTGCTCGCGGTAGACCCTGGAAATGAAAATATTTGGGGTTAGACGAGGTAATATTAAGTCTGATTAAATACAGAAACGGGTATTTGGGTTGTCTGAGAAAGGTACTGAATTTTGGACGTAGATGGAAACTTAGAAAATTATAAGGAGCGAGCGTCAATCAACTCCCTTGCTGGCATGCGGGCTAGCTAGCTAGCTGTTATATTTAAAAATCAAGATAACATCTTTGACCCTTGATGCTGGGTACAACAGTGATTTCCAAGTCTCCATGATCTTCCTAAATAATGCATTAGATACTGTTTTTTTTTAAATTTCGTTTTAGGGGAAGTACTACTGGAATTTGGCGCATAAACAAATAAAGGGGCAATCTTATCAGACATATAGTAAGCCTGATATCAGACAGGGCGTCCACCTGTAATGCATTGTCTTTGAACCGATAGATAACATACATAGGCCACATTTACAAATCTAACGGGAACAATTTCTCAATAACAAAAAAGTCTAGCGCAATATTTCTGTTATTTTCCAAGCAATAAACAGTCGCACCCTTTGCATCTTTAAGATTACATGTATCGTATGTTCTAATGAGATGGTTTGAATGCCCTTCAGCTGTTAAGATTTGGAGGTAATTCAATATCCTTCAATATCTTTACTTTTTAGTCGGTCTGATAGCACCATCAAACTATTGTTTTAAAACAACGTTCAATTTCAAAGTAATTACTTGTTCAATGAAATGTTGTCGGTGAATTTGAGGCAAAAAGTTTGCAGTCGCGGGGGCTCTAAACAATTTTTAAGTAATCGCAAATACTAATGGTCTTATGTGACTCTTTCTTACTTGAACACGTACAATTATTAGGTATCAACCTCGTTAGCCGACTTTTGAGCACTTGTTTATGAAAAAGGTTGATTTCATTTATTCCCGTTCAACTTAAATCATTAAATATATGCGAATGACTTTTGACTACTGCAAAAGTTGATATATTTCCTGCCAGTTACAGCATATTGCGAATTGGTTGTTTTGCGGTTACTTTATCTCCTAACTAATCGATAAGCATATGTACATCGTATTAGTCATACGTAATTTTAGTATCATAGATATTGACCTGTTTCATATTTGTCAAATGATTGTATTGTATTTGTACAACCTATTTTTTGGAGAAACGAATTCACCAGTAATAAAAATATAGTAAGTAATTGATGGTTTTCGAATTTGTGAGAAGAAATCGCTTTTATTTGTCTATTACGTTTCAATTGTGTAACTGCCTAAAATTAAATATTATAAGAAAGCTTCTCTTATTCCAAATCATTTGTTTTCTTCTTCCGCACTTCTTTATCTCACACGAAATCTTCTTTCTAACCATAATATCATCTCGCACACATTCCATCCATCCTTTCTAGCTTCCCTCTCCACAGATACATATCTAAGTTCATGTTCTTTTTCTAAATCTTCATTTTCAGTTTCTAAAACATCCGCGGAATAAACTTGAAGCATATTTCCCAAGTTTAAGAAACCCCTATCGTTAGAGTTTAATTTGTTATAGCAACAATTTCCCTAATCCGCTTATTTTGTCTTTGATAACAGACAATGCATAATTAATTTGAGTCACAACCAATTATGTTACGTGTCAGATAAATATGTATACGACGTAAATAATCTTGATAGAATAATCTGAAGATATTATTATAAGACAGATTATTTATTGAATACTTAGGTAAGAGCACCCTGCAAACTTTTAGACAGACGACAGTTTGTAAGGGCTCATAAATTAGTATGCAAATCAATGGTAGTACGCATATAACTACGATCAGATATTTGGCTGGTTTCAGAACAACTAAAAACTTGCCTAAAATCAAACAAAGCGTTATAAATTTTTATTTCAGTCGTTTTTTAAATTTTGTTTCTGTACATTGCAGTTTCAAGTACATCTGACTCTCTCGCACCTAGAGCTTAAAGACTGATGTTGCCAACACTAAAAATACAACAATTATTTAAAGGATAAATAAAGGATGGATAACATAAAACTTTCTCCGTGCAATTTAATTGGCGTTTGCGCAATGTAATCTCAGTACCATTCTTAAATTTTCCGCTCATTCCTCTTCAATCGTTCAGTCAATCTCATTAAGTTCAATCCCAGAAGTTTATCTAGGTACACCAACCGCCTGTTACACCCTGGGTAGGGCTGCCATTTCGAATTTCGCCAAACCCGGACAAACATAAAAAAAAACCCGGACATTTGGCGTAAATCTCATTTTTTCCCCGGACGTGTCCGATTTATTTTTTAACAAATCTAGACTTAATTTTTAATATTACCATATACTTAAATTCAATGAGGTGCTTCCTTACATGAAAAGTCAGGGCAGTTTTGAAAGATTGTGACTTAATGTATTTCGAAGCTCATATGGAAACTAGGAGTTACCTTCTTGTTAGTTGTTCTTTAAACCGGCGCTACCTTTTTGATAGGTTAGACAAAAAAAATTGAAAAATACAGAGAACTGGAAAGTGAAGTTACCGCGAGCGCAGCGAGCGCGAAAATTTTTGAGTTTTGGGTCACTAAAGCACCTAAACTTCTATAATAAAATAAATCCGCAAAGTGAAGAAGCCGCAAGCGAAGCGAGCGCAAAATTTTTTGAATATTGGGATATTTAAATAGCTTAACGTAAAAAAAAACAGTGTTAAGGGAAAAAGCCGCGAGCGAAGCGAGCGCGAAAATTTTTACTTTTGGGACGCTTCGACTTCTCCAGCAAATGCTTGTTTATTTGTAATTTTACGAGGTTAAACTTCAACTACTACAAGGCAAGCAATCTTATGTTTTCAACTCGTAGTTGATGAAGGCGAGGCAGGCTAGGAATTGGCTTGGTTGGTGGATTTAACGATTGTTATTGCAACCTATTTGACTTCTTATCCTCTCAAATCGAGTGATCGTCCTCTGAAATTTGCATACCCTGCATCATAAGTTAAGACGGCCCTGTGAAAAATGTCCGGGTTTTCCCCGGACACTTCTTGAAACCCCGCCCGGACGGCCCCCGGACGGCCTCCAAACGAGGACAAATCCGGGGAAACCCGGACGGATGGCAGCCCTAACCCTGGGGCCTCTATACGTTCTACAATCGAGGGCAACGGCGGATCCAGGGGGTAGGTCACAAGGTCATGACCCCCCCCTGGGCCAGGTCCAGGACCTAGGTGGACCACTAATTGAAATAGTTAAACACGATGTTTTATGTTTTTGTTCCATTGAACAAAAACATAAAACATCGTATACATAATAAGTATAAGATAATTTTTATTCCGAGTGAATAGGTACACAGATAGAGAGAGGTAGAGTAGTTTTGCTGACCCTACCCTGTTACTAAGAATCCGCTTCCGCTGTCCGGGTCGTCTACATGCTGTATCTCATGAACCCTTACCTATAGTAAGACAATTGAATTTTTTACAGAAAATGTTTTACTGTTGCCGCAATAAAAAAAACATACAAAGTACGCGCCCTTTTCTGCGTAGGTACACAATACTTTTTAAAAGTTTAGTCTTAATAAATAAATAAATAAAATAAATAATGTCGGGACTCCTTTTTCACACACGGTCGGTTAGCCCCATGGTCGTCTTAAACCTGAAAAAATTTTCGCGCTTGCTTCGATCGCGCTTTCTTGTATTTGTGTGTATACTTGTTATATAGCAAGAAAGCGCTTTCATCTACTTTTATTCCTCGAACTGAATAAAAATTTTCGCGCTCGCTTCGCTCGCGCTTTTTAAAATTTCGAAGCAACTATTTCCAATAAATTACGTTCGCTCAGCTCGGACTATTTTCTACATAAAAACACTTTTTTTTAAACCATAGTCCTTGACCAGAATAAAAATTTTCGCGCTCGCTTCGCTCGCGCTTTTCTGTTTGATATGTCGCGTGTGTCTCCTACCTACTTGTCATATCTGCAAGAAAGCGCTTTCATTTATTTTTAGTCCTCGAACTAAAAAAAAAATTTTCACGCTCGCTTCACTCGCCCTTTTTTAAATTTCGCGCCTATTAATATGTCCAAGACACTTGCACTCACTCCGCTCGGGCCATTTTTGTAGAAAACACTTTTCTTAACTTTCGTAAACATGTCGCGCTCGCTGCGCTCGCACTTTTCGTATTTATACTGTGTCTACTTTTTATATTATAAGAAGTATACGCTATAATATACTATTATTTATATAAAACCAAATGTGCTCTTGCTTCATGATTAATATTTATAGATCAATAATTAATATTTTTTGTGACTTGAACACGACTGTGTGACCCCCCCCTGGCCCCGAAGCTGGATCCGCCCTTGATCGAGGGTTTACTAACAAATATACCGGTACATACATGAAGTAATTAGGGCTTTCAAATACCGGATTTTTTCAATAGCGGTATCAATACCGGTATTAGAAATTTCAATACCGTGATCACGTGATCACGGTATTGTCGGTCATGCAAATATTGCAATACTCCGGATATTAAAATTCGTCGCTCCTTTATGCGTCTTCGAAGTGGTTTTGCATGATTTTGGCTCAAGTCATTAGCTTGACCATCTAATTTCGTCAACATAAATTTTAGCGCAATATCCGCTTTTAGTAAATTGGCATCCCGTTTTCAAATTTCTAATACAGTTACTTTGACTACAAAAAGGCTGTAAGTAAAGTCTGTTGTAAATATTTATTAATATTGTCAAATCGAATTCGTCTAATTCAAAATCGGAGTTTAATTTTCGATCGATCGATTAAAACTTTTAAAACACAATCCTATAGTTTCAAAAAGCGTCCAATCATAGCTCCGACACTATGACTAAAAATGAGATTGACTTCATCATGACGAACAAGAAGCACATAGTCAGAGACGTCTCCGTGATCAATAGTCACCGACTTGTCCGAGGCTCTCTGAATATCAACTTCAAGGCCGAACGTTTCCGTCTGATGAAGGCCAGGCTCCGATCAACACTGCTCCAAACCATTTCAGGATCTGAAACGTTCCAGTCAAATTTGGAGAACCGATTTGCCGCCCTGGAAACCACAACAGACGTTAACCAGAACCACGATTATGTGGTTCGGATCTTCAGGGAAGAAGGTTCGAGATTCTGTAATATGCAGCGTAAGGGCAAGAAATCTAATCTTTCGGAAAAGACATTAGGGCTTATGAAGAAACGACGTGAAAACCCGCCTGTCACTTCGTCAGCTAAGCGGGCTATAAACCAAGAGATCAACAAGCACGTACGACGCGACCTCCGGTGCTCCAATACTCTAGACATTGAAAGAGCAATTGAGCTGAATCGGGGGTCAAAAGTGATCGTACAATCTCTTGGAAGAAGCTACTTGACGAAGCTGACCACAACAAGTGGAGAAGTCATTTCTTCGGTGACGGCAGTCCTTTCGGAAGTGGAAAATTTCTATGGCCGGTTATACGCATCGCATGCATCTCGACCTGATCCCGGAAATGAGGATTGTAGAGCCACATTAACACGCCATTTCACCGAAGACCTGCCAGAAGTCAGCAGTGGCGAAATCAAGATCGCTCTGAGACAGCTCAAAAATGGAAAAGCCCCTGGCGAGGATGGCATTACAACAGAGCACAACCAACCGCAATAATCTATACTAATATTATAAAGCTGAAGAGTTTGTTTGTTTATTTGTTTGTTTGTTTGAACGCGCTAATCTCAGGAACTACTGGTCCGATTTGAAAATTTATTTCAGTGTTAGATAGCCCATTTATCGAGGAAGGCTATCGGCTACTTTTTATCCCGGTACGGGATGTAGTTCCCACGGGATGCGGGTGAAACCGCTGGCAAAAGCTAGTTAAAATTATAAAAAGATTATAATACCGTAATCACGGTATTGGCTCGTCAATACCGGTATTGAAAAAAGACCAAAATATATCCGTGATCACGGTATTACGGGATCCCGTAATACCGGTATTGAAAGCCCTAGAAGTAATGCATAGTTTACTCATTCATACTGCATAAGAGTGCTTGAGATAATGGTTTTTACAACAATATTTGTAGCAAACATACGTCAGAAGTTAACGAAAATTTATATAATAAAGAAAATCCCACTCAGACTGACGACGTAGCTAAGCCGATCAAAAATATATATCACGAAGATAAGAGTGTTCAAAATATGCGTTTTAACACTAGAAGTTTCCTTGATAACAATTGTATTTCAATGAAGTTTAAAGAGTATTTTTACTATAGTTAAAACGGTGGATGACAAACATCGGGGAGACAGGTTCAATTCACTCCTTACGTTAATGTCTATGCAACTCGGTCTGTCTGTATGTCGGTTAAGTTTTTACGCACACACTGCTGAATAGATTTAGATCGTTGTCGATGTAAATCGTTATGAAAGTGAGTAGAAAACCTGAAGTCTACAATGTCCCTTTTATCCCGATACATGAAGTTCTCTATGAGCGAAACCAAATACCTGCACCCGTATCATTAGCATAATAAAAACCCTACACAAACATACCCAGTAATCGGCTCATGCGCCCCCCTCGGCTCGTTAACACTGTTCAGGCTTCCGACGTACGCCCTGTTGACGTAGACGAAGTCATTGGACCGGCTCGAAACCTTCGGCAAACCCTTCGTGCGTCCTTCATAGGCACTGTCTACTGTCGGCACTGCTGCGTGTGTGTTCCTTCTCTGTTGGTTCCTCACAGCTTCCACTCTAATGTCACTTAGTTCTGCCTCTCTCCTGGCAAGCTCCTTCTCCGACATGGTTGAGTGTACCGCTTTTGCGCGCGTATAGCGAGTCACTGAGCCCAAGCTCTTATCGTCACAGATTACGTTATCACACAAAAGGTATCTGATATATTTTTTATTGGATAATTTTGACACTGTTTTGCGATTTATTGAATACAGCGTCTTTTTTATAGTTGTTATCTGTTTAGTTATTAAGTTGATTAGTAGAGATCCGCTTGTTACAGGATGTGTTGTGTTGGTGGCATGCCTTTCGGATGTCCTCACGGACACTGACGAAAGAGAAATAGTTTTGATGGCAAAAGCCTTACATACATTATCTTCTTATCTTTTGTTGCTATATTAGGAGATAATGGTTTTACAAAAATAGATTATGAATTATACCGCGAATATGATTTTGATAAGGAAAATACCACCTTTAAATATTTAAATGTTTAAGAAGAATCAGACCTGGTTTGAAATCTGAATTTCTCTAACTGCTCCTAAATTAGAAATATCTGTAATTTCTCCTGAAAATTAATAAGCGAATGGAGTACCGAAGCCAACACTCCAAGCCCGTTTCAGACAACTTAAATGAAATGTCACGGAGAAATATTTCAGTAAAAAATAAAACCACCTTCTTAAATGATAAATTCTAAAAGATCTTGAAACAACTGCGGCCAGTATCTGAAGCTAAGATAAACAAAAAAATATTTGGAAATTAATGTAAAGGAACATTTTATCGTGTGTTATCTCGTTGCAAATCGTTGAAGCAAACAAACAGAACTGGGTCACTGCTGTAGTCTTATGATTAGTTTTCAAGCACCCATTGTCTTTGGTAGTTAAGTTATTAAATACTGCTTAGGCCTGATAACTGCTGAACAGTAAATAAACAAATATCGAAAAATATTGTTGACCAGAAATCGGTGACCGTGCCAAAAGCTTAGAGTGACCTTCTTCGTTACATACATCTCAAGACCAATGTCAAATATGTACCTCTATATATGCTGGTAGTCCTGTTTATTAATTTATTATGTTCACGCACAACATATATGTATATACATACATACACAATACCTACATAAGAACTTAGGTTCTATCCTAATACATTCAGTCCATTAAGGATACACGCAACATTTACATTAAAGACTCCTACCGACACTACCTGATCTCCCATTTGGGTATAAATATCAAAGTTGTTTATATCTTCTGGATATTTGCTTCTCGATAACGCTTTGCCGGCAGATTTTCAGTCGGGTGCAGGATTAGGTGCGGCGATAGCTTGTCCCATTCGGAGAAAGAGGCACGAAGCTTATGTTACAAAGACTCCTCTAAACTCGCTTACAAACACTCCCTGAAAATGAACTTTTCTTTTGCAAACAGCAAGAAAGCAAGATATTTCTAAACTGCTGCTTATTAAGGCAAACGGGTCCATTAAAGAAAGATATCAGTGTTATTATACCTGGATGTAATAAAGACTAATTAGAAAAACGTCTCGTTAATTGTGCAATGACGCTACCGGCAGCGGTCGGTGTTGCCATGTAAGGGTTCGCTAATGAGGCGCAGGCGCACCCAACGCTGCACTTTTTGTTCTCTGAAATGTTTGTTGCCGTGGATGTCGTCAAAAATGTCGCTAATGATCCGCAGTATTTTTCCTTAAAGCTATGGAAAGTGGTGTTGAGGTTTCAGAAGCCGTTTACCGTAATTATTTCCAGGATTAATCGCTGGTCGTTGACCCTGAGTCAGTCTTGTCCAGGGGGAACAAAATGGTTAGCGGAGATGTAATAACGCAAAAACTCCTAAGAAAGTAACGCATCAAAAAGCGGGAGTTCGGCGGTCGAGGAGCCTCCGCCTTTCCACGTCTTCTTCATTATTTCCAAAATAAAATCACCAATCAATTAAGACCAATCTTTCGTTGTCAAGAAACCATTCGGGTTCCTTCGATACTTCTAGTAACTGACCTAGACCTGCCTTCCTTATGTCATGTCCGCTATCTTTCCTTCGTAAGTATGTGGTCTTGTCAATTATATTTTTTTCTGAATTTCCCTTTGCTTTGTTTACTGCACTGATCTGATGGTGGATTTGTCTGAAGTTTTGCCACTTGGCACTTGGTTCTATCAGAATGATCAATCGATCTACTCCTGATTATATTCTAGTTTGAAGGACCCCCTAGTGTAGTGACCAATACTCTACTAAAACTACTACTATCTTGCAATTCCAATAGCGATGATAATATTCATAGGTCAGTGATATACCCACATTGCATCATAGTCACTATCGCTTAGATAAACAGCAAAGTTACAAACAATGCGTATTACTAACTACCACTATGGTATTTTACCTGACTGCCAAGGAGGGTTGCTATGTATGTAATATTCTTTCGAAACTGTCTAACCGATTACGATACGGATATCGTTGGATTAGTCTCGATAGCCCAAGTGTTCTTAAATATGTTACGTTTTTGGCCATATAATTTGAGTTATTTCCATACAATACCTAAGATTTTTATCATGTTTCCTTATGGTCTACGTGCTACTTAACTTGAAGCCACCTGTGGCACATTATTGAAAGCAAAAGTATAGTGTGGACGTCAAACATCCGAGTTATCTACTAGATTAGATTACAATATGTCGCCTATCTTATCATCGACCGTATCGCGAGGGATTTTACACACATTTGATTAAATAATAGCAAAATATGAGGCTTATTGATCATTTATTGTCCTAGCTAACAGGAAAACAAATAAAAGTATTGATGTTTTATTTGCAAATTAGTAATTAGCTATGCGATACCTTTAGTTATTATATGTCTAATGGCCATTTTCGTGATAATCTGTAGTCTTTTGAAAACAGCGATAACATGAAAAATAAGTTTGTGTCTTATTATCTGAGGGCACGGCAGTGCCCCAGCCAAGACTCGAGCAAAGCGGGCACGGCCGTACCATCTTTTCTCGAAGCGTTTCGCGGCTATTTCAGCCCCCTGTAACTTCCATGTGAACAAAGCTACGAGTTTAGGTTTTCGATGACCAAGAGTAAGTATTAGAACAAGCTCAGTCTCAAAATTACAAGACATTTGAATAAATAGTTTACGAGTTATGAGCGATCAAAGTTACACCATTTTGTCACTGACTCACTCACTGACCGATCATCAAAAGTCTAAGGTACTTCTAGCAAACTTAGAAACTTCAAATTTGGCACCAAGATAGGTTACTAGCTGCATATAAAGGGAAAATTATAAAAACCTTAAAACTTAATAAAAAAATAGGAAACAAATTTATATTTGCGGTTTTTCAAGAACATTGTGTATGAATTTTGACTGCATTGATAACTTTGTTATTTATCTATGTACAAAATGTTACTATTTGTTTTATTGTTACGTAGTGTGGTATATTGTTATTATGTATTAAATATACACATATGAATAAAAAAGCTAGGTTAAAATGAAATGAACAATGATAAAATCTTTCATATTAATGCAGTGCAATACATACTGCATGCTCGCTCGATAGATGGCGTTGTCCTGGTCTAAATCGCGCTATGGTTTCGTTACATAGCTTAGTATCAGGTAGTACTTTAAAAAAAAAACAAATAATTACATGTGATAGCGCCATCTACCTCTGAAATAAATCTCTTTTGTTCTAAAAGATATTTGATTCAAAAATTCGTCAATTTCGAAAATAATTAGTTTATTTTTAAAAAATGTTGTTTACGTGCTATTTTAGGTGTACATATTTAGTTTGTTATATATTTAGTTAGTTGCATGTAAGTTAATTTAATTTGTTATATACTATAGAAGAAAGAGATACTTAGAGAAGAAAGAGACCTACAAAAAATAAATTAGATCCCATCAAAAACATTAAATGTAAAAAAAGCCAATCCTCTACGCAGTTCCTCCACCGTAAAAAGTTTTGAGATCGCATAGAAGCCAAGTCCTGTTCAACTTTAATTGTAATAATAAATCAACATTTTTTGACTATATCAATTAAATAGTTTTGTTCATATTACAATAATATTGTCTTGGCCATGAGCACAAGTTAAAAGTCGTTCCTTGTAATAATGTATATGTGTATACCATTGAATTGATAAATTCTATATGGACATGATTTTACGATTGGACTGATTATGCACTGAAGAACTTAGACAAGGACTTAAAAGACTTAGAATTTGAGATCACCATGGACTAAACATCCGCCATAGTACATGTGCAGTTCAGTGATGGATGATACTGACTGTCATTTAGTAACGATTGAATAAACTAAATGTATTTAATTCTGTGATATTAAACTCCATGTTTGACTTTCACCTCTCCAAGATATGCTGTATTATATTTGTAGTTTATTGTGCTCATGGCCAAGTCTATATTATTGTAATGTGAACAAAACTATTTAATTGATATAGTCAAAAAATGTTGATTTATTATTACAAATAAAGTTGAACAGGACTTGGCTTCTATGCGATCTCAAAACTTTTTACGGTGGAGGAACTGCGTAGAGGATTGGCTTTTTTTACATTTAATGTTTTTGATGGGATTTACCTATCATCATCCTGTCCTTATTCCAATCATCTCAAAATTAACTTTCTTTCTAGTTAGACTTTCATGTTATTGCCTATAGATATGTAATGAGATTTTAATTTAGTATTAAGCGATAAGCTTGTTAATATGTTGATGTCGTCGAAGTAAATAAGCACTGTATTATCTGTATCTACAGGAAAAAATGACCAAAGTACAAAGACTAAAGGAATTCGGAAGTCATGTCGTCACTAAACAATAATCTCACTTTAAAACTTTATCTTTTCAAAAAGTTGAGTAACAATGAATATCATTAAATTTATTTCAGCTATTGTTTAACAGGCTTCAATTTCTTTTGCAGAAAATGGAGCTACTTCATGTAATCATCAAGTCAGGGCCGTCTCCCCGCCCCTTGGCCTGGTCCCTGGAGGTCTCTCCCTCAGAGGAGGGCGACGACTGGAGAATGGTGCGGGCCTTCGGAGACAGGGACCACTGCCGTAAACTCTGGGACCTTAGGCCCGAGAGACGCCGCCGCAAGGCGAGGGCAGCGAAGAGAATCAACAGAGCTGATAAACCTGCCTGTTCCACACAGTTTGCTAGCCCGAGACCGTTGGAGAATGGGGAGGTATTAACAGCTTTATGTATACCTTTTTGTTATCACATATTCCTACTACGAGTACTGTATACAAAACTGTTTGAAGTTATCTGAGCTTTAATTTTCATTTCGCCGACAAGTCCAATTTTGCTAAATAATATTTATCTGGTTTACTTTAGATTTTTCATTCCTATTGTTGTAGAGTGTTCTAACTCTAACAGAAGAATTACAATGGACGTTTTATGACCCCATGTCATCCCATGGGCACTATGCATGCCCACAACCTTAATTTATTTGTGACGTCATACTCATTTCTCTTTTTCATGTACTCACTTATATACTTCCCTAATATACTTTCTTGAGTATTCTTCCTCTACACTTCCTTATGTATTTTTAATCAGTACGTTTTTTTCTTGTGCGAACTACCACAAGGTTTTTTTACTTAGCTACTAATAAATCTGTAACCTCATTTCAGATGCACGTGGGTATAGGCGAGGGAGTGCTAGCGCGGCGCGTGCGACTCTCGTTCCGCGCTACGCATGCGGGCCCCGCACGCCAGCAGTACTACACCGTGCGGGCGTTGACGATAGCCGCGCGGTGTCTGTGCCACGGACACGCTACTAAGTGCCATGTTAATGCTAAGGTTTGTTACCAATTTAACGAAAGTAAGTAAGAAAAAAGTGCTGGAGTGGAGACCGCGGACTAGCAAGCGCAGCGTAGGACCTCCACCAACGAGGTGGACAGACGACCTTATAAAGGTCGCCGGAAGACGCTGGATGCAGGTCGCTTCCAACAGGAAGATTTGATTGAACTAAATCTGTTGAGCCTAGAAGCTTGGAATTTTGTATGAGGACTTTATAAGTGTGGACTGTGATGTCCAATAAACTTTGTGGAAAGCTACATCTCGGTAACTTTTGGGTCTAATTGAAGGGCTTCCACTTTCTAAAGCGTTGCGTTATGAAGAACATAACTTACCTTCATCTTAATAATAGCTAAAAGAACCTACTTAGAATATTAATCACCAAAAGTATTTAGCAGTTCAAAGAATTATCTAACTACATTTTTTTTCCTTTGAACACCTTAAAATTAACTGCTCGTGGATACAAAAATAAATCGATTTACCCTTTTTATTACTCAGTAATTTTTCCCATCACAATGACAGGATATCCTTTGATGTATTGGTATATGCTGTTCCAGGGTGCAAAATGCGAGTGTGTCCACGGCACGTGCGGGGCCCACTGCCAGCGGTGCTGCAGCGGCGGGGCCTGGGCCCCTCAGGAGCCGTGCTCTGAGGGCAGCAGCGAGTGCGAGTGTGGAGAGCGAGGGGCCTGCTCCTATGACGATACAGGGGCCATCTTGTGTGTTAATTGCACGGTTCGTATTAACCAAGGACGAAATATATGGGTCATGTTTGATGATATAATTTATTTATTTATTTGAAGAATTACAGCTAGGTATATAAAAACTTAACAATAGAAATAAGTTGTTGGCGACAGAAAACCTCACTTATAAATTAGCACTTGGCTTAAGAAAGAATAAGTTGTTTAAGCTCACTATCTGATGTAAAGAATTCAATTATACAATATTCCTGGTATGACTCATTTCGATTAATTGCCGAAAATATTGCAATATAGATATCGGAAGCATGACCGGTATATTTTATCAAGAAAAAATCACAATCTATTTCATAAGTCAAAAAAACTGTTTTATTAACCAACTTTCTAAAAAGAAGGAGATTCTTAAGTATTTTTTTCTTTTATTTTTTTAGGAGAATCGAGCTGGGCCCCTTTGCGACAAATGCCTGTTTGGGTTTTACAACGCGTTGCCTGATGGTCCGTGCCTACCTTGCGACTGTGATCCTCAGGGATCCGATGGTAAGTTATGCCAAACGTTTCTTAAGGCTTTTCTTAACTGTTTACTTTGAAACTTGAACGTAATGCACTATGATACTACTATAATATAATGCAGACCTATGAAGCAGTTGTTTTAAGAAAACTGACGTTTATGTCAAAGTCAAAAGTTTTTCTATACTAATATTATATAGAAGTCTTTTTAAATTTGTATGTTGGGTGCAAAGACTATAAAACCACTTGACTGCGCATACAGTGCCCCGACGCTCGCCAAAAGTTAGTGATTTTGCGCGTACTATAAGGCTACGATCAGTACGATCCTTTAGTAGCGACCGTGAACTGACCAATAGTAGCCGCGGATTATGCCGCGTCCCCCCGCCCGCAGTGGTGAGTCGTGTTCTTAGAAGAAATTGGCGAGTGCGCTCTCTAGTGGTTATTTACTTTATGGTTGGGTGTAATCTTTGGAACCGCTGATAGATAGCTACAATGTACCTGAGTGCCATAGGCTATTTTTTATCCCTTTACGGATAGTAGTTTCCACGGGACGCGGGTAAAACTGCGGGAAAGTGGCTAGTATTTCATTTAGATCTATCACAGGTGCGTGAGAAACGTCAAGCTAGTTGCACAGTAAGTCTATCAATCTGATTGTCTATGATGAGTCATCTGATGATCCATTCCACAATCTGTCCACCAAACATTTGTAGTCCTTTATCATATTAGCAAATAAACATATCGAGTATTGACTTTATTACAGAGTTTGCAATCTACATGGATGATTCACTGAGCGTGAGTCACGGTGTGTCTATCATGTTTATAGACAAGATTGGATATCTGTTGCAGATACAATCATTGGTTTCTCACTAAGTTTACTGTAGGAGTAATTGTTCCCTGTGGTTTTATCCACGTCCTGTGGGACTTACTTTTTGTATCAGGATAAATGTTCTTTTTCAGCATTTAATATTTTTTTTAGCGTGAACACCAGAGAGACAGATAGAGATACTTTTTCAATAATAAGGATATTAATAAGATTGAGGATTTGTAATAGTTTTCATTTCTCGTAGGAGTTTAATTATATTTTGGTTTGTGTAAGTTGAAAGTGTTCATTTCAAATAATAACAATCAACTATCCTCTTTATTAACATGATAAGGATTGTGATAAACTTATGTCAATACAATGTGTACATATTTATGAGGATAGTATCTATTGTTGCAATATACAGTTGCATTTATTTACTCATCCATTAAAAAAATAAGCAGCTTACATATTTGATTGTTCTACTATTCATCAATTGTCCACAAAATAAGTAAATAAACCTTCCAGGCTCGTGCGCATGGGACAAGAAGCTCCGTCAAGCGACATGCGAGTGCCTCCCCGGGTATACCGGCGCACGATGCGATGCGTGCGATACGGCGGCGCAGTTCCCCGCGTGCCAGGCGCCCGCGCCCACCGCGCCGCCCTGCAAGTGCGACCCGCGCGGGGTGCTGGATCCGGAGCGAGTGTGCGATGATGTCTGCGAGTGTAAGGTTAGTGCTGCGACAGCGCGGCGCAGTTCCCCGCGTGCCAGGCGCCCGCGCCCACCGCGCCGCCCTGCAAGTGCGACCCGCGCGGGGTGCTGGATCCGGAGCGAGTGTGCGATGATGTCTGCGAGTGTAAGGTTAGTGCTGCGACAGCGCGGCGCAGTTCCCCGCGTGCCAGGCGCCCGCGCCCACCGCGCCGCCCTGCAAGTGCGACCCGCGCGGGGTGCTGGATCCGGAGCGAGTGTGCGATGATGTCTGCGAGTGTAAGGTTAGTGCTGCGACAGCGCGGCGCAGTTCCCGCGTGCCAGGCGCCCGCGCCCACCGCGCCGCCCTGCAAGTGCGACCCGCGCGGGTGCTGGATCCGGAGCGAGTGTGCGATGATGTCTGCGAGTGTAAGGTTAGTGCTGCGACAGCGCGGCGCAGTTCCCGCGTGCCAGGCGCCCGCGCCCACCGCGCCGCCCTGCAAGTGCGACCCGCGCGGGTGCTGGATCCGGAGCGAGTGTGCGATGATGTCTGCGAGTGTAAGGTTAGTGCTGCGACAGCGCGGCGCAGTTCCCGCGTGCCAGGCGCCCGCGCCCACCGCGCCGCCCTGCAAGTGCGACCCGCGCGGGTGCTGGATCCGGAGCGAGTGCGATGATGTCTGCGAGTGTAAGGTTAGTGCTGCGACAGCGCGGCGCAGTTCCCCGCGTGCCAGGCGCCCGCGCCCACCGCGCCGCCCTGCAAGTGCGACCCGCGCGGGTGCTGGATCCGGAGCGAGTGTGCGATGATGTCTGCGAGTGTAAGGTTAGTGCTGCGACAGCGCGGCGCAGTTCCCCGCGTGCCAGGCGCCCGCGCCCACCGCGCCGCCCTGCAAGTGCGACCCGCGCGGGTGCTGGATCCGGAGCGAGTGTGCGATGATGTCTGCGAGTGTAAGGTTAGTGCTGCGACAGCGCGGCGCAGTTCCCCGCGTGCCAGGCGCCCGCGCCCACCGCGCCGCCCTGCAAGTGCGACCCGCGCGGGTGCTGGATCCGGAGCGAGTGTGCGATGATGTCTGCGAGTGTAAGGTTAGTGCTGCGACAGCGCGGCGCAGTTCCCCGCGTGCCAGGCGCCCGCGCCCACCGCGCCGCCCTGCAAGTGCGACCCGCGCGGGTGCTGGATCCGGAGCGAGTGTGCGATGATGTCTGCGAGTGTAAGGTTAGTGCTGCGACAGCGCGGCGCAGTTCCCCGCGTGCCAGGCGCCCGCGCCCACCGCGCCGCCCTGCAAGTGCGACCCGCGCGGGTGCTGGATCCGGAGCGAGTGTGCGATGATGTCTGCGAGTGTAAGGTTAGTGCTGCGACAGCGCGGCGCAGTTCCCCGCGTGCCAGGCGCCCGCGCCCACCGCGCCGCCCTGCAAGTGCGACCCGCGCGGGTGCTGGATCCGGAGCGAGTGTGCGATGATGTCTGCGAGTGTAAGGTTAGTGCTGCGACAGCGCGGCGCAGTTCCCCGCGTGCCAGGCGCCCGCGCCCACCGCGCCGCCCTGCAAGTGCGACCCGCGCGGGTGCTGGATCCGGAGCGAGTGCGATGATGTCTGCGAGTGTAAGGTTAGTGCTGCGACAGCGCGGCGCAGTTCCCGCGTGCCAGGCGCCCGCGCCCACCGCGCCGCCCTGCAAGTGCGACCCGCGCGGGTGCTGGATCCGGAGCGAGTGTGCGATGATGTCTGCGAGTGTAAGGTTAGTGCTGCGACAGCGCGGCGCAGTTCCCCGCGTGCCAGGCGCCCGCGCCCACCGCGCCGCCCTGCAAGTGCGACCCGCGCGGGTGCTGGATCCGGAGCGAGTGTGCGATGATGTCTGCGAGTGTAAGGTTAGTGCTGCGACAGCGCGGCGCAGTTCCCCGCGTGCCAGGCGCCCGCGCCCACCGCGCCGCCCTGCAAGTGCGACCCGCGCGGGTGCTGGATCCGGAGCGAGTGTGCGATGATGTCTGCGAGTGTAAGGTTAGTGCTGCGACAGCGCGGCGCAGTTCCCCGCGTGCAGGCGCCCGCGCCCACCGCGCCGCCCTGCAAGCGACCCGCGCGGGTGCTGGATCCGGAGCGAGTGTGCGATGATGTCTGCGAGTGTAAGGTTAGTGCTGCGACAGCGCGGCGCAGTTCCCGCGTGCCAGGCGCCCGCGCCCACCGCGCCGCCCTGCAAGTGCGACCCGCGCGGGTGCTGGATCCGGAGCGAGTGTGCGATGATGTCTGCGAGTGTAAGGTTAGTGCTGCGACAGCGCGGCGCAGTTCCCCGCGTGCCAGGCGCCCGCGCCCACCGCGCCGCCCTGCAAGTGCGACCCGCGCGGGTGCTGGATCCGGAGCGAGTGTGCGATGATGTCTGCGAGTGTAAGGTTAGTGCTGCGACAGCGCGGCGCAGTTCCCCGCGTGCCAGGCGCCCGCGCCCACCGCGCCGCCCTGCAAGTGCGACCCGCGCGGGTGCTGGATCCGGAGCGAGTGTGCGATGATGTCTGCGAGTGTAAGGTTAGTGCTGCGACAGCGCGGCGCAGTTCCCCGCGTGCCAGGCGCCCGCGCCCACCGCGCCGCCCTGCAAGTGACCCGCGCGGGTGCTGGATCCGGAGCGAGTGTGCGATGATGTCTGCGAGTGTAAGGTTAGTGCTGCGACAGCGCGGCGCAGTTCCCCGCGTGCGCCCCGCGCCCACCGCGCCGCCCTGCAAGTGCGACCCGCGCGGGTGCTGGATCCGGAGCGAGTGCGATGATGTCTGCGAGTGTAAGGTTAGTGCTGCGACAGCGCGGCGCAGTTCCCCGCGTGCCAGGCGCCCGCGCCCACCGCGCCGCCCTGCGTGCGACCCGCGCGGGTGCTGGATCCGGAGCGAGTGTGCGATGATGTCTGCGAGTGTAAGGTTAGTGCTGCGACAGCGCGGCGCAGTTCCCCGCGTGCCAGGCGCCCGCGCCCACCGCGCCGCCCTGCAAGTGCGACCCGCGCGGGTGCTGGATCCGGAGCGAGTGTGCGATGATGTCTGCGAGTGTAAGGTTAGTGCTGCGACAGCGCGGCGCAGTTCCCCGCGTGCCAGGCGCCCGCGCCCACCGCGCCGCCCTGCAAGTGCGACCCGCGCGGGTGCTGGATCCGGAGCGAGTGTGCGATGATGTCTGCGAGTGTAAGGTTAGTGCTGCGACAGCGCGGCGCAGTTCCCCGCGTGCCAGGCGCCCGCGCCCACCGCGCCGCCCTGCAAGTGACCCGCGCGGGTGCTGGATCCGGAGCGAGTGCGATGATGTCTGCGAGTGTAAGGTTAGTGCTGCGACAGCGCGGCGCAGTTCCCCGCGTGCCAGGCGCCCGCGCCCACCGCGCCGCCCCAGTGCGACCCGCGCGGGTGCTGGATCCGGAGCGATGATGTCTGCGAGTGTAAGGTTAGTGCTGCGACAGCGCGGCGCAGTTCCCCGCGTGCCAGGCGCCCGCGCCCACCGCGCCGCCCTGCAAGTGACCCGCGCGGGTGCTGGATCCGGAGCGAGTGTGCGATGATGTCTGCGAGTAAGGTTAGTGCTGCGACAGCGCGGCGCAGTTCCCCGCGTGCCAGGCGCCCGCGCCCACCGCGCCGCCCTGCAAGTGCGACCCGCGCGGGTGCTGGATCCGGAGCGAGTGTGCGATGATGTCTGCGAGTGTAAGGTTAGTGCTGCGACAGCGCGGCGCAGTTCCCCGCGTGCCAGGCGCCCGCGCCCACCGCGCCGCCCTGCAAGTGCGACCCGCGCGGGTGCTGGATCCGGAGCGAGTGCGATGATGTCTGCGAGTGTAAGGTTAGTGCTGCGACAGCGCGGCGCAGTTCCCCGCGTGCCAGGCGCCCGCGCCCACCGCGCCGCCCTGCGACCCGCGCGGGTGCTGGATCCGGAGCGAGTGTGCGATGATGTCTGCGAGTGTAAGGTTAGTGCTGCGACAGCGCGGCGCAGTTCCCCGCGTGCCAGGCGCCCGCGCCCACCGCGCCGCCCTGCAAGTGCGACCCGCGCGGGTGCTGGATCCGGAGCGAGTGCGATGATGTCTGCGAGTGTAAGGTTAGTGCTGCGACAGCGCGGCGCAGTTCCCCGCGTGCCAGGCGCCCGCGCCCACCGCGCCGCCCTGCAAGTGCGACCCGCGCGGGTGCTGGATCCGGAGCGAGTGTGCGATGATGTCTGCGAGTGTAAGGTTAGTGCTGCGACAGCGCGGCGCAGTTCCCCGCGTGCAGGCGCCCGCGCCCACCGCGCCGCCCTGCAAGTGCGACCCGCGCGGGGTGCTGGATCCGGAGCGAGTGTGCGATGATGTCTGCGAGTGTAAGGTTAGTGCTGCGACAGCGCGGCGCAGTTCCCCGCGTGCCAGGCGCCCGCGCCCACCGCGCCGCCCTGCAAGTGCGACCCGCGCGGGGTGCTGGATCCGGAGCGAGTGTGCGATGATGTCTGCGAGTGTAAGGTTAGTGCTGCGACAGCGCGGCGCAGTTCCCCGCGTGCCAGGCGCCCGCGCCCACCGCGCCGCCCTGCGACCCGCGCGGGTGCTGGATCCGGAGCGAGTGTGCGATGATGTCTGCGAGTGTAAGGTTAGTGCTGCGACAGCGCGGCGCAGTTCCCCGCGTGCCAGGCGCCCGCGCCCACCGCGCCGCCCTGCAAGTGCGACCCGCGCGGGGTGCTGGATCCGGAGCGAGTGTGCGATGATGTCTGCGAGTGTAAGGTTAGTTTGTGTCATTATCGGTACTTTTTATTGTCCCTCTGCAGGGTAGAGGAATCTTGTCATGGAGAGGATCACTTGGCTAGCTCAATAAGGGTTGGCGATTTCAAACTTCTTAGTCCAGGTTTCCTCAAGAGGTTTTCCTTCACCTTTATATCCTACTAGCTTTTGCCCGCGACTTTGTTCGCGTGGAAAAGTGACTTCCGGCAGATTTTTCGTTTGACCAATAGATGGCGCTATATGTTCGGAACAAATTTTATTTTTATATTTTTTTGTAATAAAAACTATCCCATGTCCTTTCTCAAGGTCCAAACTATGTCTGTACCAAATTTCACACAAATCGGTTCAGCAGTTTAGGCGTGAAGAAAAGACAGACAGACAGAAAGACAGACAGACAGAGTTACTTTCACATTTATAATATTAGTTAGGATAACTGTCTTCGGATCTTAGACTAACCTCAAAATACTCGAAAGTTACTTAACTTTACGTTCCTTCTATTTCAGAGTATATGGTTCGCAAAAAATAACAAATAAATGTAACAACAAATAGAAAGATGTTTAAGTGGTCCTTAAAATTAAGTGGCGTTCTAGTATTCGGCCGTTAGAAAAGCTATTACTTACCTGACACATGACATGGAATCGGACTCCCATTCTCGCTCATAAGAGGCGGGTGCTTAAATCTACTCACTAAGCTCTAGGCCACCACAACGTCCATTCTATGCTTCGTATTTATTACCGACTTAAAAAAAGAGTTCTTCCAATCTATTTGTGTTTCCAGAGCAACGTGGTAGGCGAGCGATGCGACACATGTGCCCCGGGACACTTCGGTCTGAGCGCGGAGCTGGCGGCGGGCTGCCGACCCTGCTACTGCTCGCACATCACTGACTCCTGCAGGCTGGCTGACCCTGACGAGCTGGAGCCGCCTAGAGATGTGAGTACCGTTTTGCAAATTAATGCAGATTAAAACGTTGCGTACGGCCTAGTCGAAGTTTTTATTTATTAATTGCAAAATGAATACTGTAATGCCCCCTTATCCCAGTTATCCTAATATCTTAGTAGTACAGTAACAGCGCTTTTCACAAAGCATTATCCACTCCGTTTTTGTGTCATCGCTTGAATCAGTTATCGTCAGTTGTTTTGCATGTTTATCAACTCGCAACATCGCTTTCACGATCCGCTTAATTAATCTAAGCGGAAAATCCGCTACTGTAAGAGTGGTGTTACGGGCAATTTTATGACGATTCTGACGTATTTACAAAGCTTATACTTAGATTTTCCGTAAGCATTTGTTTAACTTTTTAATCTTCATTTAAATTGTCGAACCATGTTTATTATAAAACTTTAATTTGCCATATATTTTCAGGTTATTCTACCCCTCGGAGAGGCGTGGCTCATCTCTGACTCTGAAGGCAACGCGACGATAGAGCCCTCTATCGACGAGCAAGGGAAACCATTCGTCATCAGCTATGAGGTGAGGAATGATTTATAAGGAAAAACTGACCCTTTTGACTGAACAACGCCATTCAATCACAAGTCCATAGGAGGCATAGATAGTGCCTTTATGATGTTTAATATCAGCATTAGATCGGCTGATATTTATCTAAGGCTCAAGTTCACCGATAGCATAATCGTATTTTGTTAGAATTCATCTTATTATTGGGTCTCAGGCTGCGTCCTGTGTGAGCGAATCAATGCGAACGCGAAAGCCAAGTGATCCGAAGCTAATACAAAAATGCACTGCGCAACATAACGTATGCCCCAAACGAAGTCGACTGTTTGTTGTTTTCCGCGTCGCTTCGCGTTCGGATCCATCACTAGCTCACATAGGACACACCGTAACGCTGATGATGTTCCAGGTAGAAGGGTGGGAGAACTTCTACTGGTTCACTCGCTCGTTCAGCGGCGAGCAGCTGGCGGCCTACGGGGGCGAAGTCCGGGCCTCCGTGTACTGGGGCATCGTTAGAGGAGACACCGGGGGCAACCCTACCTTCGGCCCTGATGTCGTACTTGTTGGCACTGGTAAGGAACAATGTTTATTGACGTAAAATATTACGAATCGGTTGCTTGGCAACTGGCTCCTTTATGCATGAGGAAAGGAGGAACCTTGCTGTATGTACAGTCAACTTCAGGTCAGTGGTAAGTTTTATAGGAAAATCGTACTTATTACTATTGAGTTAAGGTGCATGACAGTTGCCTTTGATATGCGGTCTACTGTACATATGCATGTGAGTAGTGCAACGTCCGAGCCTCGATTTATTGTCTCGCGGAATTAACGCTACATATTTTACCTAACATTTTATGTTCTCTGCATGTAAATGCTTGATCAATTACTTATCTCTTCTATATTAAGTCCGTTGAAATTAAGCGTTTTCTTATTTCTTTTAAGAAGGTCACCAGGTAGAGAAATTACTGGTATACGTTGTAATTTTAATCCTAATCAAGCTTCTTCCCTCTCTTTTTTTTTCTAGATGGCAGTATGTTAGCATACACGAACACCAGTCACGAAACTCCTGGGCAGCTGCAGATATCAGTGCCTCTTCTGGAAGGGGGTTGGCGACTCCTGGGCGAAGACCAGCTGGCTACCAGGACACAGCTGATGGATGTGCTGCGAGACCTGAAGGGAATTATGCTGAAGGCGCATTATCATTTTGATCAGGACGAGGTATGATTTGTATCAATATTGTAATTATTTTAGGAACTCCATACATTTATATACCATCATAAATATTTGTAATATACATTTTAGGCAAATAAATGGTTTATATTTAAGTTTTATTTAAATAATAATTGTGGATTGTGATAATTGTTACCATTTGTAGCTCTTTATAAGAGTCCAGAGCCTTTTTACATTATCTATGTACAGATATCAGCAGGTCAACCTACCCGATTTTGTCAATTACTAATCGATAATTAACCTTCTCCTATTGTGATAAGGTTGGAAATCTTTTGAAGAAATGAGATGTTTCAGAATTTTTAGAGCCTCGCCTCACAATTCGTACATCCCCAGGTCCGACTAGAGTCAGCAGGTGTCCGCGGCGGCTCAGTCCCCCGCGAGCGCTGCGCGTGCGGACGAGCACATGCCGGCGCGCACTGCCAGCGCTGCGCCTGGACACACGCGCGGCTGCCACGACCTGCGGGTACTACGCCTAACTTCGACTGCCTGCCCTGCGCCTGTAATGATCATGCTGGATGTGATACTGGTCAGTTATACTGTTGAACATCCTTGGCAGTCGTTACGGGTAGTCAGAAGTAAATCTGACACCAGTCTAACCAAAGGGTATTGGGTTGCCCGATTTGAGAAGGTCAGATAGACAGTCGCTTCTTGTAAAGCGCTGGTACTCAGCTGAATCCCGTTAGATTGGAAACCGACCCCAACATAGTTAGGAAAAGGCTCGGAGGATGATGAGGATGATGACACTCATACATGATTGATTGTCAGCTTGGTTTTTTACCCTAGTGGGTAGGTAGACCACCAGGACTTTTTTGTAAAATGAAACTAGCTTAGTTGTGGTATAATTAATTCGCAAATAACTTAATTGCCAGTCTGAACATCATGAGAGTTGTGTCACATCAACCATTTTAGGTACCTATGAACAGCTGACAATAGGACTCAAAAGGTAATTGCCGCTGAAATGCGCATTAAAATCGAAAGTGCGGTTGATAAGTTTATTATAAACAAAATAATATTTTACTTTTAGACTACATTGTAATTCCGATAAGCTATCTGCTAGTCTAATCTACAAAAGACACGGTTTATCACTCCACCGATATTTGAACCTCGCTATAGGTTCCCAGTCACTATGTTAAAGCATAATAGAACATTACATCGCATAAATAATTGAAAAATCATTCTTAGAATACATACCAAATCCAAACTAATATTATAAATGCGAAAGTAACTCTGTCTGTCTGTCTTTTCTTCACGCCTAAACTACTGAACCGATTTGTGTGAAATTTGGTACAGACATAGTTTGAAACTTGAGAAAGGACATAGGATAGTTTTTATTACAAAAAAAAAATATTCTGGACATATAGCGCCATCTATTGGTCAAATCAAAAATCTGCTGGTAGTCACTTTCCACGCGAACGAAGTTGCGGGCAAAAGCTAGTGTATTAATATAAATCAAACTGATACATCTTCATTATATTCCTACCTAATATATAAATTATTATTTATTATCTCATTATTAACAAATTACATAATATTGTAATAGGGTCGCGTCAACGACATCTTAGTATCAATGTTTTTAGTTTGAACTGATAAAGTCGATAATGAACGATTAAATGGATTAATATCGCAATGTGACGTCATAATATAATTTACCTATAATTTTCCTGTTCAGAGATTTATGTGTTATAGTGGAAGAACCTTAAATAAGTAGGCTAATAACGACCAACAATTTCCTCTGAACATAAAGACATATGTTATTTTTATAAGCCGACTGCCACTAAAAGTTATGTTTTATTTTAGAGCGTATCTCTTATGTATGTATGTGTGCTAAAGCCCGTTCTTGTTTTTTTTTTTAACAGTGGATGGGCCATGCGGCCCATGTCAGCACAACACTACGGGTCCGCGCTGCGAACGCTGTCTCCCGGGACACTACGGGAATCCTGTACAGGTACAACACTAATTTACAAATGTCACGAACATAGCTTTACCGGGGACATTGCAGTAGTCAGAAACAAGAAAGTCTGACAACCAATTATCAAGGGGTATCTGGTTGCTCAGGTAATTGGGTTGAGGAGGACAGATAGGCAGTCCTGTAAAAGTTCCGATGGTACTATACTACCTCTAGTGGCAAGTAGTAAAATATGGCTTGTGTTTAAACACCACCCAAAAAAGTACCTATTTTACTACCAAAAAAATTCTAAACGGTTACCAAAATGGATAAATGGTCACCAAATAACGTTTCCAAAAATATTATTAGAAAAAACCATTTTTTCGTATTATTGACTACTAAAAAAATATATGGACGCCTTTAAAATACACTTTAGACCAAATATTATATATTGTCACTACTTAGATGTTACCAATTATGTAATACCATGACTCCTAATTTGGTAATTTTTGTTAGACTAAAAAGCTAACGATCGCTAGAATATTTCCCAAATACCAATTAATATACTAGGGTTCCCAAACGTACGTCGCTTATTTATTTTTATATGAATTTGTGTGTAACTCAGTGCGTTTAAAATGTAAGCACGCAACATGCAGCAAGCGTGGCTTCTGTCACGGCTCCGGCGCTGCAGGGCTCCGGCGGTCCCGCCTCGCCCCTCCGCGCCTACGCGGAATTGAATTGCACTCTAGGGGTAGGGCAGACAAGACTACGTGGAGTCGGTTTTGCAGCGATTCGTTTTCGTCACTAACTTTGATTTTTGGTAGTAATATTAATCTTTTAGTTGGATAGAATTTGGTGACCATTAATCCATTTTGGGAACCAAAAATAATATTTGTGCGAGATTTGCGATTTTTCTGATGTTATTTAATTTTTTTTGGATCATAACATTATATACTTTAGTGCCCTTTTAATAAAGTCAATTTATTTTTTTTGGAGTTGTTTATTTTATTTGGTGCCTCAGCTTAGAGTCTTAAAAATATTTTTGGTGACCGCCTAAATTATAACCGTAAAATATCTTAAGCCTAACAACTTAGGCACCCTACTTGCCAAGGAAACATTTCTATTTGTACAATGTGGTCATTAACTCAGTGCATGAAGAACATTGTGTTTCATAAACATAATAAAACAAAGTAATGTAATAAAGATAGAAACTTGGTGCACAAGAATAGGTATACTATAAATAAAATATACTATCTACGAAATCTAATCGAGCTCGCTTCTTTATATCAAATTAATCTGTTTATTGGAAATCCTAGCTCGGCAAAGCCTGTCGTTAATTATATTATTAAGATATCGTTTTAGATAAATCACCATTACTACTTAATTCTTAAGTAGCAAAAGTTTTTCCCCATCTGGTAGATGGATTAAATGAGGTCTTAATATGTCCCGTAATGTCTTGTAGGATCGCGCACCTCATATATTACCTGTAGAACCTGTACTTTTAGAAAGAATATCATTTTTTTTGGTATAACCTACAAAAGTCCTACAAAAATCGGTCACCAGTATCGGAGGTGGGCGGGCAGCCTTAGGGTGCGTCCACATCTGGCGAATGCGTGGCTTGCCGGCGCTAGATGTGGACACACCCTTATAAACACGATAAGAGTTGTAGTCTCAATGAAGCATAATTATTTCACTTTAGGGAGCATGCAAGCCTTGCGCATGTCCTCTGTTCGAGGCGAGTAACAACTTCAGTCCGAACTGCGCGCTCGCCAGCGCTCACGGCGACGAGTACGTCTGCACACAGTGTCCCGACGGCTACACCGGCGACCATTGCGAGAAGTGAGTAACAACATGGCAACAATGTGGTAACGACATGGTAACGGCGTGGTAACTACATGGTAACAACACCAGTTTTGCCTGTCAATCTTTAAATTCCTATGGTGAATTATGGTGTACTAACAGGGTTTAACGCTTGGGTTTCGTACGAATAACGATGGTTACCTGACTTATAGATAAGTGTTGAATACGAAGTGCTTCGTATAGAAATTCTGTGTTCTTTAACTGTGTTGTCTGTCCCCATAGCTGTGACTTCGGGTACTGGGGTTCCCCCACGACCCCCGGGGGCCGGTGCGTGGCGTGCTCGTGCGGCGGGTCCCCGTGCCACGCCAGCACGGGCCGCTGCCTCACGTGCCCGCCGCACAGCGAGGGAGCCCGCTGTGACTTGTGCAAGGTACACTTACAAAATCAAAAATCATTTATTCAAAATTGGCTGCAAAATAGCAGTTTTCGAATGTCTAAAAAATATTTTTATTATTGACTGTGCTTATATTAGTTTCACTTTTAACTAACTATGTATGGAAGAAAATCTTGGAATCTTAATTTGACCCACTTCCTGGTCTTCGATTAGGATGAAATTTTGCACACGCTCTGAGTTCTAATGACAATACATGACTAGCTAAAAACGTCATTACAAATCCAATTATAACAAAACAAAATTGTGCGTGCTAATTTTGTGGGAAATCATTAAATTAGTAGTTCCGTTAGCAAGAGTCTGACATTTGCTCACGCTGCTCACCCACAACGGGATGACCATTTGATGATTTCCCACCAAAAAAAAGTAGCGTTATGTCGTGGAAATCACAACCTTACTCTCTATAACATTCTTTTTACACAGGAAGGCTACTGGTTCGGCGGCAGTACAAGCAACACGAGCACAAGTAACTCGAGCGTGGCTGTGTCGTGCGTGTCGTGCGCGTGCGGCGCGGGCGCGCTGTCGGGCGCCTGCGACGCGCGCTCCGGCCACTGCGCCTGCCGCGCCGGCTGGGCCGGCCGGGCCTGTGATACCTGTCTGCAAGGATATGGAGGTACACTTAACACTTCATCATCATTTTCCGGGCCTTTTCCCAACTATTTTGGGATCGGCTTCCAGTCTAAAAAGATGCAGCTGATTACCAGGGAAGCAACAAGGTGTTCGGTTTCTTTGAGATATCTGTAAACGATTTTTGGTAATACAAAAACTAAACAGGGTCCAAAGAAGGCGTGTAGGAGTGGAGACACCTCGTCCTGCGAACACCCGCATTTTGGCGTTCTGAATAAGATTTTCCGTTAGGCATATCTCTGTCATTTTTCTTCATAGATTGAATAGAAAATAAGACTCATATTAATTGTGTGCTCATGCTCCAACACGTGCATCTTGAAGTTGAATTATCAAATCATTTGGTTTAGGTACAGTTTTATAGATACTGCGGTGTCTATTGCTAAGTATATTACTGGATTCAAAGATAATTTTACAAAATTGTCATTCACCATGACGATCGCGGAAAATAGATAGATACATACCTACCTCTGCGGCAAATATTGATCTAAATAAGTACCTATACCTACGTATAAGAATATAATATGTAGCTTACACCAGCGGTTTCACACTCTTCCTGTGGGAAATACACCCTGCACCCGGATAAAAGTAACCTATATGTTATACTGACGTAGGTATACCTGAGCTATATTACTGCAAAGTTCCTTTAAAATCTAGAAGTTCTAGCACGAATCAGGAACAAACATCCATAACATGCTAAATGAAGTATTTTCCTTTTCCCTCGAAAGAGGGTGAAACCATTGGTAGAGATAGTAAACTATATTAATGTTACTTTTCATTAAAGTCCTGAAAAACTAAAGCTCATTCATTCCCATATAAAATCACAATCATGACGATATACATGCGTTTTGTCCAGGCATATCAGCGGGTTGTCCAGCCTGCCGCTGCGGTACCGCAGCACTAAACACAACGTGCGACGCGGTAACGGGGGAGTGCGCATGCGCGCCGGGCGCCGCGCCGCCATCTTGCGATATCTGCCTCGATGAACATTACGGACTCAACGCGACTGGCTGCTTGGGTGAGTGACTTTGTAGTTCGAGTTTTGAATCATAGATGGCGTTGTTTTCAATGTTTGTTTTACAGGTGATATCTTGTGCGTTTTTTTTATTAAACGAAACATAAAATATGGAAACCTTAGGCATCTAAAGTAAAGTTTAAACTAAATTCAAACCTAAAAAATCAAAGTGATATTTAACAGGTTTTTACAGAGAAACATGTTTCAAAGTTACCTTCGCAAAGGACGAATAGTAAAGGGTTCTAACTATGGAACAATCGTAGCACAACAAAAGTGAAAACATGAGATTATAAAGAAAAAAAATCACAGACTTCTGCCTATTGCTGAAACAAAAGAGTTCTATCTATATGTCTCAGAGTTTTGTAAAGAGCCCTATAATCCATATTTACATAACCCAGCACAGGGTTAAGGCACGCACTTAGTGCACGTAACCTAGGGCTAGGCTCAGTCTGTACAAACTTGCAGGGCTAGTACCACGCGCACTACAATTTGCGTAATTTGAAAACTGCTCCGAACATGCCCTTGTGGGTCTCAACATTTATAGGCTAAGATGTGGTTAAGATACCTGGATTAGGACATGGACATTAGGTAGGTATTAAAAAGATAAGTGCTTAGTTTAATTTCAAATTGAAGAATATTTTTACTCGACTGATGAAGAAGGATTTGTTTTCTGATGCCAATTCTATATATACTTAAATTCTGCACATGAGAAGAAAAATATTTTTTATAAAATGAAATTACAGTCTGAAGCAACGTCTATTAGAAGTAATGAAGATCAGAATATTTTAAAATTATTGTTTAAGAATTTAGTCCCAATTTCTGACTGACTTCAAGACAGGAATATTAACTTTCGTTTAGAAATGATATTCTGTATATAATGAATAGGAAGTATTTTTCAATACTATTTAACTATTTATATATTATATTTACATTACTAACTATGAAAAGTTTGAGAATCTCACCAAAGACCCACCGCATTGCTCCCGCCACCTCCAGCTATTTGCAGATAGCTCTGAATTGCACAGCATACATTGCGCGTTTGCTATCGCCATGTTATTTTGTGATGTACGGTGAACTGGCGATGTATGGTTTACAATACCATGTAGTGTAGCAGGCATAAGAGTTTAGGTTAGGGCTGGCTAGTCTCGATAAATTATAGTTTTCAGAAAAAAAACATGTTTTTGTTCATTTCCTACTAAGGTTTTCCTTTTGTATGGAAAGAGTAAGTTTTTCTTTGAAACAAGTTGTCACTACTGGTATGAAAAAATACCTGTGATGCTGAAATATGACTGGAAAACCATCATCATCTTACCCATACTTATACCAATTTTATTTGGGATCGGCGTAGCATGTTTACCTTCGCCCATGCTTTTCTATCCGCCGAAATTTCGAAGAATAAGTGGAAATTAAGGAACGATTTATTACTTACTAACCGTTTTCCCGCGGTTTCACTCGCGTTCTGTGGGCACTTTTGCCCATACCGGGATAAAATATAGCCTTTGTTACTTGGGAAGAGTGTAGCTTCCCAACAGTAAAAAATAAATATTCAAATCGGTTCCGTTGTTTCGGATTGGGCTGACAAAGTGTAGTTTCACTATAAGACATGTCATCGACACGAAAGAAGAAAAAGTTGTTTCGGAACCTTTAGGCTTCAAACAAAAAAATGATTCCTCTTTATTATTTTTGCATCGTCTTTTACTTACTTGAATATTCTTTATTTAAGTCTTATTGAAATATATGATGGCAACCCTAACATAAGCAATGTTACGGCGCGTAAACAGTGTCGTCACGACGTACGGCCATTCGTTTTGATTACTTAAAATTGTCGGTTTCAGTGTGTTTTGTACGCTAAGTTATTGCAATGCTTTTTACGACTTTTATTATGTTTATAGATTATAGAAGCTGAGTATTTATATCTTCATTATGGGAATAAAACGTGGTATAACTATTAATGGGCACTGTTCAAATATCGCGGATACGCTTTGAAAGTTCAATAAGATTTGCCATAAAAAAAACTCTATCAAACTTTTCAGCAGTCACATACTGGCTGTATACTGGATACTTAATTGTTGTAATGTCCACAGTTGCACACAAGGTACTATCAATGTCCATTGTGTTTATACGCCTGATCTCTACCAAAGTAAGCTGCATGCCTTTTGACCAGACTAAAGCTCATTCAGGCAGTGACGGCTCAAAACTAGTCTCCCAATAAACTATCTTTTATTTATTACGTACCCGTTAAACCATTAACTAACACCGATTAATCACTGTTGACATAAAACCACCAAAACTAGGCGCAGTTTACACCACATGAATCATTACGCCCGCTTGCAATAAAATGTAGCTGCAACTAACCAGCCGGTGCAGCGCCAATAAATAGAACACGAATTGTAACTATGTTTGGCATACATGTAGGTACGATATAAATATACTTTACAGTGTAAGACTGAAATGGAAATGCTTTATTTGGTAACATTAGCAAGAGTTAAGAACTTAGACCACAAACTTATTTTTTGTTGTATATTGGGGAAAAAGTCAATAATTTTTATCTACAATTTTTTATGTAATATTAATGAAAAGGACAATAGTCAATCTTCATGTATAAGAAAAGGTTGTTTTAAAGTTTCAGAAGGTTGTTTTAAAATCCGGTTAGACTGGACCGACCCCAACATAGTTGGTAAAGGCTCGGAGGATGATGGGATGTTTTAAAGTTTCAGAAATGACTTTTAAATTCAATTTTAAACTGTACAATATATGTAAGTATAAATGTCCGCGAGTGTACTTGTTGCGGTTTATTTTCACGTGGAATAAGCTAACCGAGTCGCTTTGGTAAGAACTTCAAAAGATCCCGAGCAGCTAAAATGCAAACACTAAAATTAAAAGATGCGACACTCAAGTTGAAGAAAAATGCAAATATAAAAATAATAATTACCTATAGGTATAATGGTCATGACTTTTACTATAAAAGCAAAGATGTGATTATTTGCTTAAACAGCTACACAAATGCTAGTTGCGTAGGTATTGCATACATCCAGTTATTCTCCAGTCACCAGTGAAATATCGCTATAGAAGTCGGTGGAAAAAAGTGCATTTTATAGCGAGATGTCTACTACTGTCGGCCACTTTTGTCTTTCAAGTCGGTTTCACTGACTCTATCTTTGCTAGTCAGAAAACTTACCTATATTAGTAAAAGATGAATTTGCATCACTAGGTATATTATTCCTTCTGTCCAGTCTGAGGAACTGATTCATTGTAACACCAAACCGCAAGCGCCTGTTAAGAAACATGAACCATTCCTTTCAATTTCGCCGTAGTCGGGTAAATATAAACGATAGTTATTAAATAATAACCGCATACGGTACTAGGCACCTACTTGCTTTTAATACAACTATAAAAAGGTTTCGAAGTAAAGTACTTATGTATTTATTCTGCACCTGTACCATAACCTTATCTTACCCCTTTTAAGTAATATAAGAACAGAATATTTACTCTATGTACGCAAGATCCCGACTTCGTCAGAAGAGCGGATCTATAATTTATTAGTTTGATTTTACTGATTACTGATAAATTAAAACCCATAGACATAAATATGATCACTTACCTAACAGTAGGAGTCTCTCAAAGCCATGATATAAACACTTGCGCACATTTCATAACTGATCAGAGCACCCATTGATGTTCACACCACATGCGCAAACGCAGATCGCCTTTGATGACGTGTCGAGTAAACATTGGCTGCACGTGTGTGCATTTGTGCAACCACATTATAAGTAACTCCTGTTGCCGAAAGCTTTGGTAAATCTGAAAAATTGCGGGAGCGATAAACATGCTATCTGTAGTTATATTGTAAAGCTGAAGAGCTTGTTTGTTTGTGCAGGAACTACTTACTAGTCTAATTTGCAAACAAAAAATCGGTGTATTAAGGAAGACTATAGGTTACTTTTCTTCGGGGTACATAAAGTAGTACTCACTTAAAACGGTTGAAAAGCTTGATAATTTATTCTTAATCTATTTTGCCTCACTGCTGGAAAAAGACCTTCCAATTTCATCTTTCTTTCATCTCACCAATTTCGGAGATAGCCGTCACGATCTTCATCCCATCATTTCTAGTTTCCTCTCTGTTATTGAGTATCTAGATCTATCTGTAGGAAAAATAAAGGATTAGTATACTAAAGCCCATTGGTCTAGGCAGGTCTATTTCTGCCACCTAAACATCTCGTCAGCATGTCATCACGGCATATCGAAAGTATAAATACAGTGAAGTATGTGAACGTCGCGTCGCCCTGTCTGTCGGTCCGTCGCTGTTGTCGCCCGCGCAATTAATAGCCTGCGTCGCCTTTTTGCTGCGCCCGCGCACCTGAATAGATCGGATGCCTGAGGTGACGGGCTTGGTGTAGGTATAGTTTATGACTGTGGGTTGCGTTTCAGAAATCTTCCTGTATTGAAAAAGCTACGTATACGTAGTAAGCAAAAACGCAGGCCTACTTATTTATTTTGTAACACAAGAAAGTACGAACGTTTACGAATAAACGTGTTACCTTGTGGTCCTTGAAAATGGTTTTCGATGGTATCATCAGGTATAAGGATGTTTAAAATTGTAGCTGCTGTCAGCTTTTAGGTACACTATACACTACCGAAAGTATAGCCAAATGTGAATATGTATACTTTGATAGCAAAATATAGAAGAAAGAGTCTATTATGCATCATAGTGCAACAACCCAAATGAGCAATACCCAGACTGCAATAAAGCAAAAAGATGCAAGTGCATATAACTCACGGCTGACTCACAACATATTGTGCGTAGTAGCCAGAAGGGCACTCAACGGGCGTCAATCCGTCTGACCGAGCGGCGCGTGCGCTTCCCAAATAGACATCGTTCGGAGAAGACCGCGTTCGATGAACGGGAAGATTTATGAGTTGGACACTTGTTCAACAAAAAATAATTTGAAAACTAATTTCGTATTTTAGATAGACTACACGAAGCAACGAATGTAGCACGGTCTCCTGCAAGATGGGGTGATAATTTGCGAAAGGCAAACTTTTGACAAGTTTAATATATTAAGTTCAGGATTGGTCGATATAATATTTTAGGGGAGATTCTGTGTGTAGCATATTAGACCTAGACTGGTCCAATATTAAATGGGCTGATGAAATAAAATTTTCTGTTGTTTTTAAGTGTCTATCCATAAATTCACCACCGTCTTTACTGTAGAACTTACAGAGCGTTGTTATCTTTCATTTAAAATATATGAAGCGTTGCAGCTTTGGTAGGCAAGAAAAAAGTACATTCTGCGAAAGCCAAAAATGTGATTTAGAAAGGCCAAGTTATTAGCAGCAATAAGCAAGGAACTGTCCTACAGCCATTCATTACGACCTATCAAGCCACAATGGCGCAGATTGGGAGCGGCACGCGCATGTAATCTAATCGGGGGCCCCACGAGTCCTGCGCCACTTTGTCTACTTGATATACTGCTCATTGTGTAGCCCAGTGTTTTATTCGCTATTCATCAAAATCTGGTTTATTCAATTGTATAGAATAGTTATTTATGGCAGTGTAAGGAGAAAACCCTGTTACCTAGATTCGGAAAGAGTAGCAAACCTTTCATTGTGAGAAGCTAATCAGACTTCTCATTTTTACGTCTTCACAGATTTGTACAACTTGGATACCAGAAAATAAAAAAATACTTACGAAAGAGACATGGTGCTTTAAATGTTGCCGAAAGTTTAGATCTTTTGTTGCTTAGATGGCTCGATAAGTTACTCTAAATTATAAGAATCCATCTCTCAAGCTAAAACAAACTATAATATAATTTGACAGTATAAACTAAGAAACCTAGAGACAGCCATTAATAATTCAAGTACCAAAATTATCGCGACATCCTACGATCTATGTGGACCGATGTGAATCATCGTTTAATTCCTAAAAGCAGAATAATGGGCACACAGTGAGTTCTGTTAATTTGCTTATCTGACAGAATACATCAGCACATTACATAGAATAGGATCTTATCGTGAATATGTCACCCATTCAAACAGTACATATAATAAAACAGCAAAGTTACAGTAGTTAGTGGTTTCTGAGGAAGAAGCTTTCGGTCTACTTTCGTTTCTTTTACTAATACTTATACTAACCTTGTTTTTATTTCCATCTTCATCATCAACAACTGCAGGGCCCTTCTCATAAAGGGTATGAATGAGTGTTAATCACCACGATTGCTCAAGGAATCGAATACGCACACTCGTTCTTGAGAGGCAGATGCTTTAACCACTTTATTATGCAAGAACTCTGTTTCATATCATGACCAATCTAAGGACGTGATATTTTAATCAGTCCGTCCATTCCAGAACCTTTAACACAATTCTGAAAATGTTCTAATCAACTACTTTAAATTGTCCCGTTGGAGATAGTTTTTAGCCCAGCAGTGTATTTAAAAGCAGCACTTTCCACATGTCCTGAGCAATCGTGATAGGTTAGCCCTCGTTCCTTTCACTAACTTGCATATCTTAACTATTTATTATGTTCTCGTGTCCCCTGTCGACATGTTTGTTGACTCTATAGCCATTTTGCATATCAATTGGAATCACTTAATGTAAAATGTATCAAGAATATAGGTAACATTTGTTTACTATTCTAAATGATATATGGGATATCAATTACGCTGAATTATATTTGTAGTGTACCTGAAGAATTATTCCGTGGAATCCGTGGTTATACCCACTGGGTTTAATTCCATAGAAAACCTTTCGGATTTTGCACATCAAAGAGTAGAACTATAAAGTTTAAAGCGATTCTAATCTAAGTTACAAGATTAGACCACTATCTCTAATTTCAAAGAGAACAATGATACCTTCATGGTCAAAACTATATCGATGGTGGAACAACAGTTTCGTTATGGGACAACAGACAACTAGAGACCAGTCCACCCACCAGCGGCTATCAGGCGTGATGGACGGACAGAGCCGACCACCCGCGCGTTTTTATCATCGCTTATCACAGCGGCAATCTGTAGATCTGAACGCGCCCTAATTAGTGGACTCGCGTGCCGGCTGACAGGACCATAAGATGACGCTTTTTGAACTTGAACAACGTGCTCATGAGGCCTCAAAGTTAGATTCAGTGTAGTGGTGTGTTGAAAACCAGTTTAAGTACGCTGGACCGATGTAGATTTGACTAAAGTCCATGATTTTTATAAAGTTTTGGTTTACGAATACATAGAAATGATTTGTGAGTAAAAGCTTTATTTAAAGCATAGAAAACGACATTAACGTTAACAACATCAAAAGTTTCTAATCATTCATTAAAAGATTTTTGCGACTTCACATCTTTTTAAGTATGTTCATTGTTCTGCAAAACTCCTTAATCATCCTCAACTTCGATTACACAGAGTCCATAATTTCGCATGCAACTACAAGACCACTCAAAAGCTCCGCAAAGCTTTGCAAGCTTTGCCCAAAAGCGGTATCTTAGCAGCCCAGGATAGCGTGGTGCGTAGTCCTCGGTAACAACTCGGCCTGCCAGTCGCCGTGTCACCGCCGGCGTGGACGCACGCGCTTCATACCTTACCGAAACGTCTTCCCACAATAACACGCGGTTACGATCATATTTTATCACTTACAAACGTACTGTGATCAAAATTCATAAAGCAAGCGGATTCCGGAGGTTCAAAGTCGACAGGAATGCCAGCAAAAAAGTTCAATTGAACTTAATCGGCTTCGCATAAATAGTTTAAAGTTACCGTGCTATTTCTAATGAATAGTTATCGCAGTTTTGTTTGGAGTTAAGTTTGTTAAACTTTATTAAGTGTTGAACGGTGTTCTATGGTGATAAGTCACGTTTGTGGAAGTGGTTCCTGATATGCTCCACAAGCATTATGGGTAGTTAAAGGATGCTGCAGTGATGCATTGGTGGGTTGTGTTCGCGGCTATGGCCGTAGCGGCTTCGGCAGTAGCTGTATCAAGCCCTCGGCGCTGTGCTGGCAGGCTGGCCCGGGAGAGGCTGAAGGCTGCTGAGAAGATCCGGGACAAGAGATACTTCTCGTACCTGTGCTGCACGCCGGCCTGTGGCACCGGGTATAGGAAACCCAGGCCTCCACCAGCGAGGCGGTATCAACCATTTCATAGGACGTGGCTTGGACTTAAATATGGTATGTTGACATATTTCAGCATCTATCGTCCTTCGAATAGATCTGGTGATATTGACTTACTAGTTTCACGACTAATAACTGCCTTATATGTAGTTTTCATGTTAGGACGTGAAGTTTATACTTATGACATTTGTTATTAATCATGATTTATTGTTCATCATAACAGTACTTCAGATCTTAAGTGTTTTCTGGAAATCTTGAAAAAGGTCCCTCCTGTTTACAACAGATCTGGAAAAAAGAAATTACTGAAACTGAAACTCATCTGGATCCTTTTATGAATATTGTTCTATGAGATTCAGAGGCGCGGTAACCTGTAATCCTGTAACCCAGATCGATCTTTAAGTAACTTTGATAAAATTAAGAAGTCATATAAACCAGATACTGCTAACATAATATTTATTATTCTGGTTCTATTTAATTGATAACCTCACTTCCTTACGAAATGTTGACTAGATTGAACTATTTATTAATTAAGTTTTATCAGCTTTCGGCTTTAATTTAGGTCAACGTATGTGGATAGATCAGATTCATACAAACATTCATTTGTTGAGATAATATACGGAAACATTATTTTTGCTTATGATAACATAGAAACGTCCACAGCACTTTTACTCTCATGTTCTGAACATAGTGTTGCTTCGATTCCCATTTCATGCAATGTTAGATAAGCATTCTTCTTCAATAGTTTATCAATTATATATTCTTCAGTTGTTATAGTTGCAGTTACATTGTTTGAACTTATTACTTAACTGATTCTAACTATAGACATATTATTAGCTTCCTCTACTTCCGTCAAGACTCTTGTGTTCGTAAACAGTATGGCGACTAAGTTTTCACGGGCCTGCGCACGCGCACCGACCTTTCTGCAGGATGTGTGCATTATTGTACGAACGCTAACGACTTTCTAATACGTCCCCGAGATTGTCACTGAAACAATACGTGGACTATTTTAGTAGTGTGTGCTATTTAGGTAGCCATTGTGACGTTTGACGTTTTTTTACGAAACTTTAAAAAAATATACATACATTGTTAATGCGTCTGTTAAAGGTTTTCGAAGAACCGGCTAACTTTTTGATGTACTTTGCAAAAGATTGAAAATTAAGAAGTTTATGTTTTCCTTTGAAATGCCGATACCAATGTTAGAAATAACATTGCATCATCATCTTCTCCCTAGCCTTTTCCCAAATAAGATTGCATATTACCTTTGACAACGACGAACTATGACATAATGCCTGTCGTTTACCCTCTCATCTTTGTCATCACACTCGCTAACATTATCCCACGGTTCAAACCCATCATTCCACTTCACAAGTACAAGAAATCTTCAAAAATTTCTCCGCCTTTCGCCGTCATATTGACCGCTCCAATTCCATGTAAATCTTTGTAATTGGATCACTTTGGCCTCACATTGGCATCTCGTTGGACCACAATTGGACCACTTACGATCGACCTTTGCCAAGCAGGTCGCCAGTTCCGGCCAGCTCTTATCAGGTTCCGTGAACTCAATTTTTTTTTTGCTAAAAAAGTTAGGTGTCTTTGTATCTTGGGAACCCTTATCTTCCATTTTAATAATAAATTCAGTGTTTTGTTCATCGCTGTGTGGTCTTTATTTTAGGATATGATGGCATTGTGGTCTTGTTTTTACTGTGGTCGTCAATGTATCGTTAACCTTAATCTTTAGGTTATTTCAAAGGTTTTATAGTAGCACTATTGTGCAATGAGTGATTAGGATTACTCTAAGTATTTAATTTGAGGTAGTTAAGCAAACAATAAAAATGTAACAAAACCAAAGTTCTTCAATCAGCGACAGACTTTTTTACTGCCAGGTCTTGTTACAACCCCGGGTTATGAAGCCAATTATTTTGATGCTATTCTATGGTCATTTTATTGAAGCAGTGAAGAATTTCAGAAATAACTTTACATACAACATTGTTCCAGATAAACTTCGGTATGGCGTGCTAAAACGCCATAATCTCAATACCAGTCATGGTTCTTTTTGCTAATCCTTAAGTCCATGAACTCATCTGTGATATACAAGCTTGAGGTCAATAAAACTAACAAAAAAGGTTGAAGTTCATAAAAAATAGCAAACCTGTTTCAAAGCATTGCAATGGCAAAAACTAGCACCTTCAGATGTTATTAATAGGCATCCTGGTATTATTTCCGAAAGAAGACTCAAGACTGTATGCGAATCTTTGCTAATAGTATGAAATTAACTCCGCTGGTAACAGCTGAACTGATTAAGAAATTGAGGGGATAAAATGGAACCTGTGTGTGCATGAACAATGAAAAGTATATTTTTATTTCAAGTCAAGGGATTTACATAGATCGAGGATGAATAGGTAATTTTTGCTCATAAAATCGTGTTTGATTCAAACGAAAAGTTCAGTATTAAGTAAATTCACATTCAGCCTTCGTAGCCTTAAATATCTAACTAATAGGAGTCGAAATCGAAATCGAAAAAGAAAAAAGCTTTAGCCCGAAATGGGACCCTACAGTCGAAAATAAATGAACTCCCATACCAAGAACAGGTTCAATATTAATATAAGGATCGTAGAACAAAGTGCACCTACATGAAACAATCCAGACACAATCTAAGGAAGTTTCATTCAAGTCGCACGCGCAGGTTATCGCGCGACGCGGGGTCAATGACCCGCCGCTGTACCGTTGCCAAATCCATTCATGAAATTGCTGATAACAACTTAATGAGTGTGAGATGTTAGTTATTTAGATCTGGTTAATTGTGTCATTTGTTTGAACCACTTAGACACATATTAGATAAGAACAAACAAAGCGTTAGGCTCTACGCAAATCATACATTCTAGCTCCTACATTATGTACTACTTAGCTGATTTCTCGCCGCTTCACCCGTGTGTCGATGAGTCCCGTGGGAACTACCGCACCCGGATAAAAAATAGCCCTATGTTACTCAGGAATAGTGTAGCTTTCCAGCAGGGATAGATTTTTCAAAAAATGCGACAGTGGATTCGAAGCCTTTAGAGTACCTACAGACAAACGGAAAAGGTTTCCCCTTTATTTTTTATATTATAAATGTAAAATACATGTATAGGAGATGAACATTTAACCAGAGTACAAAGTTAAAACTGGAAGCAATATACAGAGAAATAAAATATACCCTGAGATCATCGACAGTACCGATTATTTCCTGTCAAAAATATCTGTTTATTGATGTTGTATAATCAATGAAATCTGGATGATGGCTGCAGCATGCATCAGGTTATGATCTGCATATTTTGTTCAACAATTGAATAATAACAGCCGTTACGGGATACTGTTAACGTGGGTAGGGTAAACTCGCCTGTTACCGGCTAGAGGTTGTTTAAAATGTTTGTCTGAAAATATTTTACTTTTTATTATTATTTATTTTTGCAAAGTCTTGAAGTGTCCTTTTCGTCTTTAAAATGTTTCAACGATTTTCATGGAGTCATTTCGAGGAAAATCGTTTTTCAAAATATTTTTTCAGAGAGAGTGCAGGCTCAAACTCTTCGCATATTAAAAACATCAATTTTTAAAACCGAGATTCACTCCGATTCCCACAGTGGCCGCTTCGTACAGTAAATCACTATGTTCCCATGTAAAATAAAAATGGAAACCATTTTTTACCCAATTAATGTAATCGAGCATAGCTTTACTGCCTCTTTTAATTAAACCGCGGAGGCTGCATCTCCAGAGATGACAGTATTACACCGAGTCTCTCTTGATTAACTATGAACATACGCCAACAGATGTCTTTAAGGTAATTAAATAATATAAATATTTACTGTTACTTTATTAATTGGCGTAATTGTTTAAAAGTTTTAATTGGTGAGCTCTTGTGCCGTTTACAAAAGCCATAAAGTTCATGTAGTAAAATCACTCATTTAAATAACATTTACTTTTCTTTTTTTAAACTCGACCGAGTAAAAAGCAAGTTAAAAGGGTTTATATATTTTTTTACGTGAGGGTCAATTTTTTTTCTCTTTTTTACAAGACTTGTAATCTATAGATTATGCCAAGCTTATCATAGCCTAAGAGGAGAGAAATGCTTTTTTTTTAATTATTAAAATGTTACTCTATAAAATGTTAATGTCAAACTGTTAAATATTGTATATCTCAAATATCTTCTCTACCGACAATCGCTCCAACCACCCTCTTTATAATACAGGTATAGTGTTGTACCTCTTGGTCGATCAATCATCCGAATGAGCCAATCAATCGAGGCGCTACATGCAAATATGCACTCACAATGCACCTTTGAAGTTTAAGAGGACGAATTGGAATTTTTGGCGCCAAGGATGTCAATTTTTCTCAGTAAATACAAAACGGATCAAAATACAACTTGGTTACCTGAAAGTTCATGATATAAGCCTTATTTTGTTAGTTGTAGAAACATGATTAGGTAACTTTTATAACAGAGAAAAATATATCAAACATACCTCTTTTTAAAAAGAGATTCACATATTATGGGCAAACGGGACCGATTTAAGCCTCTTAACTTTTTTAGTAGTTGAGTATATACATACTCTTTAAAATGGTAGTAGGAATTTTTATTAAATTATCATTTCTAAATATTAAAATTACAAAACCATTTTGTCGCTTACGACTTTTAGTTATAAGCTAGCGCGCGTATTGTTATCCTCGCCCCGCTCAGACGCTCCGACCCCTTTTGGCGCCTTAGATGCGCGTGCCGGTTATGGAATTATTGTTGACCACTTCCTCGCCTTAAGTCTCGGATAAAAGTTCAGATAGGATTGGAAGCCTGCTTTACTGCTTATGTTTTTAGATCTTTAGAGAGATCCATTTAGTCTATGTGCAAATTAATATTTGTTAACTTTAAGAATAAACTGTGTTGGTGTATTTCTGTTTGCAACTAATAAAATAAAAAAATTGCATGAACTTTGTTACATGGGTTATAAATTACTTATAATTAAACAGTATGAAATCGCCCTTTAATATCTCTATATTTACATCCTGTACCAATAACTTGTATTACATAACTAAAACTATTGCAAAAACAGCAGTAACACTTACACATACTTGCAATTAAATATACCCCCGTCACTTGAGAGCACGTCAATAAATCAGTCAGTTACTTACATTAGGCAACCCGCAATCATAGCCGAGCTCTATATTATTTCCACATCAGATAAAACTGGCTGAAGGCATCCCGCACAGGGAGAACAAAATAACTAATGGAGGTGCCATAACGGAAAATCTCCTTAGAAAGTAGCGCGCCAAATTGCGGGTGTGCGGGGGACGAAGGACATTGCTGACTTCGCCCTTATACGCTTTAGACCCCACCATTTTTTTCCTAAAATCGTTGAAAGATGACACAAAGAACCCGATCACCTCGTTAGTTCACTCGTAACTGATCATTTTGATGATGCTCACCATACCTATTTGACCTAGAAGGCGTCTGACCTACCTGCATTTTGGCATCTCCGCTCATCTTTCCTTACTCGGTGATGCTGCATAATATTGTCATCATGTACCCGCAATCCGATAACACTGTAATAAGGAATAAGTCTCAATCAGGTGGACGCATTTATCATGACGTAAGGCTGCCAGGAGTTGGGAATTTGTTGGGACCTAAATTAATTATTTAAAATTAGATTAAAATGATTGTTTATAAAATAGTTCGCATGTTGATGGGGTTGAATACAGAAATACTTGAATATAATCTTAATATTAGTATCTAAATAGTCTTAACAAATTTAAAATTCTAAAAATTAGACAGTTTAAAGGTAAATTACTACTCCGCCTACAGCCTTCCTTGATAAATGGTCTTTCTAACGGCCAGAAGTTCTTTAGATTTGTGCGGTCAGTCAAAAAAATCTTCAGCTTTATAACATTATAGAAAGGTGTGTTATAACTCCACAAAAATACTTACGAGGTGGCCAGATTGACCCCACTTATATAATTTACGACACATTATGATACCACCGGCTGTGATAGCGGTAGTGCAAATTCTGTGAGACATTAAATTTTGATGTCGATATAAACGATAGAGATGGCTCGCGTGTAAATATAGGCTTTATAATTTATCGATGTTTATGCACAACACTAAACGCAACGTACACGCATCACACCCGTATTTGGTGAGCCTTTAGGCTATAATATTATTTATCTACAAGCTATCTGTTCCGTCGATTAAAATAATAGATTTGCTGCCAACTTTACTTGTTTTTACTTGCATTTCTAGCATCCTCCCACAGCTGGATAACTGTCTCCAAAGCACTAAGCTTCCCACTAGCCAGCCAGCTCTGCCAGCGGTTTTACCCGTGACCCGTGTTAACTACTCTTCGCAGTCCAATAAAAAGCAGTCTTTATTTAGCCCTGCTCGGGAAATAGACTATATAACATTGAAAGAACTTTTGAACTCAGCCAAGTGGTTCCCGAGAATAGTGCGTTCAAACTATCTCTCCAGCTTTACAATATTATTGTAGAAATAGTATTCAGGATGGATACCCATGTCTTATCATTTCAATATCAACTCATAATGGTAATCCCAAAATTCCCGACACAAAACAAGCACAACACTAGCCGTTACATTCATCAAAAGTATTTGTCTTCGCTATCAAAGCCGCGTTAACAACACAATAGATCATCTTTTATCACCACAAAGGCCTATAACCATACAAAGTGGTATCAATTCCCGCGACCATTGCCAAGCTGGTTATCGTACGATTACGGAACGGGGGCGGTCCGGCCGAACCGGTGCGACCGGACCGGACGGCCGAATCACTCAACGGGACCGATTTATCGACGCGTCCCATCACTATTCTATTGTCTCAATCGGTGAAGGTTTTGGTATGCGATCTGTGAATATCGAGGTCGGTTATACGCAAGTTTACTATTGAGCATGTTGTTTTTATGGGCTATAGATAAAGAAGAAAGGGGTTGTCTTAATTAGGTTAAGAATTAGAATAAGACTTCAAAAAAGGTTTATTTATGTTTTTGACTCCTTTGTTCATCTCGTGTTAAAGTTGCAAAATTTGTGGACACATCTAACTAAATGCGTATGTTTTGACGCTGTGCCTATCTAAAAAAAAGTATTTTTTTCCTATACTTAGTAAAAATAAACGCATCTTTTTTTCTTATACCTAGTAAAAATAAACGCAACTACGATACTTTTTACCTATCCCAACTGTTGACCCAAGAGGCCTTTCGTTGAAGCAGAGGTATTTTCTATGAAGATTGAACTTGATCTAATAAGGACAGACACAGCCACTGGACCACAAAGTAACTAGTGTGTCTTCAAACAGCCGTTATAAAGAACTCGAAGATAATTAATTAATTATTTATACAACGATGCATGTTCTTATTTAATATATTCTGAACACACATGGTTTAAATTCCATTCATGGGCCAGAAGACTACATAATGTGTGCGCATGCCAATCAATGAATTAAATATTTATTTATGAACCAATAAAGTCATTAAATCACCCAGAGGAATAGTGTTGTGCTTATGGTAATATTCGAGTTTAGATATCGATATTACTTGTGTACACGGAGCAGTTTATGAATTAATAAAGGATGGCGAGTTTAGACGTATAGTTGCAAAACATTTTAGATTGTCTTCAATGTATGAATATTATATATTGTGTTGAGTTTTTTAGTAAACAAGTGTTTCTCTAAGGGTTTGTTTTTTTGATCTATGTGTATTATTTTCACAATTTTAAGTAACAATCTTTTTTATCATTTATTTATTTTCTAACATAATTTTTACATTTTTAAATATTAAATATAAAAATAAAAAACATTTAAAAATATAAAAAATAAGTAACAATATTATTATAATATTAAAAATATACTCCCCATTTTTCTATCGCACTACTGTTGTAACCGCCTGTCATATCGATAAATCACAATAGCCGGGTGATACATTGATACGATCGATGGTCAATAGGACGACACTGGCCATCCATCACGAGGCCAGTTGTCGTAACTCAGTCGTGTTTATTGTTTAAACTCGCAGTTAGTTTTAGGGTTCATTTATTTTGTTTAACTACGCGATCGTGGATTAAAGGGATTTTTGCGCTGTAAACTAGAGTTGCTGGGTGGCATTGGATTATATGGTTTTCAGGTAATGTATATAGGTTTAACAAACTGAGAGTTTTTGTTACATTGCACGTGTACTCAAAAACTAACACGCTGATTTAATATTCGACATGAAATAAGTGTCGAATGGCTCATGCATTCAAGTAGGCTATAGTTATTCTTTATTTAGGAAAATATTTCGTCCGACATAATTACTTTCATATACATAACCACTACCATTGCTTAATGCTCACCAATCAAAGACCTAGCATCAATCTAACTACTCAAACAGACTCCTACTTACTCCGATCCGGAACACCCGTCGGTTTCTCCCAAACAAAGCGCGTTGTCCTGACGGCTCAATCGTGCCGCGATGGTAAATCAAAACAGGCTGTACCGAGCCATTCAGCGGACCGACTGACCCGTGACCTGAGGTCAGTTCAAGGAATCGAATCGCCATATGCTAGAGAAATGCAGTGGGACTATCATAGATATTTAAATAATCGTTCATTTTTCTTTTGGTAATGAGTGGCCTTCCATCTGGCGATTCCTGTGCTCATTTGTCATTTATATTGCGTGACAAATTATCGATGTCGATAACGAAGTTAGTTTAGCATTATGACAACCCAAATCTGTCGTTAAATTGAAGCGCCGTAAACAGCTAGTGTAAAATATATAGCTCTTGTAGCACTTTGACTAACGCTTCAAGAGCCTAATAACTCCAACAGCATGAAAGAGCACCGATATACCTTTTAACACCCGAATAAGCATTCACATTGTCTCTCCAATCCATTTTACCGACAGCACTGATTGATGTACCCCAAACAAATTCGATATAAATTAGTCACGTGCCATTTCACTAGTCGATACAAATGGAGTTGAGCAACCATCACTATTCGAAGAATTTTGGCTCGAATATGCGGTAGTGCGTTGAAAAACTAATCAATTACTGACACTTAGAGTATTGACGCACCTCTCATTGATCTCTTTCATGTCAGGTTAATTTCACCACACCTGTGTCTATTCTTTGATTCTTACAACAAGGTTTTAAACAAATGAATGTTGAAAATGCCTGCCTGTCAAATATGTATAGGTATTCAAACTATCTGTCGACTCTTGACTACTGGCAGAACTGTCAAGGGTAAATTGACAGCTTTTGTTTGGTAAAGTAAATTATTGTTAGAAAATGGTTCAATAAGTTTTATGGTCCAGTAGAATTTAGACTAAGCTCTCTTTTCTTATCATGATTAATCACATTCGATATATAATTGACCATCACGTTGAGCTACACCATCAGAAGCTTAGCAGCCATCTTTAAAAAATAAAACAAACGTTCCATTAAAACCCATAATTGAAATCATACTTACCAACCTAAAACAATTTATCATTCAAACGAATACCACCATTAACCAATAAGGGAGCCACAAAATAATTACCAAGGGCATTAAGTAACTGATGTTTTTACTCTGTGGCATAAGTAATTATAGTACAAAGGCGCGATCAGAAGATAAGTAAGAAAAAATGAGAGATTTGACAGGACCCTGGCCCATTGACGGCCTGACGGGGCGATGACCTCACTGACAGGTATGTTTGATATCACGCCTTCTATCGAAGATGTGGTAGGCAGGAGCGTGTCAAAATGTGAGTTTTGGAATGTTAACAGTGTAAAAAAAATTGGTAGGGGTCTTTTCTAGGTTGTTAGTAATTTTATTTTATACTAACTTCTTCTACAGCAACTTCACGCAGCAGGATAAAAAGTAGCCTATAGCCTTCCTCGATAAATGGGATGTCCGATTTGAAAACGAGTGTATCTAACACTCGTTTTCAAATCGGACCAATTGTTCCAACCAAACTGCGTTGGGGTCGGCTTCCATATAATATTTAAGAAGCGATTTAATAAGTATATTTTTCCCACACCTTAATCAATCTAAACATATACAGAAAATCTAAATTTTACACAAACCACCTGCCTCTAACGAGCCAATTACCATCGAATAGTGATCTCCTATTATGTCTTGTATAAACAAACTATAAAAACAGTAACAATCCATGTTATATCCCTTTCATTTCCGTCCGACTACTGCGGCTAGACTAACAAACGATTTGCATATACATTTGCATTGATCAAGTAATCTTTATGCGGTTAATATATTTTTATGGCACTTTTACTCGACGTAAATGATTACGAATATCGGCCAATTATAAAAATTGTATCTACCTTTTTTTATGGGAAATTAACAAATGGAACCCTCTCGCTGTGGGTGTCATGTTCCTTCGTAAGCCCTTTATGTAGCAGGGCCGTGGTAACTCTTCGAACAATCCCACAGCTCAGAGCATATTATCTACCTAATGAATTAATAGATAGGCTTATAATTGCCTCGAAAAGCTTCAGGAATTGACTTTTTGATGTCCACACCACATCGCAAATCTTTGGTAGAACTTCTGAAAATTGATTTCCAAAGATATAAAAAGTATGTACTTTACGGTTTACATCAATTAAACATCTGTCAGTAAAAAGTACCTCATAACATGTGCACAACAAATAAATATCACTTATCTTAGAACATCGATCCATAACATCCGCCGGTGGGTTGCGCGCGCGCACCCAATCAACAGCTGATGTTATCGCTATGACAAACTGCCCCCCAATGCCTTCAATTATCGCTCTATATTTGCATATGCGTGACTGCATCAATTTATGATTCATTGATTATAATCAATATGTTTCCTCTGATCTTCTGGCTAAATTATTTTAATCTGTGGGTTATCTAGGGTCTGTAGTGGCTATACAAAGTACGAATGTCTTATGCAATGGGTGTTCCTTATTCTCAGCTGTTCACGTCCTGAAGATAGAGATTTTAGGATTGGTTCAGCTTTTCAAAAGATGCCTCTTGTACGTTCACACAAAACTGTATTTCTTCTCTAAACCTTTTAGAGATGAAAATCTAGCCGATAGCAGAACGCTGACCTTCGCACTAATCTTAAAAAAAAAAACTCAATTTTACGTATTAAAGGCCCATTTACACGTGTAAACAATTGTTTTAGAAAAATGGCGTTGTCAGTGAACTTAGGGATTAAAGCTAAGTACATTTAACTGCTGACCCTACGCCCATCATCACCTCTCGACTGCTGTCATCCACAAGATAGGTGTCCTTCGAAACCCACCTAAGTGTTTCCCGCAATATGTAATAACTATGATTTAATATGAATGTATTAACTAGGACACCGGCCCGACTGGTTTGGCACACATTACGTCACCAGCTTCCTGGCTAGATAGCATCGCGGCTTGATGATGCAGATAAATAAATCATATTGCTCTTATTTATTTGATGGTTATATTAAACGCTGGTTAAGGGGAAGTGAAGGATATTATTGTGGACATTGATTATGTAGAGTCCTGTTAAATGTTCACCTATAAACTATATTGAATGGCTGGTTTCATAGCCGTCACCAGCCTTTTGGGTACACTACCGGGTGACAGCTATGAGGACCAATTTTTCGACGCCAATTATATAGTTCCGTCTTTTGATTTATATTCACATATATATTTGGTTTTATTAAGCGTAGGTTCGTAGATATTTCAAAAAAAAAAAAATAATCAATTAAATAACAGACCCATGCACAGTGGTCGAGCTTGCTAAAAACAGATGAGATGATTTTCCCATCGTGAAAGAAATATTTCAACACCCACCAGACAATACAAACTTTTGTTGTCAAACCTTCATCGCTACTTAAATCCTACACATCTTATTACTTTAACTACAGTCTTAACTCGACAAGAATAAAAAAAATGCCGAACATTTAAAAGGTTATTAAAGTAAAATTGGCACGAACAAATTACGCGAAATTAATTCTCTGTGGCAATTTGTTGAGAATTTGTCGATGGTCGGCACGTCATGCGTGTTAAAATACGCAATGTTAAGTATGGCGACCATGTGCACAGGGTTGCATGCTGGTGCATGGAAAATGCATTATAAAAGAAAATAATAAACTTGTTGTACACCATTATTTCAGTAGGACTGCTCAGGACGATATAAACAAATCTATACAATGTGCAATGTGTGGCAATGTGTGAAGCTGAAAAGGTTGCTTAAACTTGCTAATCCTAGGACCGTTTTAAAAAAAAAGACTGTGTTGGATAGCCCATTTCTCGAGAATTGCTGCAGCTAAATTTTATCTGGAGGGCAAGGATCCCCTCAAATCAAACCCCGGGTGAAACCGCTGGCGGAAGCCAGACAGAAAATAAACGTAGATTTTATTCAAAAAGTACTTGCTACAAAACTTGGCAACCCTGTCGCCCGGACACAGGTGGGAACTTCGTCCTCGTTTCACAGTTAACTGGATCCGCCGAATCGATCTAACGGAACGACGCGCACAACTTTGTTTTGGCAATTATTACACCATACTCATTAATTAATAAGGATTTTATTTTACTAATTAGCGCTTACAGACGTGTGTAACATTTACGTAAATCATTGATATCCTACGTCTTCTGTAGAAAGATTTGAAGTTTTGAGAAGAAGTTTCTATGTATAAATCATCATCATCTGTCTAGCCTAGTCCAACTAAGTTGGAGTCGTCTTGCAGTCTAACTGGATTTCTACATGGAACCACTGCCTTTCTGATCTCCACAACCCAGTTACACTGGCAATCCGAAAAGGTACTTTATAACGCAAGTAAACTACTTATATATTTTTAAGGGAGCATTAACAATTTAATTGCCATTTAATTCTCTTAGTAATAAAATAACATGTCCAGTGCCCCACGCCGTTGATAATATGCTAAAATCAGATCAAGTTTGTTCGCGAGGCACCGTTGGTTCCGCGAAGTGACCACACAGGCCGCGCCACGGGGCAGGCATAGTGTGACCCGTTATTTAGTGCTTTTAAACTGTCACTGTTACGATGATGTAATAAGAGGGTTGTTAGCGCTTGTCGAAATATTTGTTTGTATTACATATACACAAAAAAATCGGTTATTCGAAACTATTTCTTCATGCTCCCGTGTGGTTTACATACCCTTCTTCTTTTTCCAATGCAACTAAAATTGCGAGAAGCAGAATGTAATTAATATTTTGCTAGTCATCGGGTTAGTATCAGTTAAAAGGCACAATTTGTATAGAGGTATGTAGTTCTCGACCAACTGTTTGGCGCGATTTGCTGAAAAGAAACTATTTTGATTTGTGTATTTGTAGGTGATGGAGATTGGGGATATGCAAACTGCCGTTGAGCTTTGCGATAACTTTATATTTAACTATACTCAAAATAAGCTTAAAAACACGATTCAAATATCAAGCACCTATAACCACAAAACACGATAGATAATTCCCTTCAATTACACATTCATATTTACACTTAGACTTCCTGCAGCGGGAATTACGTCGCTCGCTGGCGTGCTCCGTCTGATTTATGGCGCGTTAGGTGCGCGAGCGCAGCCGGCAATCTTTGCAGCACTGCGATCGCGCTTTAGCGTCGTCATTTGTGATGGTTTGATTTCGGTGATGGTGTTCATTGAGAAAGGAGTTAATTGGGAGTTTGAGTGAATTTAAGAATAGGATCGTATATGCCAATTTTTTCGAATTGTTTTTTGTCCAAAATTTCTCTTTTTCTGCCCAAAGTCTCACTGAGTGGTCCACCTTTGTTCTTCTCCCAAGAAGAAAGGTAACATTTTCCATTATTAGTTATCGGTTTCATGTTGACACATTTCAATAAACGTGGAAAGTCAATAAACTAAAGAGCTTTTTATTTAATGCAGGATTATGAATGCAGATCAATATAATAAACTTTTATACTGTCAATTCAATCGCAATTAATTTTTGCATACCTAGTGTTACAGCAATATATCTGCAATTATACCGACTCATTACGTCATAATATTACCACGGTATACCTCTTAGGTCGTGGGCAGTGCTCCAGGGTCGAAGGCACTAATTCCGTGACCCTAAGGTCAACTGCCCTGTAGTTACAGGCCGCCAGTACTTCAATCATATTCAATTTTTACAAAATTGCTAATTTCTGTTATTATGGTAATGATAGGATTTTGAGAGCTTTTAGTCGAAATAATAAAGGTCGGCTTTGAGGGTTGTAATTTGTGAAACACATTTTAATGGACGGCGCATGGCAGGAATTTATCAAGTATGCCTGATAAGTAGTATTCAGAATATATTTTGTAATAAAGTAAATTAAATTATCTCGCAGTTTTCATTTAACTTTCAACGAAAACGAAAACTTCAAACAAATTGCCGTCGAAAAACAACTCTTTCACGCTAAAACTACAGGGTGTAAAGAAATTTAACAAAAACTTACAAATGGGAAGAACACATAAGCTACTTTTTATCTCTATCCAAGAAGTCCCTCCCCTATCCCTCAAGACCCAGGTGAAACCGCACGCGGCGCGGTAGCTAGTTAACTATAAAATAAAATGTTACTGTGTTAATCCTCCAACAAATTAGCAAACATCAAAACATACAAAGTATCTTAATGTTAATACTTGTGCTAGTTAACTTAGGGCATTAGCGACGTAACTCTCGGCTAAAGTCGGCAGGCATCGGAACCGATCGGCTTACGTTCGGCTTTTAGGCTGAACCCGGCTTAGCCTAGTTCTTATCATAGTTTGTTAGACATGTTAATAGATTAAAGGGTAAATAGACCTTTTGCTGGCTTGGTAGCTTTTAGTGGTTGGGACTTAGGCAGAAAGCTAAATTATTTACCAGCGGTTGCTGCACAGCTGGGCAACAGTTTGTCATGCTCTGCGCCCAAAATCACCGACAACAGAAACGTCAATTTTGTTACAACAACTGTTTACTTAGAATTTTCATTTCCAATTTTCAAAGTAAACATGTGAAAATGGTCCGTCTCAACTGTTTATTAAAATGTTTAGATCAGAAAGGCCTGAAAATCTATGGTCAAAAATTGCGTTGAGGAGGTCAGATAGGCACTGGGTCTATGCAAGGTTTGGCTGCTTTAAAAGGCTAGGCAAATTACGTTTTTGTTTGTATTTCCCTTCATGTGACATTCGAAAAGATTTCAAAAGCTCTAGGTTATTGATTCTGATCAATAAACCAAACAGTTGGCTTCACAAATTGCAATCTACAAACCCTATAGATTCACTTAACCACGATTAACTTTAATATTAATGAAAATAATAATGAACGTCATATCGCCAACGTTAATGTAGATCCCTCTTTACAGTTACTTACATAGACACGATCTCACTCGGTAAATATAATCGATACGAGCGTGCCGAATCGATTAAGTCTTTATCGATTCAATCGAAGTAGGACGATGAAGTAATCGACTGAGATTGTTTTGTGGCATGTACAATTTGTCTTGAAGTATAAATAAAATGGGTTTGCTACAAAAAGCTGTGTTAATTCCGAGCTGGTTGTGTCGAATTGATTTAGTGCTTTTGGCTTTGTGAAGAATGTTTGAGACAAGTTAATAGTGAATGGTAACGGGTTGCGCAATTCTAAGGCTATATCCTGTCCCCGGTTTCACTCATGTGCACATAAAACTGACAATAATCCTATACTCCCAGAGATCACGATATCAGATTATAATATGGATTACCTATTATTTCTAAAATCGCTAATATACATCTACAAATAAAATTTATATACATAGAACAATTTTAGTAAATTATAATAGTTTCTCCAGAAACCAACTAAAATCGAATAAAACAGCTCGTTAAAATATAACTCTAGATTATTTCAAATAGGCTGTAAAAATCTCAATAAAATAATGATATAACACGCTTATCATTGGTCGGGTTAACGAGACGGCATCGCTGTGAACGGGTTGGAGCTTTTAACCTGTCAATGATTTATCCAAGGGTAGTATTTAAACGCAAATCAAAAAATATCCTTTTTCTATGCAATAAGATTCCGAATTCCCATCAAAATTACTGATTGCACAGCAAAATATTCAACTCAAAATATCACTAAACACACTACAATTTATTTTCGCAGCGTACAGCGTTTTTTCCTAAAGCAAAAGCTTTTTCATCAATGCACAGCTAATAATCTTAATGCACATTATACATGTTAACTCTTTTTTTTTTAAATATAGCTTCTATTTTTATATTATTTACAGCAGTTTTTCTGAATAAAACAGCTTTTTATTAGTCACAGTCATCTTATTATTTATTAACTACGGCATAATGAGATCAGCAAAAAAATATAAAATTAAATACAAAATTGTAATTTATTGAATTATTTATAAGCGTTCACGCTTCCTTTTTTGCCCAATAGGCAACATTTTTAGCTTCTGCAGGCCACGTGGCGCCAACGTACTTGAGTCGGATCGCAAGTCCGATGATATGCTTGCACATACATACTATAGTTCTTAAAAAAAATGGGGCTGGTGCATTGTCAGTCATTGTCAGTATTTCCTTTTGGCATACATTTCATATAAGTAGTCATTAAAAGGCAGAACTATCATAATTCAGAATGTTTATAGTCAGAATCATCTTTTGGCATAGTTTTGGAATTTTTATTTTCCTGTAAGAAGCAAACAAGCCTGAAGCATGCAAGCAGGCATGCAGCATGTAAGCAGGCATGCAACATGGAAGTAAGCATGCAACATGCAGCAAGCATGGCTTCTGTCACGGCTCCGGCGCTTCGTGGCTCCGGCGGTCCCATGCGAGCTTATCGTCGCAGATGATTTTCACGCTCACCACCGCAGCTTCGGCTTACTGGCCGGCAGAGCCGGCCAGCCTCAGCCGCGTCGGCGAGCGTTAAAACTACCTGCTCAGCTCGCAGGCCGCCTCGCCCTCCGCGCCTACGCGGTTTTGAATTGCACTCTAGGGTAGGGCAAACAAGACTACGTGGAGTCGGTTTTGCAGCGATTCGTTTTCGTTACTAGCTTCAATTTTTAATACAATGTTTTTTAATTGAACTCTATCTTACTCGCTCGCGCCACTCTGCACTCCAGTGACGAAAAAGCGCGTGAAGCCGCGAACCTTTTCAGTTAATTTGTTCTGTTTTTAGAAATAATGCAATGTGACAGGATTTTTTTGTTTTAATAATCATTAAATTTGCCGAGCATGGCTTCTTGAAAATTAAGACAAATATGATGAATAGGTTTTGTTGTACTTACTGGTTAATATGCGATTGGGATAGTTATTTTGCTATGAAATATGGAAAATTTGCTGTGCAGTCAGTATTAATGCTATGTATGTAGTATTTTTGTACAAGACTAAATTTAACTGTATTGCATTATAATAAAAAATGCAATGTCATATTGATGTATAATTTCGAATTATCTGCAGTTTGAGTTTTGTTAAACATTTAGTTTATTTGTAGTGAAGTAAGTTATTTGATGTAAAAAATAATATAAATGATGAGTATTTATTGATAGGCGATTATTTATTTGATATGCAATTTATAATATCCCTTTATCCAATATGGCGATGTTAAAGTCAGTATTATCGCGGGCTACTTGAGCCAAACGATTTTGACACACCCTGTGTCAGTACCACTTAGGTTTGTGTCTTTTTAGCTAATCATTTGTGCTGATTTGTGGCTGATGTTAGATCTATATTGTAAGTTGGTACTAAGGATTGATTTGCTAAGTGTTCGGTGTTATCGTTCAGTCGCGCGCGCTTCCCGCGTCACCACGTTTATACTGTTGAAGGAGCGCCGTTGCAGCGTGTTACAGAGGTAAAGGACTTGGGTGTCACATTTACCGCTAATTTAAATTTCCGACAGCATATTATCGAAGTTTGCAAAAAGGCGTATCGTAATTTAGGGTTTGTTTTGCGACAAGCGAATCAATTCACGAATATTAGAGCTTTAAGAGTATTGTATGAGGCTCTTGTCAAGAGCCACTTAGAATGCAATGCAGTCGTTTGGTCTCCGCATGAAAGCAAGTATAAATTGATGCTGGAGCGTACGCAAAACAAATTCCTCCGGTTTTTATATTTGAAGCAGTATGGAGTTTATCCAGGATACCCATTTTTATATCCTACTTTATTTGTTCTGGGTATGGTAGGTTATTTCAAACTGGAAGTGAGACGGGAATTAGCACTATCTGCCTACTTGTTGAAAATTATTCGCGGTCATATACATAACCCTGCAATTCTAGAAGAGATAGAATTGTGTGTTCCTGAGGAATACGTAGGCAGGAGGCGGAGGCCACCTCAATTCTCGATGCCGCGCGCGCGCACCAACCTGCTGCAACTCGCGCCGCTCACGCGGGCGCTGCGCACACTCAACACGGTGGCTAGACAAATTGATCTTTTTTCCTGCTCACTGACTGAATTCACAAGGGCTACGTTATGTGTACTATGTGACTATGATTAGTTTTATGGTATGATTATATTTTGATTAGTTTTAGAAGGTTAGATATAATTTGTCTACGCTATTGAATTAGGATAAGTTCCTGTAATAATAGTCGTAAGTTGATAATAATAAATAAATAAATAAATAAATTTTGCATAGGGCTGCCATTTCGAATTTCGTCAAACCCGGACGAAGATTCAGCAAAACCCGGACATTTGGAGTACGTCGCATTTTTTCCTTGGGCCAGTCCGAAAATAATATGTAACTAAAACAAGACCTATAATTTTCATCCTTTCGTTATTATGTCAATGATTTATCCAATATGGCGATGTTAAAGTCAGTATTATCGCGGGCCAAACGATTTTGACACACCCTGTGTCAGTACCACTTAGATTTGATTTTTTTTCGCAGTTATAGTAAATCTTCAGAAGTTTTTTCTTCGATATGCTGGTTAAAAAATACTTAATTTTTAATCAATACGCAGAATAATTTCGAACATCTTCTTAATCTTTTCTTTATTTCTAATTTACCACGCCTATTTCTACAAACACCTACTAATGACCAACACCCAATTTTTCCTAATGATCCAAATAATCATTAGCATGGGAATGACAGATCTGAGCAATATATCACGCGAGTCATCAACGATCGAAGCTGATGGCCACTGCGCGCGCGCAGCTGAGATGTATGCGCGATCAATCAAAGTAGCTTATATCAATGTTATAATGATCAAGACTTGGTTGTTTTGTTTTTGGGAATTAACTAGGGATTTTGTGGGGCTAAGTACATGTGTAGGTACGTATTTTTATGAAGGGTTTTTGTTTCTGCGATAGGAGTTGTGAGAGAGTAGGTGATAGGTGATAGTCACATTAACTGCGGATTTCAAAACGAATCTATAGTTTGTTTTGCAAATTAAAGATGGTAGGGTATATTAGCCCCATACGAGTACCTTATGTCAAATTCCTATTTCTAGTTCTTTCCCTAAAAGAAGAGTGAAAAGCAAGGATTTTTTATATCTATGTAGGTACTGCCACAGATTATATAATAGTTACTACGTAGTACTGCTTTGAAATATAATATGAATAATTCTACGATAAGGAACAATATTTTTGAATGCAGACTTTCATTGTGTTAGAAATTAGTACATTCTTTTAATAAGTGTGTCGTGTGACGGCATTTTGTCTAACGGCTGATTTCAATAGATATGGCGTCCATCCCATGACGGCTTACAAAGCTTAATAATCGCCGTAATAAGGCCATGGTGCCACAATGGTGGGCGTGACACCATCATTAAACGTACAGCCTTTTACATTCACTCGTGAAATCAAATATTGGGACGATCGAACGAAGATAGTAGTAATTTGAGTTATTTTCGTCAATTTCTTTCTTTTTCTGTCCAAATGCGGAAAAATAACTTCAAAAACATGTCTTTTAATTAAATATTTAACTATTAGATATGGGAACAAAGTATGGTACGATTCTGATGACAACGACGCGGACGGTAGAGGTAAATATTTTGATTGACAAACTTAATGAACCATTTCCAACTTCTTCTACAGTGAATTTAAGATTCTAACTAGTTAACTATCTTATTTTCTAAATAAGGTAAATATGTCTTGATTAAAGCATTCCTTGGTATGTATACCATCGTATAGATAAAAGTCCTCTTTATTTCTTGAAGTTTTACCTGTCCATAAATGTCAACATTGTTTTGGAGATTACGTTATAGGTACTATGCCTAGCAGTCAGCATGATTAAAATGAAAATTACAAATGTAGCACAAAAATAAATAGAACCTTATTTTTATGGGAAATCATCAAATGACCCTTCCCGCTGTGTGTGCAGCGCGAGGCAGTGTCACCACCATATTCCTTCTTAAGTCCATTATAAACCAGGGTCGCGGTAACTCTCGAACAATCCAGAAGCCCTGGCAGGAAAATAAATAAATCTATCTTTGACTTTAGACAACTTATGATGATCTCGTAATAAAATTTTGACAGCTCCTAATTAAGGTACCAAGTATTATTACTATAGTTTACGCGTTCCCTGTGGCATAATGTGTTAGCTGTTAGGCTAGGCACAGACTATCTCCCACCTGCGCCCGCGCTGATGACCAGGCGGGTAGTGTGCGTGGGCTTTATGTGTAGGGCTGCTCCGTGTTGTGTGAAAGGACCTTATAGGATTTTCGTTTTAGATGTTTTTTGTTGTTTTGTTTTATTTGGTTTATTAACATCGTTTATTGAAAATAGACTAAGTTATTAAGATTACCACTTTTTCGCGTCGAAAATGATAGATAATTTTTGGTTTTATTTTTATTTATTTATATATTCGACTTACACGGCTTTAACAGCCAATTACATAAATCGTAAAAGTAACTAATGCTGATCATATGCTTTTGCTACCGTAGTATAAACAAACCTCTGCTTACACAGATCATCCTCATCATCCTCCGAGCCTTTTCCCAATCACGTTGGGGTCGGCTTCCAGTCTAACCGGATTCAGCTGAGTACCAGTGCTTTACAAGAAGCGACTGCCTATCTGACCTCCTCAACCCAGTAACCCGGGCAACCCGATACCCCTTGGTTAGACTGGTGTCAGACTTTCTGGCTTCTGACTACCCGTAACGACTGCCAAGGATGTTCACTGACAGTCGGGACCTACAGTTTAACGTGCCATCCGAAACACAGTCAATTGTGTCTAAGATATACTTAGAAAGTACATACAAACTTAGAAAAGTTGCATTGGTACTTGCCTGACCTGGGATCGACCCCGCGCCCTCATACTTGAGGTTGGTCCTTTACCCACTAGGCCACCACGACTTTGCTCTTACACAGATGACGTGCTAATATTATAATGCTTTGTAAACAGTTGGCTATAGTGTAAAAACTTCCATTAATGATTAATTAGGTAAACTAAACAAATACTGTGTTTTGGCAGCCCTATGATACGTGCGCCCACGCATACCTGCAGGGTCTAGGCTACTCAGACTGCGCGGCCTCAATATAAAATATCTATGACTTAATGCATGTACCTCTCTCTGCTTTATGGTCGGCTGATGATGGAAAATCTGGCCATAGTTTATTAACTTTTATTTTACTCAGTCTGTACTGTCCTACTGCTGAGTAAAGGTCTCCCTTATAGGCTTCCTATCTATCGTTATCGTTTATTAATGTAGTGTCGCAAAAGTGTGAAGTGATAAATATAGGTATTAACTAACATTGGCCTTTCCAAAAGATTCCACCCGCTTTTCTAAGGATGCATAGGTATATATCTGAGGTCGTGACTAAACTTATTATAATTTAAACACCTATTAAAACCTTGTCTGTCCAAGGTATATCTGAGTTAATTTCACCCCTGGTCATACTATAGTTTTGAAATACAGGTTCACAAAATATACATTATTTTCACTCACGGTCATGACAATAATTTTATGTGAGTATGCTTTGTTAAATATTTGTTCATTGTAATAACTTGTATTAGCCAGCCCTATAACCCGCGCCCACGCAGCCTAGCGGTCTAGGCCAGTGAGTGCTGTCTTAATAATAAAATAACTATGATGAATGTTCTGCGCGCTCATTCAACAGTCGCCCTTATCTTATCGACGCTGATTCTAACAGCGGTGACAACATGAATTCCTGACAATGGTTTTCCTGCGTTATTAGTGTTGTTATCCTGCTACTATTATGAACTAGAAAGTTTGCATGTTGGTTCTTCTTTCACGGTAAAACTGCTGATTGGTTTTGATAAAACATAGTTTCATTTTTTATCCAGGGGCCCGATTCTCCTAAGTTATTAATGTCAAAATCGAATAGAAATCGAATCGCAATAGCAGTTTTAGCCATATCGGGCATTCTGCTACTAATAAAAGACCAATCGTATTCGATTGACATTTGATTGGTGTGCGATTGGTCTGCTATTTTGGTAATTTTGGTCTACACGGTAGTTTGCTGTACCTACAATCATTTTGCAATCGTAAATCATTTGCAGACAAAATGATTCATTATTTAATGACAGAAAAGGATAAAAACGTTTATTTCAAAGAAAAAATTGCGGAATGCCACATACGCTTCAATCGTAATCGAGTCGGGATTGAATCTCAGTCGAACCGAGTCGAACGTGAATCGTATGTCGCTTAAGTAAAATTAGGAGAATCGGGCCCCAGGAGCAGGAATTAGTTCCATCTGTACCCAAGCTGTTGAAACTAGCATCTGCAATGGACAGTTTTAGTTAGTGATGCCTATTTTTCAAAGCAGAAATTAATATAACAGCTTAGTTACCGATTCTGCAAATGTAAATAAGTAAGTATATCCATTTCATTTTCTAAAGGTTGGTTGATTTTTATACGAGAAGGACTGTATGAACCCTATGCAGAGCTTTTATTTTTTACCACAGAAAATTTTATAAAATCCTGTATTATCCCAAAATATTAACACGAAATTCAAAGCCCCAAACATCCGAAAACCCTATTGTGGCATCTAAACCACGTACACCGCCCATACCCTCTTTCAGACTATCAACTCCATACATATACGAGTTGTCTGTCTGTCCGACTGTCTATCCACCTGAAATTATAATCCTTTAGCGGGATATTACGACACCCACACGAATTGTGAACCTTGAAGAACAAAATGACTAGCGGAGGTTCCATAACGGAAAATCTCCTAAGAAAGCAGATCGCCAAAATGCGGGTGTGCGGGGGACGATGAACGTTACTATTTTCGCTCTAACGCGCCTTCTTTGAATCCATTTTTATAACACCAAAAACTATCGACAGATGTATCAAACAACCAAAATGCCTCGTTAGTTCACCAGTAACTGATAGATTTTGTACTAGTACCGTACGAATTTTACCTAGAAGAAGGCCTGGCCTACCTGCATTATGCCATCTCCGCTCAACTTTCCTTTCTCCGTGAACGATTCCCATTGAGAGTGTTCATTCATAAGTTCATAACTAGCGATTGTATTTATAGCTGAAAGATATCTGGCGCGTGCGCCTCAAGTGGTGTGCTCATTTCTAAACACATTGGTGATGTGGTATCAGTCAAATGGATTAGAAGGTTTTTTGCGGTAGTTTTCTAGTAGGTAATGTAGGTGGCTATAAAGAAGCTTTAGGTTGTTTCTAGTGGGATATTAAAATCTGCAAAATACCACAATATGTCAAACAGTGCAAATCTCTCAATTTTTTTTACATGTTAGACTATATAATCCAGTAAGGAGTATTCCTTAAAATCTGTAAAGACTACCTTAAATATATTGTGTGAACCTTATCGGAAAATTTTCAGTACAATTTACAATCATTCATCGGAAACCTTACGGCGCAAAAATGGGTAACTTTAAGATGCTATTAATTAACTTTTTTGAGCCAATAATGAAGTCATTACCCCCATCTGAAAGTTTCCTTTATACAAAGATGTAAGTAATTTGAGTCTCCTTATCTCCCGTAGGTACATGCCTGCTCTCTCGTCCCGCGCTCGTGTTTCATAATGCGTATGCGCAACTGTACACCGATAGACAATCCTTTAAATATGATGCTCACTTTGTTATAGGATTATGGGTTAGTGAACTCTTCTCATCTTAAAAAAATATGTGAATTTCAGTGAGTCTGTGGTTATCTCGCACTTTCAAATTTTAATATTTCTGGACTAGTCAGATTTGCAATCGAAAATCTGGATTAAAAATCTGTAGCTAAGGATTGTATATTGAAATCGGCCGTAAGTGTGTTCCAGAAGTAGAATGATGTTTGACACCTCATAGAAAATCAAATCATAAATCTATACACCTTTTGCAAGAACGCAGAACACTTAATACAAAGCGAAATTTAATTAATTACACGTAGTTAAATAAACAAAAAAACTTGACTAGTCATAACGCTCAAAAAACACAAATACAGTTCGATAATATTTTTTTATCGATCAATTACAAACGTGAGTTCACCTCTATTACTGAGCACTACTCTAATAGTACGCGTAGACTGCAAACTTTTAGTCGGCCGACAGTTTGGACTCCTAAATCAGTATGAAGATGAATAGTAGTACGCGCATTACAAAGATTATTTAGCTGGTTTCAGACCGACTGAAAACTTTGATTGAAGTTAAGATATTCTTTTGAAAAAATTGCCTAGCGTCGACAGATGGCTCGATGGATTTTTTTTTAAACAACCGTGAATTCCATCAAAGCTGTCTGATACCAGTCAAATTCTTGATCATTGTTATGTGCCTAGAACCGTTCATTACCATACTGATTTATGAGTCCAAACTGTCGGCCGACTTAAAGTTTGCAATGTGCTACTCTAAAGGCCATACAGCGTGTTTGTATTGACATCATGCACCATAATTAACTTTAGTTTTTGTTGTCAGTAGTTTTTATTGCACGTGTAATCGTTGGATTAGCACTTTTTATGGTCATACTGAGATTACAGCAGGGCTGTTGAACTTTGTTCACGTGCCACTTGTTCTATGACAAAAATGGAAACAGCCACTATTTAAACTTAAAATATATTCATCCTAATTCGTAGAAACAAAAGTTATTTACGATTTCCTCTTTGTCATGAAGAAAAATAGTTTGGATGTGATATCATGTCGATAGAATTACGAGTATCTAATAATGAAGCTATGTTTCTGTACTTTTCAATTGCTAACCTAAACTTCCTTTTCATCATCAATCATCACATCACCACACAACCAGCCTAATATATTACCATTATCACCAAAAAAACCTTGAATCGGAATGCCGTTTCAACCAAAAAAATGGCTAAAATCTAAGCTTTATAAAAAGTTGCCCATCCCTGATCTAGGCACTCCATATATGGCAATGTAGACTGCCTTATAAGGATCGGCGCGCGAGTCGCGATTTGAGCATAGAACCTTGATCTGTCAGAATGACTGGCCAGTAATTATAACGAATACCAATCTATGAATAATTGGTTCTATGGTATTGTATTTGGATTTAGGATATTTTAGATTACCTGTAGTGATTAATTTTGAATGAATGGAGGTGTGTAAACTCTTTTTCTTTTGGGTATATTATATCTCTACACTCAAACACTCCTATTAGGCTGCGTTTCCACCAGAGATGTGCGATGGAAATGTGTCGTGCGAGGATGTCTAGCTGTGCTGTGAAAATGTGTGGGTGTTTCCACCAAAGCTGTGCGATGATAATGTGCCTACGAGGATGTGTAGCGGAGCTGTGAAAATGCGCATTAATGTGTGGCGCGAGGATGCGTTGCGAAGCTGTGAAATGTGTCGACGGGGGTGCGGTGTAGTGGGAGCGGAGTAACGCGAACGCCTGCCTGCCGCTCACCGCGCTGCGCTCACGTCTCACTTTGCTGTCGTAAGCGCTTGTAGTCGTACGCATGTCGTACGGTTGCGTGGCATAATGGACGAAAAATTAATTGATGCCGTTCAAAAGTTTCCGTGTTTGTGGAACACTTCTTTGTCATTTTACAAATGTAATGAAACTAAGGACGCTGCGTGGGAGGAAATAGTCAAAGAAATACAATATAAAGATGGTAAGTAATAATCATGTATTAAAATCAGGTATATTAAAATACAAGTTACAATATTTGGGTATTTATTGTGTGCGATGAATTCGTGACGAAATACGAGTATCTTGCCATGACACTTTTCCTTGATTATTGAAATAAGAGCAGTATTTCTCTTACATCATAACTATCACTTGACACGACGACGGAAATGCTAGGAACCGATACAAGAGTACTTGTATTTGTGTTATCAATGCAATCCAAATAATTACTTTGTCTTTCAATTAAAAAATTATGCATTACACATGTGGCTTTTACGATTTTGTCAACCGTTTCCACTCTGCATTCAAAGTCTTTACGATACACATACCACTTTCGTGCCAATACACCGAATGTAGCTTCTACAATGCGACGTGCCCTCGAAAGTCTATAGTTAAATATACGTTTCTGTTGGTCTAACTGGTCCCGCGGATATGGGCGCATGAAATTTTCCATCAAAGGAAAAGCCTCATCTCCAATGAATACAAATGGTACTGGTTCACCTCCTTCATATAATGGTTCAGGTTCTGGAAGATTCAATCTTTTTCTTTCAAATATTTTCCAAAAACACTATCATCAAATATTCCAGCATCACTAAATCTTCCCATGGATCCCACATCAACCATTATAATCTTTCTCCTAGCGTCAGCTAAGCACATAAGCACTATAGAAAATCTTTGTTTGTAATTAAAAAAAGAGGACCCAGTGTTTGCAGGACACATTATATAAACATGTTTACCGTCTAGAGCCCCCAAACAATTTTAAACTGCCATAGCTCTTGAAAATCCTTTGCTATTCGCTTCCAGTCGTCTTTGGTAGGTTTTGGAATAACAAGAGGTTGTAAAACAAGCCAAAGAGCATTACAAACTTCTGCCACAATTCTCGACACACTTGCTACTCCAATCCTAAAATTTTCTGCCAATCGTGTGAACGACGAGCCCGTGGATAAATACCTGCAAAAAAAGGAATGTTTATAATAATAGTAAGAAAAATAATTAACAAATAAAAAAGTACTCTTTACCTGTTACTGATTTTTGCGATCTGTAAGACAACATGCTTGGTATAAAATGTTATATTCCTAATCATAATTTTCTATTATTTCAGTGAAAAGCGCTAAGTATCGTTGGAAACAACTACGGGATAGCCATCGGGACGCGCTAAAGAGGCAGAAATCTAAAAAGCGGACAGGCTACAACCAAAACACGTGAATGGAAATACCAAAAATTGATGGAATTTCTTTTACCGTACATGGCCAACAGAGATAGAGAGTCAAGTTATAAAGAGGATATTTCGTCACCAAATAATGAAAATGACTCTTCGCAAAGCACTCAATATTCATTAAACCAAGATGACTCTTCGCAGAGCACTGAACATACACCAAATCAAGCTGACAATCCCAACAATCTTTACGAAATAGCCTCAACTTCAGGCATTTCAACAGATTCGGTCACCCCGTCATCATCAAAGAAGAAAAAAGGCGATGAATTATCAATTTTAATACAAAAACATATGAAAAATCAAGAAGATTTTCGAAAAGAAAGGCAAGAATTAAGAGAACTTTTAAAACCAACGGACTGCGATGATACTGATCATTTTTCTTTCAATGGCGAAAACATTTAAAAAATTACCAGATTACATGCAAGTTCCTTTAAAAAGGAAACTTTTTAATATGATTAGCGAAGCCGAAGAATCTTACGTGCTGTCGTGGTATAATCAAAATATTGGTTATTCTTCAAGCTCTGATAGCAGTATAGCAGTAGGTAGTAATATAGCAGGCCAGATGGATTTGCCGCCTCAGCTGGATCCTGAACAACTTGGTTATTCTTCAAGCTCTGGTAGAAATACAAATAAAACAGTGGGCCAGATGGATTCATCTTTCCAACTGGAAGCTGTACAACCAGCATCTCCGGGAACACAACATTCAGACCTACAAACGCCAAATACTTCAAACAAAGTAGGAACAGAGCCTAATTTGCCATGAAAAGAGGAACTTGTTGTCTACTTATTTTGCAGATTATGATTACTTTTCAATTAATATGTTTAATAAAGACAAAATTGATTCAAACTATTTTACTTACTTTAAACATACCGCCAATTTTTCCTTGGTGCTGATGCATTCTCTGTAGTGAGTGTCTTCTTTCTTGATAATGTTCTCAATCAAATTGTGTAACTCATAAAAGTTACTTCTAGATACTCGATAAGAATTTTCGAATATTTCATCATCAGCCGTATGAAAAAAGGTAAAGAATTCTCCATGTAATCGATGATATTTAATATGGTTACGTATCCAAAACCTGTGTGTTCTTGTATTGCTCAAAATTATAGAACTAATAAACTCCGTATCTTCTGCTTCCATTTCTTCATCACAAATTGTTAAATATAAAAGTATTTTCTTTTTCCAATTATCCATATTATTATCTATTTTGCGCACTTCTACTTCCAACAAACTCCGTCTATGGACTGGCTGGTACAGTATGCGCAAACCTCGCAACACATCTTTCTCAACACACATTCCTCGCACACTTCCCACGTACACATCCCTCGCACACATCCCGCGCTTGTTTTGTATGCGCAAAAATCTAGCTCCGCTGAGCCGTTTCCACCAGAGCTGTGCTGACCGAGGCAAGGTAAATGAAGCGATCCTATTGGTTCTTTACAAACACATCCCTCGCTATGCATCCTCGCACATCTCTGGTGGAAACGCAGCCTTACGGGTATGCTGGAAGAGGTTTCTTTAGAAATGAGCAGTGAAATTAAATTGCATAATACGATCACAGCTATGCAGCACAATGGTCTTAAGATAACCATGTTTAAACTTAGATAAGCCACAAAAATTTACTATCACCATAGAAAGCCTGCATTCCTCTTTAATTTTTGGCGTAACAAAGAGGAGATAATTTAAATCTTTAATTAATAATTAAGCGTGTTAAAAAGTAATCCATGGCAAATAAGAAAACATTTATCATACCTACACTAGTCGTTTTACCGCGGTTTCTAACGGTGAGAAGTACTGCCCGTGCAGCGTAAAATATAGCCTATGTTACTCGGGAAGAATGTAGCTTTCCAAAAGTGCTTTTTGACGTTCAAAAAGTGCTGATTTTCAGCCTACTTTGAATAAATGATTTTTGATTTTGATTTTGCTGGAATTAAGGTAAAGATAAACAAATTATTCTTATTAATCTTTTATTACTATAGATTTGTACAGTATTATACATCAAAATTCCCGAAGGATACAATATTGCAAAAACACAAGCGCAGTTGCCATGGCAACGCGAGTGCGCTGTCGAAGCATTCTTGTGAGTGAATGGAACGCGTGAGTGAACGATAGCTCTCGTAAACTATTGTATTGGAGTATTGGACTGCGGTATTACAAATACTGGTGTTCTGTTAGGGCTGTCTACCCTCGAAGGTTTAAAATAAGCAAGATAGATAGTAAGATTGTACGTCTTTCAATGTAGTTTTAGTAGCCCGAAGTCCGAAAGTAGGTAGTGTTAAACCCTGCTAGGGAGGGTAGGTAAAGCCGTTGTCCTGGTCCTGAACTGTTACCCAGTAAAGCACAGATTACTAAATAGTTAGTAGCAGTAAGTCGTTGTGAAATTACATGACAAAGGCAGCCAGACGTATTTACAAAAAATCTGACACTAGGCCTTGTTAGATGATTGACTTGGAGCTAGCTTAATGAGAAGATTATTATCAAATATGACCCTGTACCGTCACGCTTAAAAAGCTGACAGCCATTTACTGGTACACCATAAAATGTGCTACATATGTTTGCTGGTACTAATGACCAGTAATATACAGTATTCCCGATTACCCCACTAGAAGTAGGAAATCAACTTCAATAGTTGGAAAAGTAAATACATTTTCGTATGCACCGACCCTAAAGAAGTATATACTGAAGTTAGCCCGGTACTATAGATCTAAGTTATTTGCACTGGTTACAAAGTGTTCCAAGCATAATAGATATTGACTCGCTGCATACGGTAAACTCTGCTTACCTTTATTTAATAGCTGTCTACCAAACAATTTTATGATTGTTAAGTAAAATAAATTGTTACAGAAATTGGTTTGTATTTCAGTGCAAATTAATATACCTTCGGTGTACAGGCTTCTATTTTGTACACATACAAGTTGACACGAGTGAAACCAAAGTATTTTTGAAGAATATTAGACCCATAATCTACATAGTTATTCTTTTTGATTGATACCAATTACGCGCTTTAATGAGTTCTAATTATGTCCCAAATCAGAGGTCACTAGTTCAGTTCCATTATTAAATTGAAGTGTATGACGGACAGTTCACACAGTGCAACGAACAAGATTTGAACCCACGACCCCTTCAATCAGCAGGCTATAATTGAGTCGGTTTCAGTTCACTGACCGATCTGGAAATACTAACGTCTTAAATTACAAGTACTAATAACAGTTAGCTCTTAATTCAAACAATGTGAAGCTAAACAATGCTGCGCCTGCGCCGGTGTGAAGCATCGCACAGGAGAAGCAGAAGATCAGCACTATACAGCAAAGTACTCCAGTTTTTTTATATTGATAAATTCTTTGATTTTCACTTTTCTTTGACACGCATGGGGCATTATGAAAAGATCCTTTCATTTAATTTCATTTCAAGTTCAAAATTAAATGTTTCAAATGATGAGATTTAAAATCTCCCTCTGCTTTTCCTAATTCTGCTACCTATACCATATTTATCTTCTTTAAATAATCCATTTATATTATTGCAGTTCGTTTATAGTTTGTACTTATCTTCAAATAGGTAGCTCACAAACTATTTTTGTAGTAAAACTGGTACTTTTGCAGTATTTTCCTATAAAGTGGTACAAATCGCTTCCGACCGCCAGTCACGATTCAAGTTACTGCATTCCCGGCTAGTACCCGTGATGAGGATATTCACACCGAATTTATGCACAAATAGAACTAACTAAAGCAATGTTATCCAAAGCTGTTTAATGTGTAAATAGACTTAAATGTAAACTCTACATAGATGTGGGTTAGATGGATTTAATTTTGTTTATCAAGAGTAGGGTCTTGGGATGAGGTCTGCTTATGATACTTCTATACCATATATACAGTGAATTGGAACTTTGCATAATCGGGCTGAACTATTCAAGTTCTATTTTTTAAAGTTAAATATGAACTGTATTTTTTGTACTTTACACATGCCATAAATACATAAGCATTTGTAAATTTAAACGAAGCTCTGAACCACTATTTACAGTAAACAGATTTATTTTCGTATATAAATTATTCAGAATTTCAGCAACAAATCGTCCCCACATACAGATAAGATTATTCCCACCCCTAGCTACAAGACAAACAATGTGAACGCGATACACTTGCTCAGTTCTAACACAATACACGCCAATACATGGCGAGAACACGCCTTCAGGCTCCAAAGACCGACTTACTTCAAACTATTGTAGACGAGATATGATAAATATACCTTCGGCACTGAACGTCATCCATCAATCTAGTAGTACTCTAATATTTACTTAAGCTGCAGCCCGCGGCAAGCGTTTGGACAGGCCCGTCTAATTTAATTACTGAAAGAATTTAGACGCATGATAGATGGGATCTTAATTTAGATTTACGAATTGAATTTAGTCACCTACCATCTTATTGTTAGAATAAAATATATGGTTTTTGAAACGGAAGTTCCTTCAGTAAGAAAAATCTAAGATGGAACAGAGATGTCTCCTGTACTGGACTTAATCAGCAGCTTCGGCAACAGAAAGTCAGCGAAGACAACACACACCACCAAAGTGCTATGAGTCTAATAGACAATTTGCTGTCTCTGTGACCCTTAGCAAGGAAAACAAAGACACAAAGAGCCACAGAATTGCTAGAGCTACAGTTCACATATAACGAGGTTGAAGTTAGTGGCAATTAACATAATTTTCTATCGTTAAACATGCATAAACGCAATGTCTACGTTATAATACCAAGTCAGGAGACTAAGTGAATTCCCTCAGAAGTTTCGACGTCTGCGCAGCTTAGCCGGGAGATATATCTCAGTATTCAGCTTCGCGCCCACCATAAAATCTCCATAACTGTGGTAAACTGAATAAATATGCAACAGTTAAATGATCGATATGCATAATATTCCCCCGGACAACGGCTTTCGTTCGAACCATTTTGTCACTGTGCAGATAAGATCAGAAGTGCTACGCGAATTTATCGCTGATCCTGATTGTCTCATTCGTATTATTAGTTTTCGCTCATAGGACTGCAAGAATTGCTCAATTCCATTATATTTCCTTTTTATGACTTCAAACAAAAAACATCCATTGCATGATTAGTATATAGTTCTGAGAGACAAGCTCAAATCAAAAGTGGTTGTTCGCCTCCGCGATTGCTCTGTCATAATTTACAAACATATCTGCAAATACGAAGAATATACCTAAATACCTAAGTAAACCACAAATTATACAGCAATTTATTGATGGGTCCAAGCATACTTATATGTAAACCCCTTCATTTCTGAGTGGATTTTCTGCAGTTAACTTTGCGAAAGATTTTGTAGAGCAAACACAGAATAAATAACTTGTGATTTACGATTTTGAACTATGCCGCGCTTAAAGGGTTATTACTGAGAAACTGAATATTGTTGTGTTGAAAGTAATTTTATGGCTTATTTTGCGTTTCTTGTTTCTTACTTTAACAGGATCAGAAATAACGTTTTTGAGCTGCTTAGTATACCTAGGACGTCCGTGAGAAAATAGGAGTAGAATATATAGGCAATATTTTACATGTTTGGAAACGGGTTGGGATATTTAGAGATTACTTTAAAATCAAGGTTTTTACTGAAAGCGGTTCGGTAGATTGGGATGTCATCACCGCAAAAATGTTGATCATTTGCAAAAAAATTGACTACTTCAAATGATTTTTTCAATTGCTAATCAAAGAAGGCACAATCAATCTACAAAGAATGTGGAAAGAATCCTCCTAGCAAAAGATCCTCAGCTACAAAAGCGAAACCTTAGTATCAGGCATCACAGCTATCTGACAGATAGTGGGGCTGGTGGGACCGGCTGCGCCACTTACTGGTATCACCGCGGCGCACGCGCACGATAGCAGGCATTAGCTACCCGCCATGTAAACATACGATGGCGGAATAGATTAGGCATTCGTCTCTACTAGATCTTGGTTTAAATACTGAATAGGACTGACGTAGGTTCGGGATTTTGGGTTTTATAGTTTTCGCAAAAAAAAGGCTGTAACAGTTTTCGCAAAATGCTCTCAAAGATGATTGCTAAGACGATAAGTTTCATTTCTTTATGATTTTTGATTGATTCTTTATTATAATACAGATTCTTTTTCGTGGTTTCGTCCCTCAAAGAAAGTTTATATTTTAAAACTATTGACAAGTCAAATAACTTTCAATTTAACATTTTTAAATTAACAAATTGTCTCGATACTACATATAAGGTTTTACTTAAAGCGATTTTCTTAACGTACTCAATAAAGTTTCATGCTCAACTTAGTTTAAGTTAAAACAAAAGAGTATTTACTCCCTATCACCACTCTCTTATATGTAGTATTTACAAGTCCTGATTCCACCTTCACATAAAAACACTAAACCATCTCAAGGGCTTGTTCCCACCTACTCCACTAAATCCTTCTCAACTTTGGAGGTATATTTTAATTTTGTTCTACCAAATGGATCCAAGTGGAAGGCATGTATGAAAACTTAACTAACAGCAAACAATGGGTTTGGAGTAAATGGGAACAAGCCATCTCAAGTGACTAGTTAACCTAGTTCGTTCTAATTAACAGCTCTGAACTAAACGCAGTACCGTTGGGCCTAGATCCAGTGACCCTAGGTTTAAGTAAATGTTATAGTTAAATATTGTGTGCAGTCTTGTAAAATGGAGGCTTGAGCTGGCGCAGGCGCCATAGTGAAACCACTTAGGGTTATGAAGTGTGATAAATTTTTGCCTTGTGTAGCTTAATAATGGTGATTGTTTAATTATTTCCGCTTATTTGGAGGGTTCTGGAAGGATTATATCACAATCCGTGTAATAGTTCTTCAGGACTGAAGTAAAACGGCGAAAATAAGCTACAACTGTGGACTTTTGAGTTCATGCTAATTGACTTCCTTAAGCTGTACCTATACAATCTACGATAAAGATTTAAGTATCTGCCTACTGTAAGAATAATTTGATTACAAATTGATTACATAACATTTTTACAAACGAAATACATAAAAGCTTAAACCGAACAAGAAAACGCACATCCCAGACTTCAAAAACGAAATCGATAAGTTCCGAACATCAAACAACGATAAAATAAACGTAAAATCCTATAACTTTTGACTTCTGAACCGCTCTATAAAACATGAATCATTGTTTTGCTATAAAAAGTGCCACGTATATCTGTACAAATTTTTGTTTGTTACCTAAAGGCTCCGAAACTACTGAACCGATTTGAAAAATCCTTTCACTGTTGGAAAGATACACTCTGCCGGAATAACATAAGCTATATTTTATCCCGGCGCGGGCAGTAGTTTCCACGGGACGCAGGTGAAACCGCGGGAAATCATCTAGTTTGTGTATAATACTGTACCTTTCCCGCATCTGAGAAAACATACATATAGTGCTGCACACTACACGGATTATATGAATCAAACATCTATAAAGGAATTTTACGATTATTTTACAACTTGTAAAAATTATTAAACCACATATAAATGATAAAAGCCATAAGTGCTTTTGGGAGAGGCAAGATTTTATTTTTATGATCATCGTTTTGTTCCATATTACATTTGTTATTGCTGTATATTAGAATATAAATTGTTTAAAGCCATTTCCGTGTCGATCGAATATTTGTGGATTTTGAGTACCAGCACTCTGCAAACTTTTAGTCGGCCGACTGTGTGTTCGGGGTCATAAATCAGGAAATTAGTTATAGTACGCACATAACAACGATGAGTTATTTGGCTGGAATCAGACGGACCAAAATTTTTGATTTAATGACTCGATTTTCTTAGAAATTATGTTTTTCCAACCAACGGGCCAACTATCGGCCGACTGTTTAGTTTGCAGTGTGCGGCTAATCTTTGAGTTTGTAACAAATCGATCCCACCAAAAACATTAAATGTAAAAAAAAAGCCAATCCTCTACGCAATTCCTCCACCATAAAAAGTTTTGAGATCGCATAGAAGCCAAGTCCTGTTCAACTTTATTTGTAATAATAAATCAATATTTTGTGACTATATCAATAGTTTTGTTCACATTACAATAATATTGACTTGGCCATGAGCACAATAAACTACAAATATAATAGATACAGCATATCTTGGAGAGGTGAAAGTCAAACATGAAGTTTAATATCACAGAATTAAATACTTTTAGTTTATTCAATTGTTACTAAATGACCGACAGTCAGTATCATCACATGTACTATGGCGCATGTTTAGTCAATGGTGATCTCAAATTCCAATCAGTCCCTAATCAGTCCAATCGTGAAATCATGTCCATATAGAATTTATCAATTCCATAGTATTTACACATTATTTCAAGGAGCGACTTTAACTTGTGCTCATGGCCAAGACAATATTATTGTAATGTGAACAAAACTATTGATATAGTCACAAAATATTGATTTATTATTACAAATAAAGTTGAACAGGACTTGGCTTCTATGCGATCTCAAAACTTTTATGGTGGAGGAATTGCGTAGAGGATTGGCTTTTACATTTAATGTTTTGGTGGGATCTAATTTATTTTTGTAGGTCTCTTTCTTCTAAGTATATAACAAATTAAATTAACTTACATGCAACTAACTAAATATATATAACAAACTAAATATGTAGATTTAAAGTAAAAAACTTTTTTAATAAACTAAACAATTTCGAAATTGTCGATTTTTGAATGGAATATCTATTAGAATAAAAGAGATTTATTTCAGAGGTAGATGGCGCTATCACATGAAATTATTTGATTTTTTAAGTACTACTAATACTAAGCTATGTAACGAAACCATAGCGCGATTTAGACCAGGACAACGCCATCTATCGAGCGAGCATGCAGTATTTATCGCACTGCATTAATATGAAAGATTTTATCATTATTCATTTCATTGTAACCTAGCTTTTTTATTCATATGTATGTATATTTAATACATGATAACAATATACCACACTACGTACCAATAAAACAAATAGTAATATTTTGTACATAAATAAATAACAAAGTTATCAATGCAGTCAAAATTCATACACAATGTTCTTGAAAAACCGCAAATATAAATTTGTTTCAATTTTTTTTATTAAGTTTTAAGGTTTTTATAATTTTCCCTTTATATGTAGCTAATAACCTATCTTGGTGCCAAATTTGAAGGTTCTAAGTTTGCTAGAAGTACCTTAGACTTTTGATGATCGGTCAGTGAGTGAGTCAGTGACAAAATCGTGTAACTTTGATTGCTCATAACTCGTAAACTATTTATTCAAATGTCTTGTAATTTTGAGACTGAGTTTGTTCTAATACTTACTCTTGGTCATCGCAAACCTAAACTCCTAGCTTTGTTCACATGGAAGATACAGGGGGCTGAAATAGCCGCGAAACGCTTCGAGAAAAGATAGTACGGCCGTGCCCGCTTTGCTCGAGTCTTGGCTGGGGCACTGCCGTGCCCTCAGACTATTCAGTGTCAATTTATAGTAATAAATGGTCTTTTTAGTAAGCAGACCAGGTGTACAACTCTAGGAAAGATACTTTACTTGCTATGCCGAGTTTTGTTCGAGCTTCTAGCCGCTTTGTAGAGACATTCCGCGAATACCAGTGCAGTTGGTAACAGGCTTCAATAATGGAGGATTTTAACATGGCTTGCAATGGATTAGAATGCTATAGCTTTTCTTCTGTCTAGATCATGAAAGAAAGAACATGTGATTTCAAAGCTTTTTTTATGGGAAATCATCAAATGACCCATGAGGGTGCAGCATGAGGGAGTGTATCTTACTGACTGAAAACCAACCATGTGATGATTCAGGCAGGCAGGGTGATTTCATATATATTTTCCGTAGACGAGAATTGCGTGATTCTCATATCACAGATGCTTATTTAATTCGCTAAATTCAATGACGAAATAAGTAGGCACGTCTTCATTATAGGACTTAACACAAGTTACCCAATGACCACTCCTTGATTTCCAACAATTCCCACAAAAGTCATTTAGTTGCGGACATTAATCATTACGAGTGCGCAAAATGTCAAATGGGCTAACATATGCCTTCGTAGGTAAATCGTTAAAGTTAGCACATAGTGCCTATAATGTCACGCTGCAACATACGGAACTTGGAGGAAAAGGTCTTGGTATAACAGATGTTGGAAATATAATCTTCACGTATCTACACTACTGCGCTAGTGTTTCTATTCATATTTTTTTATTATTGTAAAATCAATAGCAGCCAAATTCGAATAAGCAAGTTATCTGTAGGTAGGAACAAATGCGCTGTCCAAAAACCTCAGGATTGCAAAGTTATTTGACGCGTCCTGAAAAGTGAAAAGATATGATTTCGTTTGGCAATATGCCTTGCTACGGTCCAGGGCGCGTCATTATACATAATTCATTTTACCTTCTTAGTAGTCTATACCAATATTATAAAGAGGAAAACTTTGTTTGTTTGGTTGTAATGGATAAACTCAAAAACTACTGGACCGATTTTAAATATTCTTTCACCATTATCTGCGAGTAACATAGGCTATATTTTATCCCGGTGCGGGCAGTAGCTCCCACGGGACGCGGGTGAAACCGCGAGAAAACGGCTAGTACGAAATAAAATAGTTCTCTGTCTAGCCATTTCCAAAACTACGCTGGGGTGAGCCTCAAATGGATATAACTAGGTACAAGCGTTTTACATAGAGCGACGGCCACTGAAGCAGCATCGTTGATCTTTGATTAATAGTTTGGCCAAAGGCACATTTCAGGGCAAATAAAGCCTACAAATATCTTCGTATAAGAGAGCAGGTTTCGTGCAGAAAGCTTGCGTGAATGAAATTAATATAACTTTACACCGCATTGTCTAATTGCAGGTAACTGATTGCGTCTGCCAATTAGCCTAACGATCGAGTCACGTTACTTGTACCGACAGTTCAAGTTTTGTTAACTACTAAAACTTTTATTGTTTGTTTTACTACTTCGTGATTGGTTCATTTAATTGTACTTTTATAGTTAGTATCAATGTTATGTCTGCCTCAATGCTTATGGACCTCGTATGTAGGTATGTCCTGTGCAGATGGCTAACCTCCTTATAAGAGAATTGCCGCTATGGTCGATAATCGGCTAGGAGGACATCATCAATGTTGTAATTTACTATAGTTAAAAGATAAGACAGTGGTGGATATACATACATCATCATCATCATCAACTTGGCCCTTTCTCAACTATGTTAGGGTCGGCTTCCAGTCTAATCGGATGCGGCTGAGTACCAGTGCTTTACAAGGAGCGACAGCCTATTTGAATACCTTGACCTAGTTAACAGGTCAAGATATAAGTTTAAGTTTCTGCTTACTTGGGAAACCCAAGGTAAGACTTACTGGCTTCTAACTGCCCGTAACCACTGCCAAAAATGTTCAAATGACAACCGGTCTAACAAATTCAATAAATCAGAAGCTCATAAGATAATCAGCTTTGTTAACAGCTGACATTTACTGCAATACTTAATGCCTAGTGCAGACTAGATGTTAATACTTGTATGATTCATGCTTACTTCGTGATAGGGCGCACCTTACTATGATAATTATACGAAAATATAATTGCTTGTAAATTATACGAATTTACATATCCATATCGGTTATTAGAACTTACTGGTTACATTATTTCAATGGCTATAGATTGATTAGGGGTGTTGGGTTGCCCGGGTAACTGGGTTGAGGAGATCAGAAGCAGTCGCTCCTTGTACAACAGGTACTCAGCTGCATCCGGTTAGACAGGAAGCCGACCCCAAGATAAAAGGGAAAAGGCTAGGCTGATAGGTATAGTAATCACCATTGTAAACGGTTCCAAGAGTAGTGTTGCAAAAGCGAAGAAGACAAACCAAGACGAAGTGACATCCGGAACGGCTTCTTACTACCAAATCAGCTTTTGTTTTCAAATCCTTCTCTCTTCTAAATAGATAGCTAAATGAATGTGGAACATGATTCCTAATTACGAAAACAATGTCGGTTGCCCAATTGCTAACTAGCTGTGCCGGGGCCGCGGCTTTTTTACACTATTCGACAGAATTTGTTAATTACATCTCATTATGTTAAGTAGTACCTTCTGCCAAAGAATGCAATGTTTTGAAAATATCAGGTGCATTTCAGTAGATAATATAGGTACTGATTTATTGGCATATACCTACATAGGTACTGCTTGTTAAGAGCTTTAAATATATTATACGTAGGTGGACTTTCTGTGTTAGATATTAATAGGTTCAGGAATTTTACTACATCTAGGTGAAAAATATCTTTGATTGTTCCCCAGCTTTTTTTCACTTTGTCGCGGTCGCAGAAACGTCTTATGATTAGGTCCTTTTAGCATTCATCAACTAGCTTTAAATATTGTTTAGTTAGGTTGTAGGAAATTTCTTGACCATCCTCTCTCATAAACACTAGATAGGCTACATTAAAGACATCACCTAAAACAACCAATTTTATTAGGTTCGCCGTAAATGGACACCAAACCTATAAAATTCTAGTAATACTACAGTCTACTCTCTGTCGTAAAACTTAATATCCTACCGAAAAGTGTCCGACACTTATTACTACAAGCTATTAGAGCAAGAGTACACTGCATACTAAATAGTCGGCCGACAGTTGATCCGATCAATACCAGATATTTTTTATAGAAAATCTTGTTTCCAATCTAAGTTTTCAGTCGGTCTGATACCGGCTAAATAGGTAGGTACCTGATCTTTGTAACATTCATCTTCTGATTTATGAGCCCAAACAAGCTATCGGCCGACTAAAAGTTTACAGTGTGCTTATACTCTAAATTATCTGGTGTCGGACATTTTCTCTTTAAAGTACAGTTACCAACTTGGTTTCCGAGGAATTTCAGCTGGATTTTCTCTTAGATTTATACAAATTGTTTAATTGCTTACAAGATTAGCTTAATTTACGATGGATGTTCAGCAGAATGGCTGGATAAATCTTCAGTTAGCACTAATTGTTGGAAAGTGGCTGGTTCGATCGTTTGTCGATCTTATCTTGGCTGTCTGTGCGTATTATGGAAGTTATGCTGGATAATCGACAGTGTTTGCATGTTTAATTTGTTATTAAAGTATTAGAAAGCTTTTGTTTATGATTCATCTGAAATATGCTGATTTTAACAATGATTTATAAATGATTGTGTTGTGGTAGGGTTTGTTTCCCAGGTCGGTCAAAAACTCACTGAATGTTGCTATTTACTTGTCAGTTACTTAATACATATTTTTTCATTTCTTATTAATTACTTCTTAGTTATTTTGATAACACTAGTTTACAAATTTTTATTTTTTTTATATACCCCTCACAAAATCTATACCAGTACTCTCCGCCACCTTTGTACATTCTAAAAGTAACAACATAAAAATTCTATCACGTCACATTTTTTTTCTACCCCCAAATATTTGTATTTAGGAATCATTCTTAACTACTGATCTATGGTGTTGCATTACTTGTTTAGTTTAGGAGATATTTTTTGTTTAATTCGAATAAAATGTCGCGTAGACAGTGTAAACAAAGTTGTGATCGCTTTTGTTATGTTTGTGGACAATTTATATTTATAAAAAAGAAAAGTTATATGACAGAATCGTTGAAAATTGTACATCTTCATTATTTCGGATTTCTTGTGGCCAATCAAGAAAAAAACTGGACTCACTATGTGTTTTGTGAGAGCTGTGGAATCACCTTACTGTGATGGTCTTAAGGGGAAAACGTACACCTGCCATTTGGTACACCAATGATGTGCAGGGAACCAGCTAATCACGAAAATGACTGTTACTTTTGTATTACTAAGACTTCGGGTTTTAATAGGAAAACTAAGTCGGGTATTGTTTATGCATATGTCACTTAAAAAGGGGGTGTTTGGCGTCCCACAAGTACGCAAAATCATAAGTGATTTTAAGTTTGATACTCTTTTATCTACGACTGACAGAGTTGCTTGGAATTCATTCAAAACTGTTGTTAGAGATTTTCTAAGCAATAGTAAAAGTAAAAACAATAAAGAGATAGTGAGTGATTCATTACAAAATTATCATAAGATGGGTGTTAACATGTCAAAAGATTCATTTTCTACATTCCCACTTGGATTTTTTCCCGGAAAACTTAGGAAGCATGAGCGACGAACAAGGAGAGCATTTTCACCAGGATTTAAAGGCTTTTGAAGATCGTCATCAAGGCTATTGGGACGAAAATATATTGGTAGACTACTCTTGGTCTATATTAAGAGAAACCGATTCCGAAACCTACAAAAAGAAGGCCAAAATTAATAATTTTTAGTTGTTTATGGTCCGTTTTCTCGTGTTTTTAAAATTAAATATAATTCCAAATGTGGACGTGACAGATTTTTTTTAGTATTTTTCCTAGACTACCTATAGATAGATAGACAAAATTCAACAACTTTTATCTGGGGTATAAAAACCGTGTAAACTAGTGTAATAAATAAGTAAGTAACTATCTGAGGGCACGGCAGTGCCCCAGCCAAGACTCGAGCAAAGCGGGCACGGCCGTACTATCTTTTCTCGAAGCGTTTCGCGGCTATTTCAGCCCCCTGTAACTTCCATGTGAACAAAGCTATGAGTTTAGGTTTTCGATGACCAAGAGTAAGTATTAGAACAAGCTCAGTCCCAAAATTACAAGACATTTGAATAAATAGTTTACGAGTTATGAGCGATCAAAGTTACACCATTTTGTCACTGACTCACTCACTGACCGATCATCAAAAGTCTAAGGTACTTCTAGCAAACTTAGAACCTTCAAATTTGGCACCAAGATAGGTTACTAGCTACATATAAAGGGAAAATTATAAAAACCTTAAAACTTAATAAAAAAATAGGAAACAAATTTATATTTGCGGTTTTTCAAGAACATTGTGTATGAATTTTGACTGCATTGATAACTTTGTTATTTATTTATGTACAAAATGTTACTATTTGTTTTATTGTTACGTAGTGTGGTATATTGTTATTATGTATTAAATATACATACATATGAATAAAAAAGCTAGGTTAAAATGAAATGAACAATGATAAAATCTTTCATATTAATGCAGTGCGATAAATACTGCATGCTCACTCGATAGATGGCGTTGTCCTGGTCTAAATCGCGCTACGGTTTTTAGTTAAAAAAAAATTTCATGTGATAGCGCCATATACCTCTGAAATAAATCTCTTTTATTCTAAAAGATATTTGATTCAAAAATTCGTCAATTTCGAAAATTATTAGTTTATTTAAAAAAAATGTTGTTTACGTGCTACTTTAGGTGTACTTACATATTTAGTTTGTTATATATTTAGTTAGTTGCATGTAAGTTAATTTAATTTGTTATATACTATAGAAGAAAGAGATACTTAGAGAAGAAAGAGACCTACAAAAAATAAGTTAGATCCCATCAAAAACATTAAATGTAAAAAAAGCCAATCCTCTACGCAGTTCCTCCACCGTAAAAAGTTTTGAGATCGCATAGAAGCCAAGTCCTGTTCAACTTTAATTGTAATAATAAATCAACATTTTGTGACTATATCAATTAAATAGTTTTGTTCACATTACAATAATATTGTCTTGGCCATGAGCACAAGTTAAAAGTCGCTCCTTGTAATAATGTGTAAATACCATTGAATTGATAAATTCTATATGGACATGATTTTACGATTGGACTGATTATGCACTGAAGAACTTAGACAAGGACTTAAAAGACTTAGAATTTGAGATCACCATGGACTAAACATCCGCCATAGTACATGTGCAGTTCAGTGATGGATGATACTGACTGTCATTTAGTAACGATTGAATAAACTAAATGTATTTAATTCTGTGATATTAAACTCCATGTTTGACTTTCACCTCTCCAAGATATGCCGTATTATATTTGTAGTTTATTGTGCTCATGGCCAAGTCAATATTATTGTAATGTGAACAAAACTATTTAATTGATATAGTCACAAAATGTTGATTTATTATTACAATTAAAGTTGAACAGGACTTGGCTTCTATGCGATCTCAAAACTTTTTACGGTGGAGGAACTGCGTAGAGGATTGGCTTTTTTTACATTTAATGTTTTTGATGGGATCCATATTTCCGAAATCATCTCACAAGCAATTATCATAATTATGAAGTTTTGCATATTTCAATCTTTTTCTTATAAGTACTACTTAATCACTTCGAATAATTTCTTGAATATTGGTTTATAAATTGTAGTCTGGGGAGTTAAAATTAAATATAATATACCTATGGCCTTTTCCAATGATCATGGCTATAAACTACTCCTCATAATATTATAATTTACTGCGCAGAATTGTAAATTGACTGCACAGACCAGGATGCGCTTTTGTTGTTAAATCAATTCTTAATTTATAGTTCCTTGTTAATTTTATGGTCAAAAGCACTTCGATACCGAAGTTGCCAATAATTTGATTAAATCTACAAGGTACAGTTGTATTCCCGCGGTTTCACTCGCTTCCCGTAGAAACTATTGCCCGTACCAGGATAAAAATATAGCCTGTTACTCGGGTAGAGCGTAGCTTTCCTACAGTGAAAGAATCTTTCAAATCGGTTCAGTAGTTTCGGAGTCTTTAGAGTACAAACTAATAAAAAAATGTTTCGTCTTTAATATATTAGTGTATGTACATTATAAGTATCAATTTGCTGTCTATGAAAGGTTGAAGATATCTGACCCATAGCAAAGGCGTGCTTCAAATTAATTATTAAAAGCACTGCACTCGGCAATCAATTCATTTTCATTCGAATTGAAATTTAATTCTGGCCGTGATCGACGAAATGAAATACAATAATATCTATCAGCATTTCAATTATCGATACATAAATCGGATCGTACTAATAATTTCGAAAACCGTGGGAACACGACCTTAGAGCATTCTCATTTGATTCTGAACTCTATTTACTTGCGTATAAAGTTGAAAGTTAATCGTGTTTGTTAGGGAAATATGTACGTGTAATACACCTGCAGTTTGTCAAAGCTATTGTTTTAGTTTAGCTAACAATAACAATAAGTACCTACTTACATTCAATGGCTGTGGCTCGAATTTCTGAATATTTTGCCCTCAATACATACTGATTAAAATGATTCATAGTCCCTTACTAAGTACTAATCTATTATCATGTCTTGCATTCTAAACGGACAAAGTTACTATTTGGGATGAAAAAAAAAACTGTTATTGTCGCTTACGGACGTTTAAATTACACAGGTCAACAAAAGAAAAAAAAATTTTTGGTGCCGAGATCTCATTTACGGTTTTGTATTAGGTATGCATTGACAACACTAAAAATTTATTTTTTTTTTTTTCCTACGTGTAGTTTTTTGTCTACCCTCTATTTTTTAACTTTGCAGTAAATAGTACTTTCGTGAGCACGGTTTCAAGTCTTATTTGTCTCTTTCAATAAATAAATCGATTTTGATACAATGTCTTCATCGCGTAGAAGTTGTGTCAATGATCCAAATATGTTTTGTTACATTTGTGGGGAATATACAGTCAAAAAGTTTAGGAAACCTATTACAGATTTTATAAAAAGTGCCTATTTTTCGTACTTTAACTCGCAAATTGAAGATAAAAACAAGCCATGGATACCGCAAATTGTTTGTAAAATGTGCTATGAACACTTGAGACAATGGGTCAGTGGTAAAAGAAGCCGTATGAGGTTCGGGGTGCCTATGCAATGGAGAGAACCAAAAAATCACTTCGATGACTGTTACTTCTGCTGTGTCAATTTGCATGGTGTTAACGTTAAAAAAATGATTTATCCAGACTTACAATCGGCTAGAAGACCTTTACCACATTCAGAGGAAGTACCTGTTCCAACGTTTTGTTTTACCTATGAATCATCATGTGAAGAAACCGATAGTAACGCGTCAAGCGATAGTGACATTGAAGAAACAGCGTCTTCAGAGCCAAAACCTTTTACCCAAGTCGAATTAAACGATTTAATAAGGGATCTCGAACTACCTAAAGAATCTGCAGAGTTGTTGGCTTCTAGATTAAAAGAAAAAAACTTGTTGGCGTCAGGTACGAAAGTGACATTCTATCGTACAAGAGAGCAAGATTTGCTACCATTTTTTAATTCGGAAAATGATCTTGTTTTTTGTGATGTGCAAGGCCTACTTCTCAAAATGGGTCTTTCAAAATACCAACCAAGTGAATGGCGTCTCTTCATAGACAGTTCTAAACGAAGCCTTAAGTGTGTTCTTTTACACAATGGCAACCAATTTGGTTCAGTTCCCATTGCTCATTCAACCAAATTAAAGGAAGAATATCAAAATATTGCACTTGTTCTAGGAAAAATCAAATATAATGAACACAAATGGAGCATTTGTGTAGATCTAAAAATGGTTAACTTCTTATTAGGACAGCAAAGTGGATACACCAAATACCCATGTTTTTATTGTCTGTGGGATAGTCGTGCTAAACAGCAACACTGGAGAAATAGAGATTGGCCTGTACGTGAGATGTTGGAAGTGGGAAAGCAGAATGTAATAAACCCATCTTTGGTTCCAAGAGATAAAATTATATTGCCCCCCTTGCACATTAAACTAGGACTAATGAAACAATTTGTGAAGGCGTTAGATAAAAATGGGCAATGTTTTTCTTATATAACGAGAAAATTTCGTAGTCTAAGCATAGAAAAGATAAAAGCGGGTATTTTTGATGGACCACAGATAAGAATATTAATAAATGATACTAATTTCTCAAGTTCAATGACCAGTTTGGAGCTACTTGCGTGGAATTCGTTTGTTGAAGTTACAAAAAATTTTCTGGGAAATCACAAGTCTAGTAACTACTCTGAAATTGTTAACAACATGCTGGAGAATTTCAAAAACTTAGGATGTAACATGTCCATCAAAGTGCATTATCTCCACAGTCACCTTGACCAGTTTCCAGAGAATCTTGGTTCCTATAGCGAAGAACAAGGGGAGCGGTTTCATCAGGACCTAAAAACTATGGAAGAGAGGTACCAAGGCCGATGGGATCAGCATATGATGGCTGACTACTGCTGGGGGATGCAGCGTGATTGTCCTGCTACTCCTCATTCACGAAAATCGCGTAAAAAGAAGTTTTTGTGTACATAAGAATTTAATATATGTTGTTTTTGGTGTAATTATGGTTTTTTCTGTTTAATAAAAAAATCTAGAAAACTACACGTAGAAAATCAATATTTTTGCTATTTATGTAATTACTATAGGGTCCTAAATTAAAAAAATAATACAGCTTTTCGGCACCAAAACCACTGTTGACCAGTGTTATCGGTATATCCTTAGGCTTAACTTAACTATCGCCATATATTATTTTTTATGTTTATTTCCAAAATATTTAGCCGACCATTTTGGTGAAAAACGTAAACAAATAACGATTACAGATTAAAACAAGAAACAATTTGCTTTTAAACGTTCAATATGTCGGCTATTAGCTTCCATCTCGGCAGATCGCGTAATGGCTGATTACTGATAGCAGTTATCTTAATAATATTGTTTACAGCGAGCTTACGATATGGGCTCTTAAGGCGGCTTTGTGTAATCACTAACTTTACTCGAATACCTGGTAGGTAGGTAGTTACTTATAATGTAGAAGTTGTATGCTTGTCGAGGCTTTTTGTACTTAGTATATGTTTGTATTATACGTATTTTTTTGGTGGGAAATCTTCAAATGACCACTACTACTGTAAATAGTGGGTGCAGCGTGGGGTTGTGTCGTACTCTCGCTGACTAAATAAAACCCATTATGTTCCATCTGGAGCTCTTCATGTACCAGGGCCGCGGAAATTCTTTCGAAAAATCCCGCAGTCCGGCAGAATGCTAAGCTGCCTAGCTTTCGTATTACTTTTGTCTTTTTGCATCTATGGGCTCGTAAAAATATAAAAGAGATAGAAAATCTCCAAAAATGTTCTCTTCTGTGATCATATGCGGTCAGAGTCTGAAAATGTAACTTGATTATTAATTTACCACAACCGGAACCGCGAGAAATAGTAACCTCGATGAAAGCATCATATATGTTGTTTTAATCCTTTGATAACAAGCCAAATTAACATCATTTTGTATTTTAATACCCCCACCAAAGTGCATGTCAGGTGTATTAGCGAATTGATCTGTTTATATGTGTGCGTAGGCGCAGGTTTGTGGACGTTTTAATGCGTTTAACCCCCTTGTGTAAGAGATATGTTTAGACAGTTATGTAAATCTTTGCTATAATGAATAGGATAGGAACGTAAGTAAACGAAATGTAGTAAGGCGGGAAGAAGGTTAACTTCACGGGGAACAAAATGATTAGCTGAGGTATCATAACAATCTAATAAAATATAAAATGTAGGTATTCTGGGATTTTCTCTCAAACCAAAAACCCGGACGCCTCGTTAGTTCAATAGTAAGTGAGGGTTTTGTTCACATCCACCATGCGTATTTGACTTACAAGAAGGCGCCTTGCCTACCTAAGGCTGCTTATGGCATCTGCGGTCATTTTCCCTTTGTGATTAACCTAAACAGAAGATACATTGACATCCACGAAAAAATCTGAAACCTTTAGAATCTTAAACCTTAAACCTTTGTAGATATTTGTACATAGCTTATGTATCAGTTTTTATTAATGTTTTATTCTATTGTTACAGGCTGCAACTGTTCGTCGATAGGTTCGGAGAGCAACGTGTGCGACATAAGGACGGGACAGTGCCGATGCAAGCAACACGTTACCGGCAGGGCTTGTGATACATGCGAGGTAAGCTACAGAAACCGACATCGATAATAGACCTAAAAACTGACAAACATTATGCTGAAAACCGCGTCAAAATTGGTTTAAAAAACGTGAGATGATCGCGCACAAATTTAGATACGTATATGACAAACTGAAAAGTTCCTTTTTAGACGTCGCTCAAACCTCCTGCAAGTCTCGCCAAGCTTTATGGTGGAATCTAGAAAAGTCTTAGTCAGTTTAGTTATAAATGTATAACTAGGAAAATGTCTAGTGTCGGTCAAATTACTTAGAATTATCCCACAAATTCAATGAGACACATTTTATTGGACATTACCGTTTACTAGTCCAACATGGACTCGTACAATGACAGTCACTAGACCGTACTCAAATGAGCACAGTTAGGATTCCGAGCAAACAATTTACATGCATTCACATTGATATTCAAATGGCAGCGTGAGGAAATGTCCTCGTGACATTTCTTAGCAATAAGCGGAACGGCGGAGGAAACGGACCGGAATTTATGTGGAGCCGGCATCAGGGTGGTATTGTGAGCCTCCGTGAGGCACAGGTGGCGTAGGCATTTAAATGGTAGGTATAGGGATAGGATACGGTGGTCTTGATTCGTGATCTTTGCAATATTGCCGAAAGATATTTCCCAAATGTGACGTAAAGTCACAGAGCAATTCTTACATAGGTAAACTTTTTCTTTTGGCGTTTAAATTAGTGTGAGACCTAAGTCTGCTTTCAAACTAGTGGATTTGTCCCACGTATACGTTCGGTTTTTCTATGCGCAAATTCTGCAGAGAAAATTAAGTAGGTATCTGTCTCGCGATTCTTTGAACCGTCGCGTGTACGATCCGTAAAAAAGCCGTGCGGAAAAACTACTGTAAACTTAGTGATTCCTTTTCCTAAAAAAAGCTAATAGCGGGTAAAAATTCTTCTCATATCCAGTGGGGAGCATACCTAACAGTCATACCTAGGTGCATATTGCCTAATTCCTTCGCAATGCTAATACCTTAGTCAATATTAATGCACCTAATATCCAACCTTTGATGTCAAACTACTCAGTATATAATTGTTTTAATACCGTTCAGCTGTACCTATCTACGAATTGACAGAAACTGTTGCAGATAATATGAACCTGGATTTTAAGCGTTGTCACTTAGGCTGTATTTTACAGGGCCGGATTCAGGAGATAGATTTCCTCGGCTAAGTGAAGAACCAGTTTGTAAAGCGTCCTAGGATCGATTGCTATTGCAGACCTATATACGTTACCACCATAATATTAAAGGTAAAAAACCTATAAAACATAGTCAATGGCTGACTATGTTTTACGTAAATTTTGCCAGCAATTTTAGGCCAATTATAATACACAATAACAATTTTCTGTCCTTCTCCATTTGTATTTAATTGAATTTCAAATAAGAAAAGTGCATATCCCAAAATGCTGTAAAGTAAAAAGATAAAAGAAAGTGCTCTACAAAGTAAACAAACTTCTAATCCGTCCCTGTCAGCCATAATACCAATAATTGGTGTCGTTCGTGTCTGAATTGTACCGGAGTCTCAATTAAATGTCAATGGGACAGCCAAGTATTCGCGAATGTGGGCCACAGCTGGCTAATATCTCATGCACATAATAGCCAAGGATTGTGGAAGACAGATGTTTGTGTACGACTTCAAACGAAACCATTTCTGCTGCTGGAAGTGGCTTAGGGGCTACTTTGTATAAGCAAACATTTAGGTACTCATGTTCAGTTCATGTGGGTCCACTTAAAAATAATACTATACTGTTTTGCTTCTGCTTACTTATAAAATTTTCAACCGACTTCAAAAAGAACGAGGTTCTCAATTCAGTTTTTTGTATGTTTTTTTTTCTTTCTGGGAAGATTATTACGCAGAATTTTCAGAAGACCTCCTCAAGGCTGAATGATGGTCTGTAGTGACATAACTTTAGACCGATTTAAAATTGGAACATCAACACTCATTCAAATGAGAACATCTTTTACCAAAGAAGTTTGGATGAAACTCTGTTCGAAAATCGGAAAATCAAACTTGCTGACGAATGAAATGAACATAGGCCAAATACTTTGTGCAGGTGATAGCTGTAAATTTTCGAGGGAAAGACTGAATAGTTTAGCGTACGTAGTCGTACGCAGTAAAAAGTAAGCGTGTTGTAAAATTAAAACAAGTCACGAGAGCTATATTTTATCAAATTGCTAATGCTAATTAATTACGGAAGAAAGACTATTTTAAATGTATTTTGTTCAACGTGAATTAGTTGTAGAGGCCTACGCATAGCACCAGATTAACCAGCTTCCAGGTAATCAAAAGCAAACTTCTTACCTAATTAACTTTATTGGCTGAGCTGATTCGATTTTATTTTACCATAGTTAAGTTACTTAATTGATAGCCCTTTAAAATTGAACAGTGTTATTTGAGGGGGTTGTGTTTATAAGCTTTACAGTCTATTGAATTGTAAAAAGTTTGATTGGATTATGTAGGTGCCTAAAACATCAATGAAATGGGTTCCTTAGTAAATCGTTCTCGTGTCCAGTAAAAAAAGTATTTACTTATTTATTGCAATTTGATAAGAATTTTAATTTTATCAAGAGACATTATTTTATTTCTAACACGTTGTTTCATTAGTCAAATTAAATATGTAGTTTAACATAGTTAAATAAAGAAATAAATCATACTAATCTTATAGATGCGAAAGTTTGTATAGATGGATGTTTATTTAAATTTCACTCATAAATTAGGTACTATATAGGAGGATTTTGGTGAAACTTGGCAGTAATATCAAAATAACATATTTGAACTACGTTTATCCATATAGGTACAAGAAGGAATATCCTCGGGCGACGGTGAAATTTCGGGGGGAAGCTAGTTATTTTGGTCTACGTTTTTTTGTTTTTCTAAAAACATAATATTCGTTCGGATGGAACCACTGATATAAATGGTCTGCTCGTGACTAAATAATCAGTTAGTTTAGCAATTTAAAAATACTGAGTTGATGTCTCAATTTTCTTACGTCGTCTTACTGTTCGGTTTGCGTTCGACGCGCGTTCGCGATGGTATCGTGCGCGCGCATTCTTGCGCGTGAATGGGACGCCTGTTCGCGGTGCGCCGGCGCCGATAGCACTTTTGTGAACCATTGTGTTAAGTTCAACGCTCGCCACTTAGAGGAAATTGTTGCTTGTTTGTTTTATGTTACATTTTAATTTAATGGGTTATGTGAGTTCAGTACTTAGCGATTGTAATAACTTGAAACATAAGCTGCAAAATTTTCGCACATCCATCACTTAACTCGCATCAATATTCCTTGCTAATTATGTATAATCTGCATATTATGAAAAGAAAATATTTGGCGCCGTAAAAACTGCTGCAGTTTTCCTGAAAGTGATAGATACCCCTAGAAAGAGTGTTTAATCTCGGGATAATAAATTCTAAATATTTATGTTAAAGGCCTGAGTAAGAGTAAATTTGTTTAAGAATAAGAACTAAGTCTGTAAGCTTGTAGGTACTTAGATAAAATTATTCTATTCCACAATATGCCTAGACATTCCCATATTAACGTCGTCTGCCATGCTAAATAGTTGCATGGCAACGTGCCAATAGGACGTCAAATTGATGGATTTCGATAAACAGACAGACAGACAGATTTCGAGATACGATTAATTTTAGATTAGACATTGGGGTTACCGGGCTACTATTAATGTCATTCAAACGGGTTTGTGTTATGAAAACATTTATGAGGTTGGTTTACAGAGAGGAATATAAATTGAATTTAATGGGCTATCATGATATTCCTTGGGGACTATTTAATAGTATTTGTGAGCTTCAAACTAATGAGGCCGGATTAAATTAAAGTTAATCTTTTCCCAAAAATAGGAGCGAAAATGATTACTGACAAAATCATGCTATAGAATCTATTTAATCTATGACATAATTTAGTCAATGTAAACTGTAAACTAAGAACATTATACCACGCTGCACAGGGGCTTTTATTTACGTACCCACACAGAGACATTAGAAGAAAATGACATATTTACTAGGACAGAAAAAACTGAATTTCATCATCGTTTATTATTTAATTAAAACACAATTCTAAACTCTTTTCATTATTTTCAGGAAGGTTACTGGGGCCTAAAACTGGGTGGTTGTCGGCGCTGCGCGTGCGGCCCGGGTGCGTCGGCCTGCGACCCGGAGACCGGCGCCTGCGCGTGCGCCGACGGAGTGGGCGGCGCGCACTGTGATACATGCCTCTCTGGGTACTATGGGTTCGGACCTGCTGGCTGTTTACGTGAGTTGTGGTTTTTGGATTTGTATATTTTGCGGTAACTCTTTCGAACAAACCCGCAGCCCCGGCAGGCCTCGGCCCTGCTGGGCCCCGATGGGGTTGCTGACGTCTTTTTGAGGAGGGCGTAGAACAACGCGCGGCGCCGACACGGGACAATTGTAATATAGTGTTCTGAGTAGCTTCTCACGAAAATGGACAAAAATCTTGTCCTGACTCAAGATTTCACTGAGTTTCTTAAACGGATGTCCTATGCAACTTCTTCTTTCTGACAAAATACAAAGAATGTCTTATTTTAGTGTATGACTTCTCGCGTTTTAGAATAGTATTAAACTAACTACTAAGCTAACTTGTATATTAAGTCCAATATTTTATTCCAGCATGTCCAAGCTGCTCAGACGGCAAGGTGTGCTCGCCGCACAGCGGGCGCTGCGTGTGCCCGGGCGGGTCCATGGGTGCAGGGTGCAGGCAGTGCGCGCGCGGCTACTGGGCCGTCGGCAATACTTGCCGGCCCTGCAGCTGTGGAGCTGGGGCTGTGTCTAGTAAGTGATGTTCATGTCCGCTGCTGAGACGGCAGGTGCTCGCCGCACAGCGGGCGCTGCGTGTGCGGCGGGTCCATGGGTGCAGGGGCAGCAGTGCAGCGCGCGGCTACTGGGCCGTCGGCAATACTTGCCGGCCCTGCAGCTGTGGAGCTGGGGCTGTGTCTAGTAAGTGATGTTCATGTCCAAGCTGCTGAGACGGCAAGGTGTGCTCGCCGCACAGCGGGCGCTGCGTGTGCCCGGGCGGGTCCATGGGTGCAGGGTGCAGGCAGTGCGCGCGCGGCTACTGGGCCGTCGGCAATACTTGCCGGCCCTGCAGCTGTGGAGCTGGGGCTGTGTCTAGTAAGTGATGTTCATGTCCAAGCTGCTGAGACGGCAAGGTGTGCTCGCCGCACAGCGGGCGCTGCGCCCGGGCGGGTCCATGGGTGCAGCAGGCAGTGCGCGCGCGGCTACTGGGCCGTCGGCAATACTTGCCGGCCCTGCAGCTGTGGAGCTGGGGCTGTGTCTAGTAAGTGATGTTCATGTCCGCTGCTCCGACGGCAAGGTGCTCGCCGCACAGCGGGCGCTGCGTGTGCCGGCGGGTCCATGGGTGCAGGGTGCAGGCAGCGGCGCGGCTACTGGGCCGTCGGCAATACTTGCCGGCCCTGCAGCTGTGGAGCTGGGGCTGTGTCTAGTAAGTGATGTTCATGTCCAAGCTGCTCAGACGGCAAGGTGTGCTCGCCGCACAGCGGGCGCTGCGTGTGCCCGGGCGGGTCCATGGGTGCAGGGTGCAGGCAGTGCGCGCGCGGCTACTGGGCCGTCGGCAATACTTGCCGGCCCTGCAGCTGTGGAGCTGGGGCTGTGTCTAGTAAGTGATGTTCATGTCCGCTGCTGAGACGGCAAGGGTGCTCGCCGCACAGCGGGCGCTGCGTGTGCCCGGGCGGGTCCATGGGTGCAGGGTGCAGGCAGTGCGCGCGCGGCTACTGGGCCGTCGGCAATACTTGCCGGCCCTGCAGCTGTGGAGCTGGGGCTGTGTCTAGTAAGTGATGTTCATGTCCAAGCTGCTCAGACGGCAAGGTGTGCTCGCCGCACAGCGGGCGTGTGCCCCGGCGGGTCCATGGGTGCAGGGTGCAGGCAGCGCGCGCGGCTACTGGGCCGTCGGCAATACTTGCCGGCCCTGCAGCTGTGGAGCTGGGGCTGTGTCTAGTAAGTGATGTTCATGTCCGCTGCTGAGACGGCAGGTGCTCGCCGCACAGCGGGCGCTGCGTGCCCGGCGGGTCCATGGGTGCAGGGTGCAGGCAGCGCGCGCGGCTACTGGGCCGTCGGCAATACTTGCCGGCCCTGCAGCTGTGGAGCTGGGGCTGTGTCTAGTAAGTGATGTTCATGTCCGCTGCTCCGACGGCAAGGTGCTCGCCGCACAGCGGGCGCTGCGTGCCCGGCGGGTCCATGGGTGCAGGGTGCAGGCAGTGCGCGCGCGCTACTGGGCCGTCGGCAATTTGCCGGCCCTGCAGCTGTGGAGCTGGGGCTGTGTCTAGTAAGTGATGTTCATGTCCAAGCTGCTCCGACGGCAAGGTGTGCTCGCCGCACAGCGCGCTGCGCCGGGCGGGTCCATGGGTGCAGGGTGCAGGCAGTGCGCGCGCGGCTACTGGGCCGTCGGCAATACTTGCCGGCCCTGCAGCTGTGGAGCTGGGGCTGTGTCTAGTAAGTGATGTTCATGTCCAAGCTGCTCCGACGGCAAGGTGTGCTCGCCGCACAGCGGGCGCTGCGTGTGCCCGGGCGGGTCCATGGGTGCAGGGTGCAGGCAGTGCGCGCGCGGCTACTGGGCCGTCGGCAATACTTGCCGGCCCTGCAGCTGTGGAGCTGGGGCTGTGTCTAGTAAGTGATGTTAATTGATTATCAAGATTTGTCTTAAATCCTGGGAGTCTTCCAGCCGAGAGGGAATAGGGAACTGCTGGGCACGGCTGTTCCACCTTCAACTTTATCTACATACTTCCAAAAACACTTAGAAGTTACTTTTAGGCAAGTTTGTTCCACCTTCGCCTTTTTATGTAGTCTTCCAAAAACACCCCTTTTTAAATAAGAAGAGCAAATAATTGCTGACAGATGATAGTCGCATCATACTGGCAAACTAGTCTTGGATTCAAAGTGGTTAACTTTAAATATAGTCTTACTTAAGTATGCCATTAATTTATAAGATTTACATAAAACTTCCTCCCCAGACATATGCGACGGTCACACAGGGGAATGCAAGTGCCGCGCGGGCTGGGCGGGCGGCACTTGCGAGCAGTGCGCGCCGGGGCACTACGGGCCGAAGTGCCGCCCGTGTCAGTGCCACGCGCCCGGCACGAGGGACTGTGACGACGGGCTGTGTCCTTGTGACGAGTGGGGACGCTGTCATTGTAAGGTGAGAACTAATTATATGTCATTATCATTTCAACATTACTAGACCTCGGCCTACCGCGGCGGTGCGGTGTCATGTAAATAAGGAAAAGACGCGCAGTTTTAGGTGTGCTATAAGATTTCACCTTTAAATACTTTCCCATTATACCCTTTCCCAGGAAAACGTAGTAGGCGAGAAATGCGACGCCTGTCTCACGGGTACATTCGGTCTATCCGCTCACAACCCATCGGGCTGCACCGCGTGCTTCTGCTTCGGACGCGCGGCCGCGTGTACACAGGCGACGCTGTCCCGCGCCGCGCTGCATGCCGCCGCGCCGCTGCATGTCACGCTGCAGCGCCCGGCACAGGATGTCATCACTACGGTGAGTTCCCTACAGCTGCCTGTCACAACCCGTCGGGCTGCACCGCGTACACAGGCGACGCTGTCCCGCGCCGCGCTGCATGCCGCCGCGCCGCTGCATGTCACGCTGCAGCGCCCGGCACAGGATGTCATCACTACGGTGAGTTCCCTACAGCTGCCTGTCACAACCCGTCGGGCTGCACCGCGTGTACACAGGCGACGCTGTCCCGCGCCGCGCTGCATGCCGCCGCGCCGCTGCATGTCACGCTGCAGCGCCCGGCACAGGATGTCATCACTACGGTGAGTTCCCTACAGCTGCCTGTCACAACCCGTCGGGCTGCACCGCGTACACAGGCGACGCTGTCCCGCGCCGCGCTGCATGCCGCCGCGCCGCTGCATGTCACGCTGCAGCGCCCGGCACAGGATGTCATCACTACGGTGAGTTCCCTACAGCTGCCTGTCACAACCCGTCGGGCTGCACCGCGTACACAGGCGACGCTGTCCCGCGCCGCGCTGCATGCCGCCGCGCCGCTGCATGTCACGCTGCAGCGCCCGGCACAGGATGTCATCACTACGGTGAGTTCCCTACAGCTGCCTGTCACAACCCGTCGGGCTGCACCGCGTGTACACAGGCGACGCTGTCCGCGCCGCGCTGCCGCCGCCGCGCTGCATGTCACGCTGCAGCGCCCGGCACAGGATGTCATCACTACGGTGAGTTCCCTACAGCTGCCTGTCACAACCCGTCGGCTGCACCGCGTGTACAGGCGACGCTGTCCCGCGCCGCGCTGCATGCCGCCGCGCCGCTGCATGTCACGCTGCAGCGCCCGGCACAGGATGTCATCACTACGGTGAGTTCCCCACAGCTGCCTGTCACAACCCGTCGGGCTGCACCGCGTACACAGGCGACGCTGTCCCGCGCCGCGCTGCATGCCGCCGCGCCGCTGCATGTCACGCTGCAGCGCCCGGCACAGGATGTCATCACTACGGTGAGTTCCCTACAGCTGCCTGTCACAACCCGTCGGGCTGCACCGCGTACACAGGCGACGCTGTCCCGCGCCGCGCTGCCGCCGCGCCGCTGCATGTCACGCTGCAGCGCCCGGCACAGGATGTCATCACTACGGTGAGTTCCCTACAGCTGCCTGTCACAACCCGTCGGGCTGCACCGCGTACACAGGCGACGCTGTCCCGCGCCGCGCTGCATGCCGCCGCGCCGCTGCATGTCACGCTGCAGCGCCCGGCACAGGATGTCATCACTACGGTGAGTTCCCTACAGCTGCCTGTCACAACCCGTCGGGCTGCACCGCGTACACAGGCGACGCTGTCCCGCGCCGCTGCATGCCGCCGCGCCGCTGCTGCACGCTGCAGCGCCCGGCACAGGATGTCATCACTACGGTGAGTTCCCTACAGCTGCCTGTCACAACCCGTCGGGCTGCACCGCGTGTACACAGGCGACGCTGTCCCGCGCCGCGCTGCATGCCGCCGCGCCGCTGCATGTCACGCTGCAGCGCCCGGCACAGGATGTCATCACTACGGTGAGTTCCCTACAGCTGCCTGTCACAACCCGTCGGGCTGCACCGCGTACACAGGCGACGCTGTCCCGCGCCGCGCTGCATGCCGCCGCGCCGCTGCATGTCACGCTGCAGCGCCCGGCACAGGATGTCATCACTACGGTGAGTTCCCTACAGCTGCCTGTCACAACCCGTCGGGCTGCACCGCGTGTACAGGCGACGCTGTCCCGCGCCGCGCTGCATGCCGCCGCGCCGCTGCATGTCACGCTGCAGCGCCCGGCACAGGATGTCATCACTACGGTGAGTTCCCTACAGCTGCCTGTCACAACCCGTCGGGCTGCACCGCGTGTACACAGGCGACGCTGTCCCGCGCCGCGCTGCATGCCGCCGCGCCGCTGCATGTCACGCTGCAGCGCCCGGCACAGGATGTCATCACTACGGTGAGTTCCCTACAGCTGCCTGTCACAACCCGTCGGGCTGCACCGCGTGTACAGGCGACGCTGTCCCGCGCCGCGCTGCATGCCGCCGCGCCGCTGCATGTCACGCTGCAGCGCCCGGCACAGGATGTCATCACTACGGTGAGTTCCTACAGCTGCCTGTCACAACCCGTCGGGCTGCACCGCGTGTACACAGGCGACGCTGTCCCGCGCCGCGCTGCATGCCGCCGCGCCGCTGCATGTCACGCTGCAGCGCCCGGCACAGGATGTCATCACTACGGTGAGTTCCCTACAGCTGCCTGTCACAACCCGTCGGGCTGCACCGCGTGTACACAGGCGACGCTGTCCCGCGCCGCGCTGCATGCCGCCGCGCCGCATGCAGCGCCCGGCACAGGATGTCATCACTACGGTGAGTTCCCTACAGCTGCCTGTCACAACCCGTCGGGCTGCACCGCGTGTACACACAGGCGACGCTGTCCCGCGCCGCGCTGCATGCCGCCGCGCGCGCTGCATGTCACGCTGCAGCGCCCGGCACAGGATGTCATCACTACGGTGAGTTCCCTACAGCTGCCTGTCACAACCCGTCGGGCTGCACCGCGTACACAGGCGACGCTGTCCCGCGCCGCGCTGCCCGCCGCGCTGCATGTCACGCTGCAGCGCCCGGCACAGGATGTCATCACTACGGTGAGTTCCCTACAGCTGCCTGTCACAACCCGTCGGGCTGCACCGCGTACACAGGCGACGCTGTCCCGCGCCGCGCTGCATGCCGCCGCGCCGCTGCATGTCGCTGCAGCGCCCGGCACAGGATGTCATCACTACGGTGAGTTCCCTACAGCTGCCTGTCACAACCCGTCGGGCTGCACCGCGTACACAGGCGACGCTGTCCCGCGCCGCGCTGCATGCCGCCGCGCCGCTGCGTCACGCTGCAGCGCCCGGCACAGGATGTCATCATTACGGTGAGTTCCCTACAGCTGCCTGTCACAACCCGTCGGGCTGCACCGCGTGTTACAGGCGACGCTGTCCCGCGCCGCGCTGCATGCCGCCGCGCCGCTGCATGTCGCTGCAGCGCCCGGCACAGGATGTCATCACTACGGTGAGTTCCCTACAGCTGCCTGTCACAACCCGTCGGGCTGCACCGCGTGTACACAGGCGACGCTGTCCCGCGCCGCGCTGCATGCCGCCGCGCCGCTGCATGTCACGCTGCAGCGCCCGGCACAGGATGTCATCACTACGGTGAGTTCCTACAGCTGCCTGTCACAACCCGTCGGGCTGCACCGCGTGTACACAGGCGACGCTGTCCCGCGCCGCGCTGCATGCCGCCGCGCCGCTGCATGTCACGCTGCAGCGCCCGGCACAGGATGTCATCACTACGGTGAGTTCCCTACAGCTGCCTGTCACAACCCGTCGGGCTGCACCGCGTGTACACAGGCGACGCTGTCCCGCGCCGCGCTGCATGCCGCCGCGCCGCTGCATGTCACGCTGCAGCGCCCGGCACAGGATGTCATCACTACGGTGAGTTCCCTACAGCTGCCTGTCACAACCCGTCGGGCTGCACCGCGTGTACACAGGCGACGCTGTCCCGCGCCGCGCTGCATGCCGCCGCGCCGCTGCATGTCACGCTGCAGCGCCCGGCACAGGATGTCATCACTACGGTGAGTAAGTCGGTCCTGCGCCTGATCTCTCTCCGATGGTGTCGGATTGCCGTCCCATCGGGCGCAGAGAGTGAAGGAATAGTGAGTGCACCTGTGTCTGCGCAGCTGGCTGATCTCCTTAAATGAGAACAGCCGCCGTGGCCGAAATCGGCCGTGGACGCCATTAATTAATGTGTAAAGCCAAGAGACTTATTTTTTTTGATGTTGGTACTTTATTATAGTTTGTAGTTGAGGTCCACAATGACAGCATTAATTTTATAATACTCTGAAAAATGTTGTAACTCTACTAATATATATCCTGCGGAAATGAAATGAAAATAATTGTGCCAAATTTTTTGGTGACTTTATTCCACTTCCATATTTCCTTCATATACCAGAAATAAAGGCAATCTATTATTTTCCCCCACAGATGGACCAAGACTCCCTCCTCGCCATCCACACACACACGCCGGACCCCACAATCACCCTCCCCTGGCCCCCGGTCCCCGTATACGTAGAACTAGACAAGCGGTTCGTGGGGGATCGCGTGACGTCATACGGGGGGTCATTGCGGTTCCGTGTCGAAGAAGAAGGGGGGGTGGAGCTCAGTCATGACGTCATCAAGAGGTTCCCGCTCGTCAGGTTGTACACGAAGAGTATTGTGTTGGAGTATTTTGAGGTGAGTGAGAATTTATAATTTTATACTTTGGCTGTTTTGTTTGGTGTTTTTGCTATTTATTTAAGCAATGTTTCTCGCGCCTGACCATCTTTAATTACTATTTCAAACCAAAAAATAACGGAAAAGACTATACTCTCATACCCGTCTCTTGTGTCTCTGTAACAGTCTTCACGTGAAGGGATTTTATGAGTGAAAAAACTGACAGTACCTAGCCGTCTATACTAACGGTGTCACGAATACACGTAAATGCAAACAATTAACGACTGCAGAAAATCTGCACGTGTGAAATTGTTGTAAGGCCTTCTATCCACTGCCGCCGTTACCGGACCGGCGCCGAGAACGCGAGTTTTGCGGACAGGCTTTAGTATCGGCGGCCAGATGACGGCCGTGCGGTGGACACACGGCAGTAAATGCACGTATCGCTAAATCGGCGACGTCATTTCGTAATCGGTGACGTGCCGATGACGGCGGCAGTGGACAGACGGCGCAAGTCGTTGATACCAGAACTTTATAAATATATGTAGTAATAGTTATAAAGCAACTTTTGACGTACAGCAAAAGCTAATATATTTTTTACTTCAGACAAATCCCGGAATAAACGGTAGCCACTCGGTCCGCCTGCACGAGTCGCTGTGGCACGTGCGTGGCGGCGGGCGCGCGTCGCGCTCGGCGCTGATGCTGGCGCTGCGCGCGCTGGACAAGCTGCTCATCCGCCTCACCACGCGCGCGCCCACCAGGACCGAGCACGTGCATGCGCTGTAAGTGTTCATAGAACTAGCCCCGGTACACACGGCAGCCACTCGGTCCGCCTGCACGAGTCGCTGTGGCACGTGCGTGGCGGCGGGCGCGCGTCGCGCTCGGCGCTGATGCTGCTGCGCGCGCTGGACAAGCTGCTCATCCGCCTCACCACGCGCGCGCCCACCAGGACCGAGCACGTGCATGCGCTGTAAGTGTTCATAGAACTAGCCCCGGTACACACGGCAGCCACTCGGTCCGCCTGCACGAGTCGCTGTGGCACGTGCGTGGCGGCGGGCGCGCGTCGCGCTCGGCGCTGATGCTGGCGCTGCGCGCGCTGGACAAGCTGCTCATCCGCCTCACCACGCGCGCGCCCACCAGGACCGAGCACGTGCATGCGCTGTAAGTGTTCATAGAACTAGCCCCGGTACACACGGCAGCCACTCGGTCCGCCTGCACGAGTCGCTGTGGCACGTGCGTGGCGGCGGGCGCGCGTCGCGCTCGGCGCTGATGCTGGCGCTGCGCGCGCTGGACAAGCTGCTCATCCGCCTCACCACGCGCGCGCCCACCAGGACCGAGCACGTGCATGCGCTGTGTTCATAGAACTAGCCCCGGTACACACGGCAGCCACTCGGTCCGCCTGCACGAGTCGCTGTGGCACGTGCGTGGCGGCGGGCGCGTCGCGCTCGGCGCTGATGCTGGCTGCGCGCGCTGGACAAGCTGCTCATCCGCCTCACCACGCGCGCGCCCACCAGGACCGAGCACGTGCATGCGCTGTAAGTGTTCATAGAACTAGCCCCGGTACACACGGCAGCCACTCGGTCCGCCTGCACGAGTCGCTGTGGCACGTGCGTGGCGGCGGGCGCGCGTCGCGCTCGGCGCTGATGCTGGCTGCGCGCGCTGGACAAGCTGCTCATCCGCCTCACCACGCGCGCCCCACCAGGACCGAGCACGTGCATGCGCTGTAAGTGTTCATAGAACTAGCCCCGGTACACACGGCAGCCACTCGGTCCGCCTGCACGAGTCGCTGTGGCACGTGCGTGGCGGCGCGCGTCGCGCTCGGCGCTGATGCTGGCTGCGCGCGCTGGACAAGCTGCTCATCCGCCTCACCACGCGCGCGCCCACCAGGACCGAGCACGTGCATGCGCTGTAAGTGTTCATAGAACTAGCCCCGGTACACACGGCAGCCACTCGGTCCGCCTGCACGAGTCGCTGTGGCACGTGCGTGGCGGCGGGCGCGCGTCGCGCTCGGCGCTGATGCTGGCGCTGCGCGCGCTGGACAAGCTGCTCATCCGCCTCACCACGCGCGCGCCCACCAGGACCGAGCACGTGCATGCGCTGTAAGTGTTCATAGAACTAGCCCCGGTACACACGGCAGCCACTCGGTCCGCCTGCACGAGTTGCTGTGGCACGTGCTGAAGTGTGCCATTTCACAAGGAATCGTTTCTCGATTTCTGGGTACAAAAATGTGCAAATTCATACTTTCGCCCTAACCTACTGTTAATGAACGCTATTTGCCGCTGCTTATCAAAATACGATAAAAACTACACCTAGCTATGATAGTTTATTTACTAACTAACATATATAAAGAACAACATCTGAGAACAAATATAAAGAGACCCTCCTAAATCTTCAAAAAGAAGTAAATATCCAAAACTTTCCCACAGGCTTCTAAACGTATCCCTGGACACAGCCATCCCGGGCCTCAGTCGTTCCGAGCCAGCGTTAGGCGTGGAACTGTGCGACTGTCCCCGGGGCTACTCCGCCAGCTCGTGCCAGACGCCAGCCCCGGGCTACTGGCTGCCAGCCCCGGCTGTCCACATGGCTACGGTGGCTGGCACTATCGTCATCAGCTTGGAGGGGGACGCCCAGCCTTGTATGTGTAATGGCAGGGCGACGGAGTGCCATCCTGAGACTGGGGAGTGTTTGGTTAGTATCGCTTTTGTTTTTAATGATGATGGAGTTTTTTTGGCTTGAATGAAATAGGCTTGGGACACATTGGATATTTATGTATGGAAATACATACTTACTATTACTTACTAGGAACTATATATTTGCTATAGCGCCCTGTTACTATTTGAAGTTACAATATAACAGACACTGTTGAAAGTAAAATAGAAAGTGACTTAACGCTATCATGATCTGGACAGTCACAAACCAGTCAAACCCTTTTTCGGCGGTCGATTAAAGCCCATAATGTGTTAGTATTTAAAAGTTTCATGAATTTGGGAAAACTTTATTCGCACTTTTGTCCGCAATTTATCCTTCGAGTAAAAATAACGCCCAATGTCTCCCCCCACAGAACTGCACTATGGGCACGGGCGGGCCCCGCTGTGCGTCGTGCGCGGCGGGACACTACGGGTCCCCGGGGGCCCCGGGCGGGTGCCAGGCGTGCCCGTGTCCCGAGAGAGCGCGTAACTTCGCCGACGCGTGCGTCGTGCATCATGGGAAGGTGCAGTGTTTGTGTAAACCTGGTGAGTTCTGGCGGTCTTACATGGTGTCTTGATGGATTATGACGTGGAAAGAGTGAAGATTTAAGGTGTTAGCTAAGATTGGTGACTAAAATTAAGTACCTCAAAGATTTTTATGAGCAATGTTATTTGGTTAGTTAATTCAAGTTATTTTGGTAGTTAAGTATTTATCCGAAAGTAACTTTTTTCCAAGAGTTATATAATCTATTATTTTATTTTTTTTCTCTCTATTATTCTACTAATTTATTTATTGGATCTCCGTAATTCAAAAGATAAATTCGAATAGGATATAAGTAACTTTTTCGATTCCTCGATAACCTTTGAACGAAAATACCTATTGAGAGAACAAAGATATTTTGTTTTATAAAGCTGTGGAAGTCAATTCTACGCTTGAAAGGTCTCAAAGGGTTAACATGTTCCATGACTTCCAACTATTATTATTCTTTATTGTACACAAAAACATTTAAAAAACACAGAGAAGACATGTACAAAGGCGAGCTTAACCCAGAACCCAGAACTGGGTTCTCTAACAGCAAACCTTAGAGCGATAGAGAGATGCGATAGGGAAGAGAAAATTAAAAGTGCATAACCAATAACTGTGTACAATACGCGGCACCCCGCAGGCTACACAGGGCCGGAGTGCGCCTCGTGCGCTGGCGGGTACCGGCGCGCGGGCGGCGCGTGCGTGTCGTGCGGCTGCCACGCGGCCGGCAGTCACTCGCCGCACTGCGACGCGGCCGGACGCTGCCGCTGCCGAGACTTCGCGACTGGCGCGCGGTGCGACCAGTGCAGGCCGTATAGAACGTACATGGATGAAGATGGCTGTAGACGTATGTATTTCACGAAGTCATATTAATTTACTCCTTAAGGACGCTTGCTCGGTTTCTCGCAAATATCAATGATTTTTAGGTACCATTTTGACACATAAGCAGTTACAATTTTGACAATATTATGGTATTAAATGAAAGGTAATTTATTCATCTCCACGTTAAATGCATTAGAATTACACAGTCCCATACTTTTTTTCTACACAATTTCGTTTTCACCGCCGGAAGAATCATAAAAAAGTACAAAAAAAGGAGTCTGAATAAGTACGTGTAACCCAAATGTGGAGTTGATTTATAACTCCCAATAATAAAAAAATCACAGCTAATGTATTTTTCTACACGTTCAGATATTTTTTTTGGACATACATAAACCACTTTATAATTTACAATAAATTAACAAATCACTCTCAAATTTCTTCATACATTTTTTCGCTATGCGCACGTCTCGGACCGTCATTCCGCGCTCAGACGCGCTCGTGGAAGCACGGGTGTATCGCTTTGTCGGAAAAAATAAATACGTAAAATCTATGATAAAGAGTGTAACGATTTGTGTACTGGGACTGAAATACGTTGATACTTTTTCGGATCAAAACAAAAGTAAGTACGGCCATCATGTTGTATGATGGCCGTACTTACGTACGTACTTATTTTTAGAATTGTATAATATATACCTATAAAGATACCTATTAAAATGACAGTAATATTTTTTTAATTCAAAATGGCGGGCACATTTTTTTAATAACTTGATATTATGAGTAATCAATTAAAAGATTTTTGGGGGTTGTGATTTTGAAAATATGTATTTATTTCATGACGGCGAACTTTTTTTTTATGAAATAGTAAATTTTTTTACAGATGCCACGGCCTAAAAAATATGGATATAGACAAAAAAAAATGTTGGAGTTAAGAAATAAAATAATGACACATTTTAGGTATTTACCCAACGGTAAAGCTACGGTAAAGCTAAAGAAGAGTTATGATTTTGACAGGCTATGTATGTATGTATGAGTGTGTGTATGTTCATAATTAATGTTTTTTAATTTATGTTATATAAATTAATGTTTTTAAAATTCATAATTAATGATGGAAACACGACAAATGAGACACGACAACCGTTTTTAATAGTCTGCATCAAGACCGCCGTCACAAATCACCGATCCTCTCGAAATACATATAGAGAGTTGCTACCTAATTGCTACCAGCTACCATTAGTTGCTACCAATTGCTACCCTCGTGGTTTTAAAGATATTCAGCATCCTAAGGTGACAGCCATTCTGATATTTTTTGACTTTTGGATTGACTTTTGGAAATGCACCTCAGAGGGTTTTATAATAAACAAAAAAAGCAAATGGTATTACCAAATTCAGGACCAGTTACGAGTAACTGGTCAAAACCAATGCGTATTTGCCGTATGGACTGGCAATGCTAAAATATGCATTTGTGGAACGAGACGACCAGTTCTGGAAGGAAAACATGGAAGGACATTTAGTTAAATTCTACAACACTTGTTTACTTCCAGGACTGGTTGACCCACGATACACTAGGTCTATGAGCCTTAGGGACCATAGTTCACATTCAAGAAAAATATTGACCGTTAAAAATAATTCTTAAAAATATGTTAATTTTGTCATTTGGTTTTTATATTTTTTTGGTTGTTTACTTTATTTTTATTTTATTACATTTTAATTTCTCACAACTGTTTTTATTTTCTTCCAAAATACTTATGTATAGAGGGGTTACTTAGTGCTGAATACCCCAGTACTCATTTAATCCGATGACAAACACATCACACAAAATTTAAAGATCATCATATCAATAAGCGTGAAACTCTTTACAAACACTAAGTTACAACTAGTTATAGTCGAAAAAAATAATATAATATAAAAAATCTTGCAAGTATCAAATTTTGTTGAGTGATGTACAAAATCTGGCCAACAATGGCTTGTATGTGTGTGTGAGCGCAATGTCGTTGTGTTGCCGCTAGTTTACCTAAAATTGAGCGAGTGAGAAATGTAAAAGCGTCCTTAACATTCATTTAATTACATAGATATTTACAATACATATTTTCAATAAATATCAAAAACTATCCTAGTAAAACAAACAACTAAAAAGCGTCAAAAAATTCGTCCCCATCGCTGTCAACTGGGAGCGTGCCCAGGAGGCTGGCAGGATTAAAAGCCCAGGAGCCCATATTAATTCTAAATAAAATTTCGGTAGGAGATATTTCAATGGTAGTGAATTGAAGTAAAAAAAAAGAATTCTTTAATATAAACTTACAAAAATTAAAATAACATGTATTAATCCAATTCATACCGAATCTGAATTTGCATTACAACAGTATGAGATTATGTTACTACATTTTAATTTCGAAAATAATAACTATGTAAAAATAATATTTCTGAACATTTTTCATGCGGCAGACGTTCCCTGCGTTCATTATACAATTTTTCATTGGGTGTTTTGGCCCAGAGGAATTCACCAGGAATCGTTTCAACTGGGACTGCGGTGGCAGGCATACACAAATATTTCTGAGACATTTTATAAAACTCCCTTACAGTGGGATCAGGATTACTATTTAAATAACGTAAACGATACACATTCCAAAACTTAAAGGGGTCAACATTTTGACCTGGCTCATGTATCAACTTATATTTATAATACAATACCATTCTGAATTCACGAGTTCTTTCTTTTTCATTTAGAAAGTCCAACAATAGTTCTGCAGTTGGTAATCCACGCGGTACTGCCTGGTCAGCTGTGACGCTGTGAGAAGATGATGGTCCGGGTGTCTGTAGGTCAGGAATGTTTTGCAAAGATTGTGTACCTGCCTTCTGTTTCATTGACATCACACGTTGGTACAATTCATCAGTTATGGTGATACACCCAAAATCCATGATACCTTTTGGAGTATAAATGTTTAATATCCCTTTGTATGTGGGATCCATAAAACTGGCCTTCTCTGCAAACTTGTGATCATTCCTTTCAAAATTTGACTGAAATGCTTTAAAGATTCTTTGTTTAAATTCTTTTACCATATCAGTAGAAGCGCTACAGTTTTTTATTTCACATTTTAGCAGATCGAGTGATATTAAGAGTTTAGACAAATTTGTGTAATGCATACCGGACAAAGTGTTAGTCCAAATTTCAAAGTGTTTTAGAATTTGAAGGCATTCAATAAGGTCACTGTAATCATTGCCATTCATCTCAGAACGGGCTCTTTCAGCACTCGGCCTTAAATTTTGCAAATCTGTATAATACTGGTGCCATGAAAAAACATATTCAGAGTTTCTCGTAAATTTTAATAACTGTGTGTATCTTTTTGGGAATTCTTTGGTTACATAAATGTATTGCAAGCCGTCTTGCACTACTTGGTTTATCGCAGAAGCCGCACAGTACACGTGTGGTATCTTCAATTCTTTTGTAACTGCCAATTGGAGGTTTGGTTCATCTACGTGAACTTTCTGTATAACAAAACATACAACTTTATCTAGAATCTCCCAAGCAATCAGAGCTGCTTTAATTTCTTTTGCGATTTCCGTTGCATTTTCTTTCTCTTCAAATGTGAACAAATTTTGGGATACATACTGGTCCTGATGAATAAAATGAATGGTCAGACTCCACATCTTAGTAGGACCTGCCTGACCGATGACCGACTTCCAAACTTCTACTGAGACGGCTAAGTCATCCACTGATTTCAAGTTATTTTTCAACTTAATTTTTTCTTTGTTGTATTCTTCAGGAATGAGTTTCTCCAAGACGCCTCGCTTGGATGGTAAAGTGTAATTTGGCATACATTTGTTGACAAAGTTATGAAAACCAGTGAAGTTCACTATGTCATAAGAATGCAAGTCTTGGCAAATCATTCTCACCAACTGGGTGTTTGGGTTTGTTTGATCACCTTCTGCCTGCGTCGTACTATCACTGACGTTGCTGCTCATTTTGTTAAAAACTTTGTTTGTCCGCACCACAAATTACATTAAGTACTTAGTCACTAGACCAACACTCAAAATACGACTGACGATAAAAAATAAATTGTGTTTTAAGAACATCCAGTCCCATGAGTCATATCATATGTGATACATACCCATTGTTTAACTGTTGTGTCTACATCGCGGTCAGTGAACTGGTTAATGTTCATATCTTATCCCGGAATATCTTATCTAGTAATATTCACCAATAAGTATTTCGATTATTTAAATCTCTGATAAGATTGCTTATGCGACCAAAAATGCAATAGAACTAAAAAAACATACTTTCTAATTACAATTTAATATCACACATCGATTACCCAACCAGACAGAAATCATGTCATGTATTGTAATGTAACAATAAAAAGTAGCCTATTTTCAATACAAGACAGTTTTTCGTTATTACATGCACACAACTACCCATATTAACTTGTAAATTCTCCTTACAGCGTGTGACAACTGCACACTAACACTCCTCGATTCAGTCGAGGCCCTAACCTCAGAGTTACGCACCAAAGCCGACCCAACAGAACTGTCACGCATACCAAAACCTTTCGCCGCCCTCCGAGAGTTCTCCCACAACACCACCACACTCCAATCTAGTCTCAACCATCTAAAGAATAATCTAGAACATTCCAAAAACTTAGAAGATAGACTTGGACAGTTAGAAGATATGGAACATAGGGTCTTTACTGAGGCTAATGCCTTGAAATCTGAAGCTAAACGACGGGAGAAAGAGGCTGATTACTTGAGCCTGGAGAGTATGAGTGCTTTGGAAGAGGTTCTGAAGATCAGGAGACAGATCAGTGAGCAGGTGGAAGCATTAGATGAGTTTGCGAGAGGAGAGAAGCATCTGAGTGCGCACAGAGCGCTGAAGGAGGCGAAACATTTGTTGAGGCAGATTAAGGACTTGAAGCTGATTGATTACGTGACGGGGGCTAATGATGTATTTGACGCGGTGAGTTATTTGTTAAAGTATGATGACATTACTGCGTAATAGTGATGATTTTTTAAATGGTATTTTTTATTCCAATAGTAAGCCATCTGTGACCTCATTATTTAAAAATTATTTTCAGCCCAATTAATCTACTTCATTTACCATCAAAGATCAGCAGAGATTATGTTCTAATCCTCATAATTTTACACACTACATTATAATTGAAACCGGCTCCTTTACCCATCTATTATCAACAGTCCCTTTAACCAACGGTCCAAAATTGCAGGCACATCTCCAATCGACATCAGTTCAGGAACGCAACTACCGTCTCCAAGATACATACCGCCGCCTCTCCTCACTCCGGTCAGCGCTCGACACCTGGGAGCTGAAGGCTGCTGACCTTCAGAAGCTGGCGGAAACCGTGTGGAAGGCTGATGATACCGTGACGGCCTTGAAGGAGAGGGTGAAGCCACGGCTGGCTGCTGTCAGGGATATTGGGTTGAGGTGCCGGCTTGTGTTGGAGGTAGGCAGTTTTTTTATAAGAATTGGTAGGGAGATGAGGGCAGCAGACTTATAGGAACTGGTAGAAAAGCTGGAGATATCGGGTTGAGGCTTGCAGGTCTTTCAAAAAACAGCATTTAGGTATGTATATTCAATCAAACAAACCTAATTTTTTTAATAAAGAATGGCTTAATATAAATCGAGAATGGTTCTACATTTTTTCACCTCATTTAGCAATATTTTTTATTTTAATAAAAGCAATCAAGTTAAGGTCTATCCACCACCCAAACTAGAATATACCTTTTTGCTAAACTATCTTACACCAACGATATACCTGTATCATTTTACCATTCACCCTCAGGACATAACAACGCTATCAGCGAACAACATTACCGATGAGATCCGCTCGTCCCTCCTGCAAGCGCAGACCCTGGGCATCAAGTTCCCGACACTGGCGGCTGAGCTGGCAGTCCTGACCCTGGCTGCGGAGGAGAAGGAGGGCATTCTGTATAATCTGACGCCAGTTTATAAACAGAAGTATCTGGAAGCTGTTGAGAAACATGTCACGGAGTTGGGGGTTAAAGCCAAAGAATATAAAAGGTGAGAATGTAAGACCAAAGTGTCTTTTGACTTTTTTAGCAAATCTAGGGTACTTAGTTGTGACAAGAAGCAATTTTCGGGATGAGTCATGTGGAAGGAAATTAAGTGATTTATCCTGCTAAAAAATCACATTCAAAATCTTCTGAATGTTTCATGAATATAAATGAGGTGTCAAG